>NC_054825.1:86955106-87258136 GCF_018345385.1 Vulpes lagopus | reverse complement strand
ATAAAAGCCAGGAAGAAAGCTCTCACCAGAAATCTTACCATAACCTTGGACTTAGACTTTACAGACCCTAGAATTGTGGGAAATTAAATTTCTGTTGTTTTAGCTACTCAGTCTGTGGTATTTTTTTATAGCAGCCTGAACAGAGACAGTATGTGTTAGGTTAGCTTACTTCAGGCATGTTTTATGGAACTATTGTCTGTGAGTTCAATGTTAAGGAGTCAACGGTAACTATTAAAGTTTTTATAGATACACACGTAAAACAGGGTTATATATCAGTTGTTTAATGAATTAGAAACCTTTGCTTTGTGAAAGATGCTGTCAAGAGAATGAGAAGATAAGTCACAAAGTGGGAGAAATTTTGCAAAAGACACATGTGATAAAGGACCATTATCTAAAATAAACAAAAAAGTTTTAAAACTCAACAATAAGAAAATGAACAACCTGATTTAAAAATGGACAAAAGATCTAGACACCTCAGCAAAGAAGTTATATAGACACAAATCAGCATATGAAAAGATACTCCACATCATATGTCATTAAGGAAATACAAACTAAAACAACAATGAGGTACTAACACATGCCTATTAGAATGGCCCAAATATAGAACAGTGACACCACCAAATGCTGGTGAGGATGTGGAGCAATCGAAGCTGCCATTCACTGCTGGGGGAAATGCCAAATGGTGCAGTCACTGTGGAAGATAGCTTGGCAGTTTCTTATAAAGCTAAACATATTCTTACCATGTGATCTAAGGGTTACACTCCTTAGTATTTATTCAAATGAGTTGAAAACTTACAGCACACAAAAATCTGCACAATGGATGTTTATAGCAGCTTTATTCATAATTACCAAAACTTGGAAGCAACCTAGATGTCCTTCAGTAGGTGAAGAGATAAATAAACTGTGTAATAGTCAGCTCCAGCTGCTAATAACAAAATACCACGGACCTGGATGGTTTACACAATTAGAATTGGTATTTTTCACAGATCCAAAGAGTGGAAGTCCAAGCTCAAACTGCTGAAAAATTTGCTTATTGGTGAGAGATTTCTTCCTGGCATGCAGATGGCCATCTTCTCGTTTGGTCTTCACATGGCCCTTCTTCTGTGTGAACATGTCTCTCTTTCTTATAAGGGCATCAGTCCTATCAATTACGGCTCCACCTTTATGACCTCATGAACTTGTTTAGCCTTAATTACCTTTGTAAAGGCCTTGTCTCCAAATACAGTCACACTGGGTGTTAGAGGTTTAGCATATGAATATGGGACATAATTTAGTCCATCACACTGAGGTATACCCAGACAATGGAATATTATTCAGCATTAAAAAGAAATGTGCTATCAAGCCATGAAAAAATATGGTGGATGGGGAACTGAAATGTATATTACCAAGTGAAAGAAGCCAATCTGAAAAGGCTACCGACTGTATGATTCCAACTCTGTGACTTTCTGGAAAAGGCAAAACTACGAAGACAGTGAAAGATTATTGGTTGCCAGGGAATGAGGGAGGGGAGGGATGATACATGGAGCACAGGAGATTTTTAAACAATGAAACTATTCTGTTTGATATTATAATGGTGGATATGTGTCATTGCTAGTCAAAACCCATAGAATATAGGATACCAGGGGTGAACTCTAATATAAGCTCTGGGCTTTGGATGATTCTGATGTGTCAATATAGGTTCCTCAACTGTAACAAGTATACTAGTCCAGGAGACTATGAGTATGTAGGGGCAGGAGGAATATGGGAGCATTCTATACTTTCTGCTCAATTTTGCTATGCACCTAAAACTGCTCTAAAAAACAAAACAAGCAAAAAACTATTTTAAAGGAAAAAGGATGTGATCAGAGGCTCACAGAAACTTAACCATGAATGTCCCCAAGGAACAGTGATCGAGTATTTGCTAATTCAGTTTGTGGTATTTTATAGAACAGAACTAAAATGAGTAAGGAGAACTGACTACACACAGTCCCACTCAAGGCCAGAAGACAGGAGGGGCGAATGGGACACTCATCTGGCTATCGGACTCCCACACCTTCCTTCCTCCTTTTCTTCTTCCCACTTCTCTGGGGTCAGAAACAGACCCCCTTCCCCACCACACAAACTGGCCGTCACTAACCAACTTCCTGTTTTTGAATTACCTTATATAAAATTCTGGGATCTAGTTGACCAGGCAAGCTCATTGCTAGGTGACAGGGTAAAGACATTGTGACTATCTCTTCTCAAAATGGTAGGCAAGTTTGTAAAGCTAATGTTACACTGCAGACTCCTATTATGGAATGCTGGAAGGTGATTATTATCTTAGCTCTCTTTGCATTCTTTCCCTACAAATCTCCCTAATCTCCTGCCCTTCCCCACCTCGGGATATTCCATGCTGATGAGGAAAAAAACTGACCTACTGGCAGGGCAAAAAGAGCAAAGTTCATTAATCATTTGTGACAAGCCATCCCTCTTTTCTCTGAAAGTATCATAGCACAGAGTTCTGTACCTTGAATATGATAGGTGTTCAGTAAGAGACAGCACCTGAGTCAGAAGCTGTCAAGTAAGAACTACCATGTGGTTGCCACACCTTCCAATGGCAGGTGTTGATTAATATCTTTTCCCCTTCCTTCTTCCTCCTTTGATTGTCACATCTTAGTGATCCCATAACCAATATCCCCTTAAGGATAAAAAAAAAAAAAAAAAAAAAAACCCAGTGCACAGTCATCCTGATAACACTTTTCTGTCTTATTCTTGGGCATTGCCTCCTTCCATGAGCTAACCAGTTCTCAAGGAACCAGGGGTTTTAAGGTTTTCATCAAATGTCTTCATATACTTCCTTTCATAATAGAAGTGGCACTTTGGTAAGTACCGCTAACGACTTGAAACAGGACTGCCCTCTATGAGTTAAATTAAGAAATCAGCACACCAGACCAACATAGCCATAGAAAGTAACTCTATTGAATGCCTATTGATAAACTTAAGGGAAAGTAGTCACATTAAATAAAAAAATGTCAATCAGAAGAGGCATTAATGAGCATGGACACAGAGAAAAAGACTCACAAAGGCATGTATCCCAGAAGAAGGTACTCTATCAGTGGCTATGTATAGGGTCTGACTGGCAAGTCTATTTATCTCTGATATGGAGGTGGATAAAACAGGCCACAGAACCCAGAACAATTGTGCTCCCATTACCTTGGTTCTTGCCCATGCTCACCCATTTGGTGGTAATATAGCTTGGTCAAAGTAGAGAGGGGGCTACTCAGGCCAACATGAACATAAAATTCTAAATTAGCCTTCTAGCTTTGCAGGTCATATCCTTCAGGCTTTGTTTAAATGAGTCAGCAGCTCAAGTCTAGCCAACCCTGGGACACTTACAAGATCATTTCTACACTGACAAGATTATGAACCAGATTTGCAGAAGTGGTGAATTCTCCAAGGTAAATGCTGATTTGCAGGGTCTGTCTGGGGGCAGACAGTCTCTACATCACTCTCCTAAGCTTCTCTACCCTACTAAAGCCTGTTGGGACTAAACAACAATTCTTGGGTAATGCACAAGAATGATATTTCCTTTGCTCGATGATTATGTTGCCTTTCCCTGCTGGCTGGAAATACCCTGGGGGCCTTGGTATCCCACAATGCTGGACACTTCTGCTTCTGGTGAGACAAAGCTCTTAAGAGTAGTGTTTGTAAAACATTGAGTAAATTCATTAAAAATTTACCAATACTTTTACAACTTCAGGCAAAACTTTTCTGGGAAGTTTGGGTTTAAGAGGAACTTCTACCCCATTTCCACCCCTCCCACCCAGTTTCCCTGTCTAGATCACACTAGGGGTTGCAGGCACACTGGTAATACGGGGTTTCTTTTCTAAGTTTTGTTTTTATTGCCTTGTACCAAACAGAGGTGGCATTAGTCAAAGGAGTGGGTTGAAGGTGTTTTACTTTGCGAGTTGGCTGAAGCTACCATTTCTACCATCATATTATGATCTTGTTTGTCTGTCATGGCTGTTTTCTAGCAACTTCTCTTCATTTCTGGACAGGTACTGGGGCCCTGCCTGGGTTTTTTCCCTCTGACACCATGAGAGCACTTATAGAGAAAGGAGCTTGACTGTTTTCATTCCTGAAGAACAGTGCAATAATGGCACAATAACAGCAAAAGTTAACCACATGTATATTAAATAGGATTTGGTCTGGAATGTATGATCCGGCCCTATAACAAGCTATCAATCCTATAGGTTCTTCATTTATTATACGACTCCAGTCAGCCTTATTCTTAATAACATAACTCTAACTTGATGGGATGAGCACTGGGTGTTATTCTATATGTTGGCAAATTGAACACCAATAAAAAATAAATTAAAAAAAATAAAAAATAACATGGCTCTAATTGTGACATTTCACCATCTCCCCCAGAGATTTTAGCTGCTCTCTTTCATTTTTTATACTAGAAGTCAGGACTCTATTACTTGGATTTTCTTCTATTATCTAGATGATAAGCCAGTCCCATGAAAATTGTGAAAATCATTGGGAAAAGTTCTATGGTATATACCTATCAACTGGCTGTCAGCTCTTATACCTTTATAAACAAAAAGTAGCATTTTCAACAACATTATATGACAATCCCTAGGTAGGAAATTTGACATGGTCAGAAACCATTTTAGTAATGAATGTACGATGTACTCAAACGCATATTTATATGGGTCAATGTTAGTGTCTGACTAATCAAGAAGTTTTGCCTTATCCATCTCTTTGTTACCTAAGTGAGAAGTTGGCACATGGAGCAATTTCTTTTAGTTCTGGGCTGGTTCTTTGTTCTTTTTGTTCTTGCTGCTAGTTTCCCTATTTCAAATTTTAAGGGGATCTGAAAGATCTACTAGTTATCAGTGCTTCCAAAGATGGGGATTAGAGTGAGGTCTCCACCCATTCCTAATTCCCATCAGTTACCCCAGCACTAAATCAGATCTCATGAGAAGGATAATGTTTGAGGCCTCTTGTTTGAAAGTAGTGGTGATATTGATGCATATCTTATGTTTAAGAACATTTTTTACATCCCTGAGGAGAAAGTGGCTGACAATAACCCTATTATGTTAAATTCATAGTTGCTGTCACCTGCAATGCCATTAATATTTAATCTGATAATTTTCCAAGGCAAGGAAACTCTTCTGTAAGGTACCTAATGTACTATGCAGAGAGGGGAAACTTTTCCTGCTTTATGAAGTGAACATATTTACTTAGTCTTATTTCACTTAGTTATAAAAATTAAATTATTTCTCCAGTCTTCATGGAGTGGGTACATATTTAATTAGCTTATAAAATAATACTAATTTTATCATTTGAAATCTAAGGCTTCATATCAGATGCCTCCTCATGATTAATTTTATGATTGATTTATTTAAAAAATAAGACTTTATTTTAGGGACACCTAGGTGACTCAGTCAGTTAAGTGTCTGCCTTTAGCTCAGTCATGATCCCGGGGCCCTGAGATGGAGCCCCACATCGGGCTCTCAGTTCAGCAGGGAGTCAGTCGCTTCTCCCTCTCCCTGTGCCCCTCACTGCTGCTTGTCCTCTCTATCTCTCAAATAAATATAATCTTTTAAAAAGTATTTTAGGCAAGATAAGGAATTTTTAGAAGATGTAAATATTTTCAGAATATGCAAGGTTTTCATCCAATATATGGTTCTGACAAATGAAACAACTTAAATGTTTTCTGAGCTGAAGACTTACCCAGAAATATAAGTAAGCAAAACTGTACAAGGTACTTTGACAGTAGATTTCAAAATTTATTTCTGACTTTTGGTTCAGTTCAGAACTTGATTAATATCTTCTGGCCAGCATTTCAAGGAGCAAACTAAATTCTGTTGCAATGAAAGAAAATGAACTTGAGTTACAGACTAAACTTTATATTTTGAGTTTTTAGATGGAATGTGTAGATCTAAGAATGAACAGTTCACTTTTATGCCTCTCTATGTCCTGTCTGAAGAAGAACATGTGGAAGAGAATTGGAAATGATTAAAACAGACTCAGTTTTGACTGGTAAGTCAGAGGTCTCAGAAGTCAAGTTCAGATACCCAGTTGAAAGCCACACACTGGCTTTAGGCATAGACAGAAGCCTCTCAGTCCAGATCTCTGTACAGTTCATCTGGTTGTGTGATGGGCACATTGCCCACCCTTGATTCAGCCTCAGTCAGGGAGACTAGTGTTTCTCATATGATACAATGCTACCCCAAATCTGAAACTTGGAAAAAAAATCAGTTTATGTCAGCTTATTTGGTTTGGGGAACCAATAGTGAATATTTAGTATTAGGCATGATATGATATTTGAATGATAAAATTGTATGGATCAAAGGAGTATATATAGTCTTCCTTCATCTAGTACTTAATTGCTACGTAAGTGTCAGTTTAAGAAGACAAGATGTTCTGTGATTGCTGCCAAGCTCAGTGGTTTGCAACATCCAGCAAGAAGTAGTCCATGTGAATCCAACCTTGGAATATCTCATAGAACCACTTAAAAGAAGTGACTTGTGAAAAAGGTGTTTAAGGAGCACAAGTAGGTAGTTTCTGGATTTTACAAATAGTTCTACATGGAAGAATGAACAGAAGCAAAACAGAAAGGACTGGTTTCCACTGCCTGCACATGCCTACAGCAGCAGAGAATACAAACTGACTCTAGTCAGAGAAGCCCAGCACTGACCACTGCCTTTGGCAGGGACACTACTGGGCAGATTCTCCTTGGCATTGGTTTGCTGAGCAAGAGGCTTGGGCTCAGGAGAGGTGACTAGTGAAATGCAGTAAAGTCTGTTATCCTTTGTCATGGGGGCAATACGCAGAGAAAACAGCACCATTTTTCAAAGTAGGAAACTGGGCACCATCTGGGACAGTTTTTGAGGTCCTGCTGCTCTTCATTCTGGCTTCTGGGTGCTGGTGGCAACTCTATGTCTTCTCAGGCCACAGCTGTGGAGGAACGGCCAGATGCATAACTGGTTCAGACTGGGTCTGAATTCCCCCAGGAAGTATAGCCCTGAGTGTGTGTGTGTGTGTGTGTGTGTGTGTGTGTGCATTAGGGGAGGGGTGGGGAGAAGGAGATTGTCACTTATCAATATGGCTGAAAGACCTAGTTTCTGGGGAAAACAAAAACAAAAACAAAAACAAACCAGGAATAAGGTGGCTTATTGTTTTGGAACTTAAAGAAATTCTCACTTTGTAGTAAAGCATTAGGCTGTAAATTATGTGTGGGTGGAAAATGTGCTTTCTGCAGCCCTTTATTGATAGAGGCATTTAAGGCAGAGGAGAACACAGAAGGTTGGATTTTTCTTATTGCTGACTGAATGTCTGTGCTGTAAATATGTATATAATGCTGGAAAATAAGCATTAGAAGAGTAAGTGAAAGTGAAGGAGAGGATGCTTCCTTTGGGGCAGAATGGCGGGAGGCAGGAAAATGAACCATCCACCTTCTACCACTATCACTACACCATTACCACACACACACACACACACACACACACACACACACAAAATATCAACACAGATATGCATCATAGCCAAAGTGTTCACCTCCCCTATACCACCATCAATACTCTTGTTTCACAAGAATCCAAAGTACATGAACATGTCCTTCAGAGTTACTGTTTACTATTCCTCATGATCATTCACTTTATTTGCCATAAAATTCACACACGTTAAATTTGACGAGTTTTGACAAATATAGACTCCCAAGTAACCACCATATGAAGATATAGATCATTTATATCACACTAAGAGATTTTCTACTCTCTTTTGTAGTCAATCTCTCGACTTCACTTGAAATACTAGGCAACCATAGATCTACTTTCTGTTCATATAAATCAGATTTGCCTACTCTAGATTTTCATATTAATGGAATTATAGCATGGTGCTTTCAAAATGTTAAGATCCATATTGCTATATAAATGAGTAGTTCATTCCTTTTTATTGCAAAGTAATACTCCATTGAATGGGTATACCACTATTTATTTATGCATTCACCTTTACCACTATTTATTTATGCATTCACCTTTTTTAAAAAATAAATTTATTTTTTATTGGTGTTCAATTTACCAACATACAGAATAACACCCAGTGCTCATCCCGTCAAGTGCCCCCCTCAGTGCCCGTCACCCATGCACCCCCACCCCCCACCCTCCTCCCCTTCCACCACCCCTAGTTCGTTTCCCAGAGTTAGGAGTCTTTATGTTCTGTCTCCCTTTCTGATATTTCCCACACATTTCTTCTCTCTTCCCTTATATTCCCTTTCACTATTATTTATATTCCCCAAATGATGCATTCACCTTTTTAAAAAAAGATTATTTATTTATTTATTCATGAGAGACATACGCAGAGAGAAAGAGAAGCAGAGACACAGGCAGAGGGAGATGCGGGCTCCATGCAGGAAGCCCAATGAGGGATCTGGCCCCAGGACTCCAGGATCATGCTCTGAGCCAAAAGCAGATGCCCAACCGCTGAGCCACCCAGGCGTCCCTATGCGTTCAACTTTTGATGAACATTTGTGTTGCTTTAAGTTTGGGGATATTGTGAATGAAGCTTATATGAATATTAATGTGCCAGTGTTGTGTGGACATACATTTTCATTTCTTTTAGATAAATACATAATAAAGATATTCCTGGGTTATTTGATTTCATTGATTTTCTATGGTGTTTAAGCATTTTCTATTGAATAAATTTCTACTCTTTAATATTTCCTTCCTTCTAATTACTCTGGGTTCAATTCAGTCTTTCTAGCTCATTAGGTAAAAATTTAGAGAATTGAACTTGAGAATTTTCTTATTTTCTACACTCCCAGCTTTATTGAGATATTATTGATCTATAACATTGAAAGTTTAAGGTGAACAATGTGATGCATCTATTGCACGATTTTCTTATTTTCTAATGTAAGTATAAAACTGCAACTTTCCCTTTGGGGACCACTTTGACTTTACCCCACAAATTTTAATATACCAGCTGTCTTTACAGTAGTGAAGGACTATAACAATGGCCATACAAACTTAAATCCTGCAAAGTGATCTTAATAATCCATGGGAAAACTACAATTGTTCTGTGATCCTTAAGATTTTTTGTTATAACATTAAATGTATAGGAAAATGAAAAAAATGGTGAAATTAATATTTATTTAGTACACTGTAATTTAAAACATTAGAAGCATTAAAGTGTTTATGATGAAACACTTTGAGCATTAAAATGTTTTCCTCCCTTACAAAAACCTTACGAAATGGATACAGAGTTTCAATTTGGGAAATGACAAAGTTCTGGAGATGGTTGATGGTGAAGGTTGCACAACAATATGAATGTACCTAATGCCACTGAACTGTGCACTTCAAAATGTTAAATGATAAATTTTATATTATGTATACAATTACCACAATTGAAAAAAAAAAACAAATCTAAAGATTTGAACAGTGCTTACTGCCTCCTCATTGTATAATTTATGATGAGGAGTGATCACTGTTTCTATGCCTCTGTCAATTGTCATACTCAGAACTTCCTAAGTTTGAATCAGCTTTCAACATTTTATCTTTTACACATATGAAATAAATATTCAAGAATCCTTCAATGTTTTTTGCCAGTGTCACTTTCTCTGGGACATCTTTATCCTTTTCATTATAAGCACTTTCCTTATTTATGTCACTTTCACTGCATTTCTCTGAGTATAAATCTAGAATCTCTCAAAAAGTAGAAATATTAAGATTCCCACATTGGCTATTTCTTCTTTATTTTCATTTGCATTTGATTCAAATTGTGCTTCCAACATGATCACGATTTGCTTGTTAGATGTACTTTCATCTCTGTTGGCCAGTTCCTTCTTTGGGTCACCCATTTTTGTAAAATGTCATGTGGTTTATCAGTGGGAGACAAGCAGGAAACAGCTTTACTATATGTATGTGAACTAAATAATAGAGGAACAGTAGCAAATCACCAAAGAATTTTGGAAGAAATGATGTGATTGGCTACTAATCATGATGATATTTGTTATTTGCATAGTGATTCATGGACTGATAAGTTAACAATGAAGTCTGTAGAATTGCTTACAGTAATATATTGTGATAACTGAAATGTGGTAATTTGAAAATTGAATAATGTTGATGGGAGACTCAAAGCTGTGCATATTAGAACCTGTGCAAAGCAAGGATTGTCTGTATTGTGTTCTTTGTGATTTCTTTTTGACCCATGAGTTATTTAAAAGTGTGTTTAATTTCCAAATATTTGGAGTTCCCAGACATCATTTTATAGTGATTTTTATTTTAATTCCATTTTGAGCAGAAGTCAGAGTCTGTATAAAAGGGCTTATCCTTCTAAATGTTTTGAGATTTGTTTTATTGCCTAGCATATGGTCTATAGTAGCTAATATTCTCTGTGCACTTGAAAAAAAAGTGAATTCTGCTGTTACTGAGTGTAATATTTTATGAGGTCAAGTTGGATTTTGGCATTGTTAAGGTTTCTAGAATTTTGTGTTCTTTTGACTTTTTCTATCATGTACTGAGAGAAAAGTATTGAAATCTTCAATTAGAATTGTAGATTTGAATATTTCTCTTCTTGGTCCATCAGTTTTTTTTTTCATGTATTTTAAAGATCTATTATTAAGAGCTTGATGATTGGCCTTTTTGTTGTTATAAATGACCTTCTTCATCCCTGATAATATTTCTTTTCCTGAAGTCTATTTGTCTGATGTTTTTAAATTTTATTTTGCATATCTAATGACTTTTAATATTATTTTTTTAATATTCATTTATTTGTTACTTATGATAGACATAGAGAGAGAGAGAGAGAGAGAGGCAGAGACACAGGAGGAGGGAGAAGCAGGCTCCATGCCAGGAGCCTGACGCAGGACTCGATCCCGGGACTCCAGGATCACGCCCTGGGCCAAAGGCAGGTGCTAAACCACTGAGCCACCCAGGGATCCCCTATTTGTCTGATGTTAATATCATTATTCTAAATTTATCGTGATTAGCACTGACTTCGTATTATTTTTTTCATCCTCTTACTTTTAATCTATCCTTGTCTTTATATTTAAGGATATTTTCTGTAGTAGCTTGTAGTGGGTCTTGCTTTTCATCTAGTCTGGCAATCTCTGCCTTTTAATTGGAGTGTATAAAATGTAAAATCCAAATGCAAAATAGAGACTCTTTATATTTGGTATAATTATTGAAACCCTTATTGCATTTATATTTTCCTTTAAATATGTGAACATATTTGAATAGTTGTTTTAAAATCCTTTTTTTAAAGATTTTATTTACGAGAGAGAGAGAGAGAGAGACAGACAGACAGACAGACAGACAGGCAGAGGGAGCCTTATGCAGGGAGCCCGATGCAAGACTCAATTCCGGGACCCCAGGATCACGCCCGGGGTGGAAGGCAGGTGCTAAACCTCTGATCCACCCAGGGATCCCCATGTTTTAAAATTTTTCTATGCTAGTTTCATTATCTATGCTGGCTCTATTTTTGTTGACTGATTTTCTTCTTGGATATAGGTTTTGTTGCTTTATTTTGCATATCTAATGACTTTTCATTGAATGCCACATGTTATGAATGTTGTGCTGCTGAGTGTTTAGACTTTGTTGTCTTCCTTTTAAAAATGTTGAATATTATTTAGCTGACAAGTAAGTTACTTGTCATCAACTTGATTTTGGAGACTTGTCTTTGAGCTTTGTTAGGAAGGATCTAAAATAGTCTTTATCCTAGAGCTAATTCAGCCTTCCTCCTAAGACATGACCCCTCTGTGGTCTCTACTGAATGTATTTGGTACTCAATGAGGCCTCTTCACTGTAGCTGGTAGGAACTCAACTTTCTCCCAGATCTGTATTAGCTCAGAAAATTGTTCAGCTTATAGTAATTGAGGCAGCTGTTCTAATGGCAATCCAACCCACCAGGCACAGGATAGTATTCAGACAAGTGGTGTTAATATTCAGGTCTAAGGGCATTCTTGAAGCTTTTGTTTAACTTCTTCCTCTCTGGAACTCTGCCCTTTAAATGACAGATACCTCAGTCTTCCCAATCTCCTATATCTATGTCCTCTATTCAGGGAGACCACCCTGAAATTCTCCCTTCCTATAGTTTGGAAATGCAAAAATCTGGAATGATCAGAGGGTTACCTTGTTTGTTTCCATGCTCTCAATGATATCTAATATTTACAGGATTAAGTTCCAGTTCCTTGATGTAGTAGCATCTGTTCTATATAAATAAATGTTTTTGTGATTTGTCCCACATAACTGACCACATGGACCAGCATATACTCAGACAGTCTAAAGAATGTTGTTTGTGAGACTCCTACTGTGTGAACAACCTTGGGAACCTAATTGTTTAAAATATATCATCTGGCCTCCAGGTCAAGGCTGGCCCTTGTGTTCTGGACTCCCAGAGCTACAAATCTTGTCTCATGTCCCCTTCTGCTCCAAGCTGGGCTGGGACCCTGAAATGAAATCCAAAAGAGGAGGCAGACACACATAGCCCAGGCTCCTTATAAATATAGAAACATGATAACATAGAAATGCAGCTTGTTCCAATCTGCACATAGGTGAACAGATGTTCAATTTCAAACCCTATTATTTGCCTTATAAATATGGCCCTGATGGGGATGGCCAGTTGGAAGACTCACCGAAGGAGAGGATATACTCTGTCCAGGCCTCTTAAGTTCCCACAGGGCTTCCCCAACTGATGAGGTTGGATGTTGTAAATACCCGATTTAATGTAACTTTGCCTTGTTCTCATTTATTGCCTACTATCACCTTCATCATGGGTAGATTCCTTTTCTTTTCTGTTTCTATTAGGTTTTATAATAATGATAATAAGATTTTCTTTCCTTTTTGAAACTGAAACACAGCTGTTGTAAATCTTTTGTACAGAACAGCATCTTAAGTAGATTTATTTTTCCTTCTTAGTATTTCAGACTTTTTCCTCAGTAGCCTTTATATTATGAAGACCTAGCCCCAGGGAATAAGAGAACATAAACAATTGGAATAAAAAAACTTTGCTCAGCATTGAGCTTAGATGCTAAACTTGATTAGAAGACAATTATCTTAGAAATCAGGTTTTTAAGAGACAGTTTTCTGAGAAATCCCACAATTTGCTTTCTACTTGTCAAGAAAATAAACTTAGAGAGTTAACTACAAAGTAGATCACAGATCTGGGAAAAATGTGGGATAAGAGGAAGATCCCTCCTCACAGTAGAAGAAAAGCCCTAATGGGGTTGAGTAGGGGAACAATGGGGAGAAGGCCAGAAAAGAGGAGAACCCTTTTGCTTCTGCATCAGGGTCAGAATCTGGGGTGGAAGAGGGGGTAGGGAAATGCAAAGAGTTGTGAGAGAACATGAGAATCTTCTAGAACCCCATTTTCCTAGGCATAGCTAAAGGGACTGCAGACCTTCCAGGGAAGCAGGTAGTGGGACTGGTTCTAACCTGCATGACTGAGGGAAGGGCTGAGAAAAGTGGACCTCCTAACAGCCTCATGGAGCTCTGCACATTTGGGTAAGGTCAGAGCACAGTACCTACCTTCCAAGGCAGAAGAATGTGAAGTCACTGACAGGCTAAGCTGTTAGAGTCTGATAATACTTAGGAGATCAGGCCCCAATACCTTCATAGGTCCCGGCACCCTGTGACCAGGCAGGTCACACTGCACAGCAGCAGAAGCTACCAGTTGAGAGGTCTACATCTGGAGAGGATGCAGGTCAGTCAGCAGTGAGTGGGGGACCAGAGAGCCACCTTCCCTAATATAGGACAACACATGATCTTTGTCACCCTCGCCCCCAAATTTGGAAAAGAGCAAATGAAGAGGGACGTGAAAGAGTCTCAAAGTAAGAGGATTACGTTTGAGCTGCACAATGACTGAGATAAAATACGTGAATTTTGTTGAAGAAAATCTTGTGTGGAACTGAGTATTGTAGGAAGGAAAAGACTTCTCCCTCTCTTAGGTTTGTATCTCATCCTGCAAATTAAACTGACAAAAGATACTACCAGAAGAAAAGTGAGCAAATTCTACTTGATGCTATGCTAACATTTTTATGTGGCAAAGGAAACTTCACCGAAGAAAAACAAAGACTCAAAGAAATCATCAGGCTCAAGAGGTTACATACCATTTTAACAAAGAGCAATAAAGTGTGGGGAGTGACAATGCAAAGGACAAAGGTTTGGGCCTCTAGAGGTCACAAATTGTGGGAAAGTGACTAGGAAGTGTCTGAGGGAAACTAATGGAAAATAAAGTAAAATATTTTAGTAAGGTTTATTTGTGCAGCCTCATCTTGGCACTGACTCCCTAGCTGCAGTCACAAGAATGTTCTCCTCTTCCTGGTAGAGCATGGGTAACTTTTTTGTGGGAAATTTATACTTGGTTTTTAGCCAGACAGGGAAGGTCAGAGAGATCTTCCTGTATCTGCTAGCTCTAAGTTGCCTCCAGCTCAAAATAATCACTATGCCAAAGTGGGATATTTTGGGGTGGCATATCCTGATCCAACTCAGGTACATTGAATAGTCTGGAACAAAGTCTCTGTGCCAAGTAGAGTGTGAGATTTATAGCAACATTGAGTCAATTTTAGAAATAAAATCAGTTCTATTTCTGCACATATTTGTCTTGTAACTGCTCAATTTTAACCATCATGACTCTGATTCATGTCTGCAAACCCCAATAGCAGGCAGTGCTTTAAAGGCTGGGAACCAATCTCATTCACCTTTGCATTCCCAGAACCTAGCACAATGTGTGTCTCAGTAAACATTACATGGATGTATGGATTAAAACCCTCCCAACACTCATGGCCTACCTAACCACAGTGAGAAAAAGCGAGCAATTGCTACATGATTGAAAAGGCCTAAATACTTTCCTCTGCAAGTTTGTCCTAGGACCTGAGATTCTTCGTCTAGGGACTCTGCATTGAGTTACAATGCATACTCCTTACTACTTATTATTCCATTGTTATGCTTCAGCACCTTATCACAAATAAATTCAACTCAATGGGGGTGGAGAGCAGGGTTCTAGAGGAAGGAAATAAAAGAAAGGGGCTCTATGGGGTCGTAGAGAAGGCAGTTCCCCTGGCGCAACCAGGGTGAGGCTTCTTCTGGAGGCTTAAGGCAGTGTAAGGAAACTGAAGCTGCTGGTGAGAAATAGACAGCAGAGATGGCTTTGTGGACATGTGACCATACCTTTGCACAGGCCCCCACACTTAAGAAGGCCCATCTTGGTTTAATGCTTGGGTGTTGCCATTTTAAAGCACTTAATAATTTTTGAACAAAGGACACTACATTTTCATTTTGCACCGAACCCCCTAAATTATGTATCTGGTCTTGGTGGAGGGATGCCAAATGGAAGGAAAGGGTTCAAAACGAGAAGACAAGAAGAGGCACAAAAATAGTTACTCCATCTTCATGGTTGTTCATAAGGTCAAGCTACAAGCCATCATGGCCAGGAGGACTGAAGCACCAGAGAAACCAGAGGGGCCACCAGCTAGTGTTTCATGTGTCTCATATTTAGAGGTGGGCTTCTCAGCCATCAGAGCCCATGGGAGTCTTTCACCTGCTTCATTTACTCCTGGGTTTACAGCCTCCTTTTCTGTAGTGGCACTTGAGTTTACACCTCCTGGGTTATGTCACTGATGGCTCAGGCTTCCTTCCTTTGAAAGACACCCAAGAGTTGGATTTCCTCTGTTAATGTCATATCAGTGACCTTGGTGATACTCCAGGAGGTAGCCAGACACAAATATCATCAAGGCTGTACTGTACATGAAGAAATAGTGGCAGGAGAGTTGCTGGAGATCATATAATAAATTAATCATTAAGTTGAACATCTTCATCTTTTCTTTTCTTTCTTTTTCTTTTTCTTTTTTTTTTTTTTTTTGGTAATAATCAGTGGTTACAGCCTGTTACAAAAACATTCATAATCATTAATGTATCTGAAGACCCTCCTGGTTGACACACTATGGTTAGGAGTGCCCCCCAATTCCTTTTGCATGATTTGAAACAAAAGATGACAATCTGCTTTATCTAATGCATTTCCTCAGTGAATCCATCATTAGCATTGTCATCTTCCTTTCCAGATAAGAGTTCTTCACGTACAACTAGTCAAACATTTATGTCTTTACATGTATTCTTTTTCTTCAGTACAAACTGAACTGAAAACTGACAGAACACTTTGTTCTTCATCTATAGCTAGAAGTAGACTGAAAAATGACAAGCACTGCGCAAAGGAAAGTCCCCTCTTTGTCATTTTTATGAACATCTTTATAAGCATTTAATATCTTTGGCTCTGTGATAGACTTAAAGCAAATCTGAAGATAATCCTTGTCCTCAGGGAAGTAATATTATATCTAGAACACATTGGGAGAACACACACAAATACCTCCTCACTGCTGAAGGGGGGCTGTCAATTCTAAGTATAAAATACGCAGTAATGGTGTTAATAGAAATATATTATGCTACAAACATAATACACTAAAGATCAAATGAGCTTTTTTAAAATTTAAATTCAATTTGCCAACATATAATACATCATTAGTTTCCGATGTAGTTTTCAATAATTCATCAGTTGTGTGAACACCTAGTGCTCATCACATCACATGCCCTCCTTAATACCTTCACCCAGTTTCCCCATCCCCCCATCTACCTTCCCTTCAGCAACCCTCAGTTCCTTTGTCTGTAATTTGACTTTAAAGGAACAGGACCAGACTGTGATTTTGCTAATCCTCAAATTAAATAGCAAGACTTTTTCAGAGTGACATTAAGTGAGAACCCAGCACTAGTGGCTAAAGGGAACTCTTATTCATTGTTTATGTATTGTTTTGTGCTATGTCCTTGCAAATATTCTCTCATTTAGTCTGCACTAGACACTTTGCATTGCTCGCACTAGATTGATATTTGTTTAATGATGAAGAATATGAATTTAAATCCTGTGCTCTCAAACAGAAATGTGATTTGGGCTCTTTTAGTCCTATAGAAATCATTAAGTAAATGTCACCAGAATAAATGTCTTCTTTTATCAGCCTTCTCCAGTTACCATCTCCGCCTACTCACTCCTAGGGTCCCTCTCTTTAGATGGAGAGGGAGGAAGAGGCAGCTGCAGGGTAAATCTCCTTACTCTGGCTGGAGTTGGTTGTTCATTGTCCCAGTAGGTAACCAGAGACATCAATATTTAGAGGCTATTTTATCTGTCCTCTCCCATCCCGATAGGATGATATTTTACCTTTGGCTTACACAGCACCATAAATGGAAGCTCACCATTTCTTTGAATAGCCTATATAACTTCTGAAATAAACATTTTAAGAAAATTATTCCCTATGTCGAATTAAATATTTGTCTGTTTTCAACTCCTATACACTGGCTTTAAAATTCCGGAGGGCATTCTATCTCCTTTATATCTCCAGCAGTTAGCACTAGCCAAACAAAAAACAATGTTCATGGAACAGCAGAAAGCTGGAAAGGGTCCAGGTTATGAACAAGCTGGGAAGTTGGGATGCTCTATCAGTCACAGAGATGATGCTTAGAACAAAAGATACAGATTCTGGGGGAGGTTGATAAGTTTGGGTTTGATAATATTAATAATCTTAGTTATAAATCACAAAATAGAAAAATCCAGTAGGCAATCCGGAGTTGAGAAGAAAGTGATGAAGATTAAGAATTAGATTAAATCATTCATGACAAGTGTATAGAGATAGAAGAGAAAAATGAGATAATTATAGTCCAACATTGTCATATTAATTAGGTCATAAATAAATTAATAGTATTATGCCATTATATTAGCTATAATAAGATAAAAGATGGTATTATGCTAGTAAATAATGAGAAAGAGCTCAAGTGTACAATCTGCAAGATCGAGTGATGTGGAAGTTAAAATAAGAACTTCGGTGGGGGAAGAGTAGGTATTACTCTTTTTGGCCTGAACTTGAGACCTAGCTGCATGATGGACATTAGCAGGTTATGAGGTGCTGAGAATTATATGAGGTGCCGAGAATTACATTCTCATATTTCACAGATGATAATAATTTGCTTGAAGAGAGCAAGTAGGTTAATAGGTTGGGGCTTATTTGCCTCTTGCAACTTACTGCTTCCCTGAGATGCTATGCTATTTCTCTGAAATAGGAGACAGAACTCCCTGGAAAGATATCAGTTCATTGGATTTAGGAAGCTTCTACTAATTTGCAATAAGCCTAGCCCAGTGCCTGGCCTGGTGTGAACACCTAGAAGACCAAATGGGTGGATGCAATGGTCTCATCAACAGGAGGCTTTTAAGATTGTCAAAGAATAAAAATACAGATCTAAATATCATTTCCTGTCACTCAAATAGGCCTTTGGACTAAGCCACAAGATCTTTAGTAGGCATCCTGGGGAGGAGAGCTCCAAATAAAATCTAAGATGATGCAAGCCTGTAGAGCATGGCTTTGTGTCTCTTCATGTAAATGAGGTTGGCACTCAAGTTGGGGAGAGGTATTTTTCTCATTTCATCAAAGCACAGACCCTGACAGAGCACTGGCTTAGAGGTCCCTGCACATAAATACTGCTGGTTCTTGGAGTCTTTGACTCGGTTTGTCACCTTTAGTTCTACAGAGCATTGATGAGAAATAAGTCAGATGGACATTAGTGGCCTGTATGTGTGTGTAAATTCTCCTTTGAATTAGCTGTAAAATCTTACCAGTTTCTTTACAACTTGATTTAATAAAATCTTTAACATGAGAGAATCATGATTTTATCCCTCAAAAAAAAATCCTTTAATATAAGGGAAAACTGACTTTAAGTTTGACATTTTATATTGCTATTTCTTCTGGTTTAGGCTATTTCTGGGAGCTACTCAGTCTTTTTTTAAAGATTTTATTTATTTATTCATGAGAGAGAGAGAGAGAGAGAGAGAGAGAGAGAGGCAGAGACACAGGCAGAGGGAGAAGCAGGCTCCATGCAGGGTGCCTGATGTGGGACTTGATCCCGGGTCTCCAGGATCACACCCTGGGCTGCAGGCGGCGCTAAACCACTGCACCACTGGGGCTGCCCTACTCAATCTTTTTTAATTTCAAGTTCCACCTATTGCTCCTTGCCATCTAAATAGGTGGCATCTTGATATGAGGGGGACAAGGCACATGTGACTTGTGGAGGAGGAGAGACAAGATCTGAGGGTCACATGGTGTCTGTATGGTCATTTGGCCATGGCACCTCTCACAGGAGACTGTAGACCCAGGCATTTACTATGTCTTCATCCTTGCCAAAGGTCTTGGGGTCATGCAACATGGCACATGGAAACTTCTAGTTACAATGCATGTTTGGGTAGTCCATGAGAAACCAGGAGTCCTGTCCTCCACCAGTGCTGTGCTATGGTTCCTTTTCCACACTGACATGACTATATCTCAGACCTAGAATGATCTCAGTCTTTCCTATTCTTATCTGGATATTTCTGCCATTAAAGTGTTGACTAAGTCTGGACCTTCTGCCCTTTCTCTTTCTCTCTCCTCCTTCCGTCATCCACCAAATGACCAAATGGGCAGGAATTCCACTTCCTCTTGCTGTCTGATGGACCCTTCCCCCACATGGTGCTCTCTGAAGCGTCACTCACTCTCCTCCTTTTCCTCTGGACTATCCCCTGGATTATTAAATGCAGAATGGTCATTATGTGTATGACATACGGAGAAAGGGAATGAAAAGTCCATTGATATAATGGCTTTAAAACATCATCACTCTTTTATAGGATATTGGGGTTCTCAAAAGTATAAATCATCACTGAAGGCAGGGCCAGGGGAAGAGAGAAATTGTGGAAACCAGAAAAGAGATGAGAATGTGGCTTGAACAAGGGACAGCTAAGGCATCCTCTGGGACACCACCTGTGAGTTTGAATAATACGGTATCTTTATAAATACACTTGCATACCAGGCAATCATTCTGAACTACCATAAAAAAAAAGCATCACTTTATTTTGGGACTTTATGCTTCTAAAAACTTGTATTGGCCCCAAGGGATAACTGCATTTAAAAGAATCTACTTTCAAACCACATTCTTAATAATAGGTTTAGGAAATTTGCCAAGAATAAACATTCATTCACTCTTGTGTATAATACAGTTTCTACCTTCTCTTCATTTAAAAAAAGAAGAGCACATTTTACTATTTCAGCTTTTTAAAAAACTTTTCTTATTGTCCTTCATGCCCGAAAGAGAAAGAGAATAATTCTGGCATTATATGGACTCTCAAAAGGTAAATAATATTATCAAGAAGTATGAATCTCCATGAACTTTGGACCGCTCAAATGTTAAGTATGAATTTAAATGCAAAGTTTTGAGAAGGTTTTAAGGTTTCTGGAGGGTATCTTTTTCTTTTTCTCTCAAATGAGATTGACATTGTGACAATAGGACAGGAGTTTTTGACTCTGGATAGTAGCTATGACAATACTTCCTTAGACAATTCTTTCCACATGTGCAGGTTAAGCAGCTCCTTATAGAATCTCACAGGAAAAAAAAATGGTGGTAAAAATGGAATTGTATAATTAAGATAGTAAATGATTAAGATAGTAAATGATTCTTCAATGTAGCATAATCAGTATTAACCTAGATATAATTTCCCATGAATTATGTGACCTTATAAAATAAACATTTACACACACACATACACACTTAGTCATCCTGGAAATAAGTGCTTGACTCTTTCTTTATGCAGAATATGCGTGTTGAACTCATTCTCAGAGGAAGTCAGTGGCTAATGGTTCTTACGGTAGAGAGAGAGAGACACAGAATACCACTAGTTCCACAGTAGCTACTAGTTCTACAGTAGTACCACTGTACCAAAAGCTCAGTCCTTGTCCTATAAAATCCATGCAAATTTATCTTTATTGACTATATCCACATGCGTTCATACATATCACATATGTATATACCTCTCCATATAAAAACATTAACTCAGAAATCTTTCTTCTTTTAAACCATGAAATATTTGTCATCATCCTCTAATATTTAGTAGGATACATTCTCTGCACTAAATCACAGGCATATAAAGATAGAAAGGAGGGAGTCTCTGTGATCCAGGAGAATGTATTCTAGTTGGACACTGGCTTATTCTCCCGGAACGTGGGTCATAGACGTCAGGTTCTTTGACCTCAGGTCTCTGCTCCACTGAATCAAATACAAACAATCTCAGCCTAGCCTTGCCTTGGGTGAGCTCTGTCTTCTGGAAGCTGTGGTGGGATAGCTGATGTTTCGCAGTCATCATAAATTGCTTTCCTTTCGAGCCATACTGTAGATTCTGTTGATGCATTCTCAGTCTTTATAGCTCACTGCTTTGTATGCCAGAGATGGCTGCCTCCGGTTGTCTGTTCCTCAGTTCTTTAGAACTTACTGAATTTAAGAAACACTAAATTTGAACTTGCACGAGAACTCTAAATATCACAGTCCTTATTTTTGTAAACACTAAGGTTGCTTCAAGGTCATTTTCTACACTCCATGGATCCCCCTGATCACAGTGATATTAGTGTTGGTAATGGTAGCAACTGTTATGACTGTTGGTGAGCTGTGCTCTAAGCAATAAATACCTCATGAGACCAGTGGCCACTGTGGTTAAATGCTCCTCCTTGGGCAGCCTCATGTTTAATCTACAGGAGGTATACAAGTGAACAGGTGAGATAAGTCCTGGATCTGGACACATGCTATTTATTGACCCTTGGGACTCACACCACTTCAGGTATAGGGAGTATTTGGCTCCTGACAATAGTTCAGAAGTAGAGTGGCTTTGGGCTTTGGATGACTGGTCAGCTGTAGAGGAGGGAAAAACAACAACCCTTTCTTAATCTTCCTAGTTCTTTGGCCAACACCCTGCAAATTAGTCTGACAACAAGAGAAAAAGGGAGTTTATTAATGCATGTGTGGCACATACATGTGGGAGCATCAGTGATGAGTAAATCAGAGAGGCGGTTAGAATTGGGGCTTCTCTAGTGTCCTAATAAACAACAATAACTTTGTAGAGAAGAGGTAGGACAAAAGAAAAGGAGTTTAGGCTTTTAGAGTGGCAAACTGTGGTAAGGTAAATTTTTTCTTGTGTTTGCATTTTTCCTGTGCCTGCTTCTTCTCAGTTGCCTTCAGCTCAAAATAATCCTTTCATAGTGGTAGATTTGGGGTGGTGGTGGCGTATTCTGATCACCTGCACCACCCAGGAAAAGGTGAGCATACTAATGACAGCTCTGTTTTGCCCCGATTTTTTGCATGAGAAGCATGAACTCCAAATTGAAGAGGAATAACAGGTGTTGCCTTGAAGAATTTTGCTGTCATGTTGGGTTCAGGAGACAGCATGATGCCGACTAGCATTTCCTGAATATTGCCATTAGTCAAGACCTGGACTTGGGACTTTTACTCATTAGATTCTATAATCCTCCTAACAACCCCCTGAAGGTGATACTGTTCTAATTCTTTTTACAAATGAGACCCTGGAGCTGTAAATGGGTGAACTGGTCCAGGGACCAGAGTTAGGGCTGGGGCCAGGGTTGAAACACTGACAGGCCCTCCATTAAAACCCAGTTTATGCTTCCAGCACAGTGCACTGCAGGTGCTACTGCAGCCTTTTGTGTCCGCCAGCCACCAGAGTAGACAGGAGGGACTATGACCACCCCCTGCAGGGAACACTGAAGAGCCCAGGTTTCTTGTTTTTGTTTAAGATTTTATTTGTAGAGACACAGAGAGAGAGGCAGAGACATGGGCAGGGAGAGAAGCAGGCTCTTTGCAAGGAGCCTCATGTGGGACTCGATCCCAGACCCGGGGATCATGACCTGAGTGGAAGGCAGATGCTTAGCCACTGAGCCACCCAGGTGTCCTGAGAACCCAGTTTGAACTCAGGTATGCCAGACTCCAGAATCCGCCTCCTTCTTATCAGTGCAGTGCTGCCCCTCCACGACTGGCCTCAGATGTCCTTCAGGACTTGGAAATGACAACCATCCTCAGTATCCCTTCCTACTCTCAGCTTAGGAAATCGATGATGCATTTGGTATGGAGGGTGCTCCTTTGCCGCCCCTCCCCGCCACCCTCTATATAAGCTCTATACTTGCTTGTTTCCATCTTTCCATTGTTTCTATCCATCCATGGGGCTCATAACTTCACCCTTCCTGGGTCTTGTGTTCCAAGCACCTGGCAGGGCCTGGTACAGAGCATGCACTGAAGACACCTCTGGTGACCGAGGAAGGAATGACCATGGATCACGCCCTGCCCTCCCAGAAACCAATAGCGCTCATACATGCAATAAGGAGAGGAAGGACTGAAGGGGATGCTTCTAGGGAAAAGTGCACCCCCAGGGCCCCTCTGATCATGCCCTGCCTCAGAGAGAAGCTCTCTGGCAGTAGGATTAGGAAGCCTCACTGTAGGGGCCTGAGGCTGGAGTGCCTATGCAAACAGAAGGGGTCTAAGAAGCCTTTGTGTCCTCAAAGTGCCTCTACTGCAGTAAGTCCTCAGGCAGAGCTGTTGAGGACATTCTCCTGCTCTGCTTTCCCCACCATACTAGGACCCACATCCTTTTGTGGGAAGAGCAGAGGATTGACTGCCTGTGGGATTTTAGAGGCTACTTTGTCGCCCTAAACATTGGTTTTGTCAGCTCTAAAATGGAAAGAAATTACAACATATAGCCTGACTACACCACAGGATTTTGTAGATCAAAAACGACTGTAAGAATGAAAGTCCTTTGTAAGCCAAAGCACTCTGTTTGGCTGGGCACCTTCTCCATCCGCACACTCCATCTTCCCAGAGTGATTTATGTGCAAGGGTCCCTTAGGACACATCTCAGGAAATTGCTGGCAGTTTTGACACACAGGTGTGGTTGACTTGTCGCTGGGTTTTAAGACATGCTAGGAGCTTCTCCTTATAAAATTTCTTATAAAGTTTCCTATCTGGGGCTTTCATTTTTTGGCATCTGTAAAATGAAGGTACGATGTGCCTTGAGGCCTGTAAGTAAAAACCACATCCCTCTTATCTCTGTTCTGAGAAGGAGGTCAAGTTACAGGTCCTATGAGAAGGGAACTTTTTGGTTCCTGTTCTCTCTGAGGCTGAGGCTTCAACTGCTAAAACCACCCCCAGAGGTACACGATGGGGCTAACCAAGGGGTCACCTCAGCAGAATACCTACAAAAGCAGGTGGTTCCACTGCACTTCTGTGATTTGTGAGCAGAAAAAGCAGTTCTTCATAAGGTAGAGAAGGGAGAAGGGGCACGGAAGAAAGAGCCAAGGTGGCCCGAAAAGAAGCGAGAAGCAAGAGAGAGAGAGAGAGAGAGAGAGAAACAAAGAGGACATGGAGCCATGAGGGAATCCTCGTGGTGGCATGGGCCAGTCTGGGCTGGGGTCCTGAGAACAGTAAGTGGTTGAGAAGGAAGTGTGGCTGCCTGGATTCTGCTTTTACCCTTTTTGCTCCTAATTCCTGTTAGTAATGACTTCCTCTCACTGCTTTTTCTGCCTTCAGATGTCATGTTTTTAACCATGTAAAAATCATTGTTATTCTTTTTTTGCTAGTGAGGATGAGAGGCAAGCAAAAGCATCCTTGCTCCACCTGAAGGCTCTGTGTTCTTTCCTGGACTGCTAAGAAGGCTCAGGGTATATTCACTCTGTGTGTCACCACCTTTGGGTTCTCTGTGGAAGATGTGGTGGGAAGGGTGCTAACCTGGACAAAAAATGCAGGCCTCACTGGCTATGTGTTTGAAAAATGCTCTGTTCTCTGCCCCAGGTTCTGGGAACCTGAGATTACCCTGTGGTTGGTTCATTATTTCTCCTTGGTCCAGTACAAAGCTCTACCCTAAGAGGAGGTCTCTGACTTTGAAGGCAGTCTGATGATGTATAAGAAAGAAAAATCACTAATATTTCAATATTATGAGGGGTTTTAGAAAGTTCTAAACCAACAACTTTTTTCTCACAAAAGGAGACTAAATTTCAGAGGAAGGACTGTCATGTAAAGTTGAGCATGTTGTTCACTACTCAGTTCTAGTGAATACCACTTACACTGTTGTCATTAGAGACATTTCCCCCCCGCCACTGGGAGTAGTACAGTGTCCTGAGGAATGGATGCTTTTCCCTGGTGTGCATGGGGGCACTGTGGGGATTAGCAGCTGTGTTGCTCTGGGGAAGAAATTGTCTTATTCAAGGTATAGTAAGAATATTCCTCATATATCACACTTCTTCTTAGGTGGTGAAAGTCATTCAAACTATGGTTTATTGAGAATTTTCTACACAGGTACTGTTATCATCCCTATTTCACACATGAGGAAAATGACATGCAAAGAGACCAAGCGATTTTCTAAAGGTTGCAGAACCTATGACTTCTGCATTATTCTAGGTTGTCCAGAAAAGAGAATAAAATAAGGTGGGAGGTATGGCTGCTTCTCTTACCTTCACTTCCTTAGTTTTTAGCTCCAAACTTCATCTGGGTTTGCATTTTTCATGTCTAGCCACAGCATCAGAGAATATAGTGCCTTTCCCATTATACTCAGTTTTCTTGTAATGATGGACATAATAGTTACATTTAAATAATTATTTACTTCACAGTGTGCCTTCACATTTATTTCTGCCTTTGAATATGATGACAACCTAGGTAAGGAAATCATTATTATTCCACTTCACAAATCAGAAACCGTAGCTCAAAAAAGTTCCAGAGAGACAGAGGTCAAGATTGTTCTCAATCCAGGTGTTCTGGCTCTTAATTCCATGTTCTTTAAACTATATTCTATAACGATATCTATATTGTTGTATATATGTGTACTTAACTATGTAAGTATTTTAAATTTTATTTTGATTGAAAGCTGTGATTTTGGAAAGTACAAGTGAGGATTTCCATATGAGTTTTGTCATGTTTTCTGGGGCAACATAAATCCAGTCTGTGGGGATTTATTGGTGACACTGGCTTTGGGATGGCTTGACATTGCTACCATCAAGACTTGCTGGGAAATGAAATTTCCTACTCTATCTGTTCATTGATTTTATCTGCTTATATGATCATTTCCCAAAACATCAAGACTCATTATTTTATGGCCCTGGTGGGACGTTTATGAAATTTCCCCATTTTCTCTTAAGGCATTTCAAGTTAGTCACTAGCCTTTGCATTGACTTTTGTGATTTCATATACACTGTTCTCAACAGAACAAAAAGAAATTTCCACAGAGGAAGCCCTCAGTCAGATGGCAAAAGTCTGCAATGCCCAGGCATGCAAGTGACTAAGCCATCAAGGTGTGTTTAAAATACAGTCTTCAACCAGGAACTTAAACTCCCTGTAGACTTCCAGATCTATGTTAGTTCTGCATGCCCCTCCAATCTGCCCTGGTTGTGTTCATTACAGAGCTGGAAGGCACAACATTAGAAAGCATACATGTGATTAGGAATGAAAAAGCAAATTTTATGACCTTCCCAGTTAGAAGTGTCTTGGTCATTAACTGATTTCCCCTCTCACCCCCCTCAATGTTATGGGATACTCTTGCCTGTCTACTTTTTGTCTCACATCTAGTCACATATTCCCAAAGAAACAAAAATGCCATGTAATCCTTTTGTAACTTCATTTCTTCTCCAAGACTTAATTGGGTTGGGGTTCATTTGTACTCCAATGGAAGATGTCCAAAAAAACTTCCAGACTATTCAGGAAATGCTGTTTTAGTGACTAAGAAGTTACACTAACACAGCATTAAGTGTTTTTAGTTTGAAGTGATTTATACTTTATCTAGTCATCATAAAAGAGCGTATTTCTTCTCTGACAAGGATGCGTCTTTGTGACCCAGAGTCAATCACTTAAGCTATCTCCCTCTAACTTCCTCCCCTGCAAAAAAATAGTGCCAGGCATGTTGAATTGATTTCATGATAAGAAAGGTGGCTGACATATCCTGAATATCAAGAGCCATATATGTATATAACAGAATTAGTAATACTCTGTAGCATTTGGTGTAACCTATCAAATTACTGACCATAAATTACTATGACTCATCTCCTGCTTTATATTCAATAAAGTCATTCTCAAAAATGAAAGTAACGTAAAATAAAGCATTGACCCAACATTTTGACCACACAGCAAACCGAAAGAGAACTAAAGGAAAAATCTTCAGTGGTGGATGTTGCTTCAACAGACACAAAATAACCAAAAGGGCAACCTGCAAGGAAGACATCCTAAGTGCCTTTGAGGCTCCCTTTCCCAGACAGCCCCACTGCCCAACTTATTATGCAAGTTCTATGAGGTGGACCAGCTATCTGCTCAGGCAAGCAGAGTATCTTGAGGAGGTATGGGTGGGAAATCTTTGGAGGACAAGAAATGCCAGTGGCCAGGAAAGGAATGATTTTAGGAATTGAATATGCTGAGGGAAGGAGCAGATGCCTTGGGGCAAAACTGTTTTTTTTTTTCTTCAGAACTTACTTGTCTTGATAGATAATGACGGGCAGTCCCTGAACTCACACAGTGAAACGGTGTACACTGTAAAACTGCATCCCAGCAAACATCCTTCTTCAAAAAGTAGCTTTAAAACCTAGAACACATTTAGCATGGTAAGTGAAAATAAACAAAACAAAGTGTTCTATGGCAGCCCTGTGACCCACTGGTAAAGGAACCAAAACCCACAAGCACAAGACCCGAGTCATTATGAGGCAAACAAGGGTTTGTTAGTGAGCTCAGAGGCTATTCTTGTGCAGTTGCTGTTGGACCACTGCCCACTGCTATGAATGACCCAGTGCGTTGAATGCCTGCTCTTGCTTCCCGAGCTCTTGTCATGAATGGGGTAAGCAGGTGGGTGTGTACAGATGCTTGTTTTTGTATCAAGTCCAATTCCTTCCTCATCTTTTAGGGTAGAAATGAGAAATAGGCCACAAAGGGTTACTGAAGAATTGCCCCCAACTCCATGCACACACAAACACACACATAGAGTAAATCAAGTCAGACAAGTAAAATTGATGTAGTCAATTTCAAGTCCAAGAGACTTTTGTGTGGAGAGACCAGGGGCAGTGAATGGCTCTTCGTGTTACTAATATAACTCCAGGACTCCCTGGATGCTGTGCTCACCCATTTGCTCATTCATTACCATTTGCTCTGTGTTGAAGGTCTAATTTATTAATCTTATGTATTTATGAAAAATTAACTTTTAAAAGCAGGTGGCATTCCTTTAAATATTCACATACTTCTTGTCCAAATAATAAATAAAAATATAACTCTCTAAACTGTTATACATGGATTATAAACTTAAATGTATCTAAAATCACACATCAGGTATGTCAGATTTTCTTAGTAACTCTCTATAGTAGGCTCAACTTTGACCGCACAAAGATTTCAGGTCCTAATTCCTAGAACCTAAATGGTACCTTGTGAGGAAGGATTTTTGCTGATTTGATTGAGTATCTTGATATGCAGAGATTACTATGGACCTCTCTGGACCTCAATCTAATCACAATCTTATAAGTGTCCTTATAAGAGAAAGACAGTGGGTGATCACAAAGACACACAGAAGAGGAGGAGCTCATGAGACCACAGAAGCAGAGATTGGAGTGATGTGGTCTTGATGTGGTCCTGTGTCAAGGAACGCCTACAGCCCCCAGAAGCTGGAAGAGGCAAGGGATGAATTTTCTCCTAGAGCTCCTGGGGGCAGCCAGATCTTGATTTTCGATTCTGCCCTCCTCCAGAACTATGAATGAATACATTTCTGTTGTTTGAAACTACCAATCTTGTGGCAATCTGTCATGCAGACACAGGAAATGAATATACCATTCAACACCTTGAAGAAGCAAGCAAAACAACATAAAATGTCACTGTGGTTGCAAAATCCTTTAAAAACCTCAATTATCCCTGATTAAAAAGCACAATAGATTTGATTTTTGCTTCTTAATCTTATTTTTTTTAGGTTCTCCATAAGTCTACCTTCCTAGGTTTCCAGCAATTACACTGTCCCAAGAATAAAGATTTTCAGATCAGCTGAAATCTTCTTAACTTGGGTGGGTTGTTGGACGTGGTTGTACAGGCCAAGATGATTCAAACCTGAGCCACTATTCAGACTGAGGCCCTTCTGTGTTAGTGCTCTCTGATTTCATCATAGGATTTTACTCACCATCCTTCTTTCCTACTGAGTTTCGTTTCTTGGTGTTTTGGTTTTTTTTTTTTTTTTTTCAACTTGAGGTCTTTAAGTTCTTATGGCCTATAACTATAACATAGTGGCATCATCTGTAGGATAATTATATATGTCTTACTGGTAGTTCATTATACCGGTAAGGAAAATCTAACAGATTCATTTTCTTGGATGAGCAATTAGCTCTCTTTTTAATTATCTTAGAATGCCCCTCTTGAGATTGCTTCTGAACTGATTATTATACATGCCTCCTTGCTCTCAACTGTTTGTACCTAATGGTTATGTGAGACCAGGGGCAGTGAATGGCTCTTCGTGTTACTAATATAACTCCAGGACTCCCTGGATGCTGTGCTCACCTACAGTTGTATCCTCTGGGTCCTCATCACACTTCTACAAAGTCACTAAAGATGTAAACATATCCTACTACATACACGTGCCAGATGCAAGGGTAAGGACATTGGGTCTGTGACTGGAGATCTTTGTCCAGCTCTGCATCCTTAGTCTGCTGACTCTGCTTATGTCTCTTGAACTTCATGAATTACAGATGTCTGGCTCCAGATGTGAAAGAAGAAGAGCAAAGATGGCCACACTGACCCTGTGCTACCCTTCAATCATGAAGGCAAAAGCTTTCCCAAAACGTGCTCCCCCAACAAAGCGGACTTCCATGTGCTTCTCAATGGCCAAAAGCATGTCATATGACCTCCTGGCATCAAAGGAGATTGGACACAAGTGGTTAGAATTTCCAGTCTCTACTAGAGTGAGGCAAACAAGGAGAAAGCGTTGGGAAGAGTGATTGATTAGCTAGCCTCTCACCTGCCACACAACTTTACTGTGCACATTTACTTTATGCTTCTCTCTATAAATAGACCTCCTTCTTCTGCTTCACCATTTATATAATTGAAAATGTTCCCCTTAGCTCTAGAGGCACTCCCAGCCCAGAGGCCTGTTTCTCAATTTGTGATCTATGACAATTCTGCTTTAGATTCACTGAGGATACTTGTTAAAAGTCTCCTGTGCTCCAAGCCTGCTGCATCAGATACATCCTGAAGATCAGAGATCCTGAAGATCAAATATTCTTCAACTCCTGTCCTAAAGATATGGTGGTGGAGCTTAGGGATTTCACATGATTCTTATGTACACTAAACTTTGAGAGTCAATAAAGCAGAGTCCTTGTGTCCCAATTCCAGATTCTGGGGAAAGGGCTCCAGGCTGGCCTATCTGGGTTCTATATGCATAACCCTCAGTCCACTCCATTGATGGTGCCATTAGAAGACAGGGGGCTTAAGGCCCATGGGATTAACCTCCCATTAGTGATGTGAAGAGTAGACTCTCTAAGAAACATGGGCAGTCCAAGAAAGGTGACTCTGTTAACTCCTCTGTTACAGGGCTCACAATTCCCAGCATGAGATTTCTCATTTCACAGGAACCCTGTGAGGAGAACAGGTACCCATATCACTCAGCAGGCTTCCACTTCTGCAGCTCAGGCGCTGCCTCTGACCCAGTGTTTACCCTCCCCTGTCTGCTTGGGCCCAGCCTGCAGTGGAGGCCACTTCATTTCACCTCCTCTCAAACAATTACCTGACCATTCCTGGCCTCACCTGTGTTGCTAATCTTTGAAATGCTATGGAACTTTTTGTCAGTGTTCCACAACTCAGGGCATGTAGCAAGGTCAACATTTATAGCCACAAATCAAATATGAAGAAATGTAACATTTTTGAATTTTTCTGTGATTCAACTCAGCTCAGTTCTGTTTGTAAACTTCATTTTTTACTGATAACTTATAACCTAAAACTCTTAATTTTTCCATGTTAGGGTAGCTCCTTACTTCCAGTTTAAAATTTTGTCTCTTTTTGTGAGGATGCAATCATATTCAGAGTTTTCTCTTCTTTTACCCCAGGGATGACTTCAATATATAGGGGGCTTAGGATTAATCTGGTTTTGGGTGATCCTTTGCCATTGATGGCCCCTGTGTGGTCCTGCTCTGGGCTTTGGAGAACTGTGGCTGACAACCATAAGGCATCACTCCTCCTGCCTGGTCTTTGATGTGGAGTGCTTGCAGTCCTGTTGATGACTCTGGGCTCTGACCTGGCACCGATCAACCATGATGTGCATCCTGCTGTGTCCTCCTGCTCTGCTCCTCGACTTTTCATGACTCACCAACTCCTACACTCCTTTCACACCCCTGTTTGGGTGTTCAAAACTCTCAGCTACCTGTCCTTATTATTCAGTGGTATGCAAGATTCTGTAAGACTATGCTAAGGCCTGTCTGCTTGGCTCCTTCCCTCAAGCATCGCTAACCCATGGTCCAAGAGCCAAGTTGCTCCAATGTCATTTAAAACCAGAGCTTTTCTACAAGACTCACTGTCCCCTTGGGCTCTGCCTTGGAAAATGCTATTAGAAGTCTCCTAAACACAATTAGTGTCTTTACTGCACTCCATGTAAAATTTGATCACAGGAGGGGCCAGATTTTGCCACCAGCTATCTCACTCTTGTTAAGTACCCTATCTTTTTCTCTCTGAATCTCCTCTTCTCACTGGTAAATCTCTATTTCCTTTTTGGATGGAAAGGCAGATATGTCAACTGGCATTCCTCACTATTCTGTGAAGATTCGTGCAAACTCAGTGTTCCAGATGTGGTTCTCAATCAATAAAATTCAGCTCTTAGAATTCCACGGAACCCACTGACTTCTCTTAACAAATCTGGTTCTAACAAGTAAAAAGCTCTTCGGTTTTCAGATGATCATGCCTACTCTGCATTTAAGAAACCCTGTTGCAATTTGCACAGACTTGTTGGTTTTAGGCTTATTTGTTCTCCCTGATGGTAGCTCATAGAGAAAGTGGCATTGGTACTTGAAAAGTCTGGGAAAGTGTGGGATAAAAGCAACTTAGAGCACACAGATCAATATAAAACACTGTTTTCCCATTCACATTTACTTACATTGCCTTACACATGTTTCATGTGTTCTAACCTTGTCTCTCCCCATAAATTAGAAGCTCCCTGATGGCAGCACTAGAATCTTTCCAGAGCAGAATAGAGGAATTTACCTTAAATTAGTGTATCATAATCACAGCCCGGCCAACTTGGATATCATTAGATGTGTCAAGAAAAATAAAACTCTGAAGGGGCCTCTCTCTCTCTTTTCCTTCTGGAAGAAAGGATTTTCACTATCCCATCACAAGACATGAACCAGTGAAGCAGCCTTTTATCTAGAATCAAGGACTGTGTGCTGTAAGGGTTTTGTTGATATGGAAACCATGGTTCTGATACTGCAACTGAATCCTCATTTGCTTCTCTTAGGTTTTGCTGACCACAGAGAAATTGTAGTTTTTACTGAACCAACCTTTGCGTAAATAAAAGTTTTCAAGACTTAATTTAATGAAAAACAGTGACTATCACTTGTTATTATTATTAAACATTTTTTTTTCAATTTGGCAAAACCAAATCGGACATTTTACATAATGCAAGTTTACATTACACTTTATACAAATATTCTCTCCCAGGAGTGGACGTGATCTCCATCCAGACTGTATATCCAACTGTCTGCTTGGCATCTCCACTTGCATGTCTGACAATACTGACACCAAAAATTCCAACCCTCTTCTTTACTGTTGTAGAAATGGCATTGCTATTCTGCCCATGGCTCAAATCTGTTATCTGGGCATCAGTCCTCATCTTTTTCATTCCTTCACATCTATTCTTTGGGAAGAATTCTTTGGGAAATCCTGTCAGCTCTACCTCCAAAATATATCCTTAATCCAACCATATCTCACCCTCTCTACTGCTACTAGTAGTAGTTCAAAAAGCCACCGTGTCTTAGCTGAACTGTTCCAGCAGCTTCCTAACTGGTTTGCTTGCTTTCATACTCTCTCCACCCATAGGCCCTCCCATTCATTTTTCAAACATCACACAGAATGCTTTTTTTAAGATTACATTTAGGGGTGCCTGGGTGGCTCAAGTAGTCAAGCATCTGCCTTTGGCTCAGGTCATGATCCCAGGGTCCTGGGATTGAGTCCCATGTTAAGCAAGCTACCTGCTCCCTGGGGAGCCTGCTTCTCTCTCTCCTTCTACCTGCCATTCCCCCTGCTTGGACACTCTCTCTTTCTCTCTCTCTTTGTCAAATAAATAGGTAAAATCTTAAAAAAAAAAAAAAAAAAAGAATCTAAATTCTGTTAGGGCCCAATGACATAGCTGAGTTGGTCCCACCAATGTCTTGGACCTAATCTTATATCCCTTTTCCCGTCACTCATTGGCATTCTCTTTGTCTATGGAAAATGCAAAATTTGTTCTGGTTTCACAGACTTTGCTTTTTGCCATTTCCTTTGGTTCAAATGCTCTCAACCTACTCTGGCTTCCTTTTTCATCACCCAAGCCTCAGAGATAATGTCACCTCTTCAGAGAATACTTCCCTGACTACTCAGCTAGAGTAACTACCCTTTGCTGTAAGACATCCTCTACCCTATTACTGTTTTGTTTTGTTTTTTTAAATAGAAAGTATCACTCCCTGAATCTCTTCCCATCTCTTCTTCTTTTCCCTCTCCCTCTCTTCCTGCTTTCCTTCTTCTTTTTCTACTTGCTCGTTGGCTATTTTCCCCTGTCACAGCATAAAGGTCACTAAGATAAATATTTCTCCCATTTCCCACCGTAATCCTAGCTCCTAGAATAGTGCCTGGCTCATTGTAAGTGCTCCATTAATAAATACCATGTATTGAGCGGCTTCTGTGTGCCAGGCACTATATTAGTTTCATTAGATATCTATCTCTGTTTCTCAAAACAAGCTTTCAAAGATTTAAATGTGAATAAGTGGAAGCCAAGAGAGGTTATATGATATAGCTAGTTGGTGTTAAACTAAGTTGAATCCAGAACGTCTTGTCTGATTTCAAAAACCACGCGGTTTTTGTTTGTTTTTATTCAACATTGCTTCACTCTACCTGATTTTCAGGCTCTACATTTGTGACCAAGCATCACTGTGTTTGTTTTTCATATTCGATTTTGCCAAATGATTGCCTTTAAACAAGCTATTGGTATCTAGTGTCATTTTTGCTAAGATTGATATTAATAAATTTACTCATCTTTTGGGCTATATTCCTTCATAGATATAAAATAATTTTTAATTAAATATAACAAAACCAATGCTAATTAGTATTGTGGATATGAGTTTTTTCTGAGACATTAGTAGATATTGGTGTTGATTTCTTTGTGTCTGGCTCTTTTACAGTCATTATATCAGTTTGCATGTTTGCTTTCCCCTTTCTTCATGTAGTTTTTAATTTTCTCTTTCAATTTATATAGAATCAACGTATAGACCTCAGATCCTTTTTTCAAAATAAGTATGGGTAGCAAGAGGAGGTGGAAATATAAACCAAAATGAACACATGCATTTGGAAGTGTCCCAGCAATTAAGTGATGTCATTCTGAACAACTTAAAGACAAACACTGAGAGTGGGAGAAGCTTGGGGTGAGTCAGGAGGATAGTGAGCACAGGACTGGCTGAATTGAGGGCAGATATTCCTGACTAGGGCTTCATGTACCAGCCGTATTTTTATATCTCTATATGGTAGGGCAAATCCTGACACAGGTGAGAATTACCCAAGATCTGTGGTGAAAAGTGCAGAACTCTGCCCATAGACCTCCTCCCACCCTTCTCCTTGCCTTCAAATATCCACAGACTCCCCAGAATCTTCTCAATTTACCCATCCTACCACAAGCTGGTAGATGATACCCGGGAGCACAGGTTCCTAGCTGCTCACAGGAACCTGAATTAGTTGTTGTGAGTGAGGGACAAATGGGGCTAGGCAGGGCTAGGTAGGGGGCTATGGAAGCAGGCTCACAAAAATTAAAAAATACTGAAGTGTGAGGAAACCAGAGATAAGGGAACTAGCCAGATACCCTGCCTTAGGTGTGGGTGGGGAGGGTGTTTTGTTTTAACAGCTACTTGTAACCAACAAAAAAAATCAGCAGACTCTAAAAAGGAAGTAAGCCATTAATGATGTTATCATTAGTCCTTACTCAATAGTGATATCAATGGATATGTTAAAAGGATTTAGGTTCCTTGATTAGGCTCTCAGTATAAGACTAACCCTACAAGCCCTCCATGGCAACCCTGTTTCCGGACCCCTCTCCCTTCTGAGAGATTCATTCTTCGCTCTCCGGTATCAGTTGTATCTCTTGGGCATAGAGGGAACTAGAGAACATAGAATGGGGAAATAGGGAAGACCTAAGACTAACTCATTAGTTTGAAAAAAATTATGAGGCCACACCATAGGCTCCCTCAGTACCCCGTATTCCAGCTTCTTTATCCTACAACTGACCCAGCGCTTTTGCCGTTCTTCCTTCTCTATGGTCAGCTTCTTGGCATCAGCTAACACACTCCTTTATCTATGCTTCCTGAGGGTCCCATGCACTACTCTTGCCCTGAGCAGGGGCACTCACTCACCCATCAACTGCCCTCTCTCAGGTTTGTGTTGCTTGGGGCCTAGTCTCTAGTATATCTGGCCTTGTCTTTTTCTGTCAGTTCATGAAAGGAGATCAGCTGGCCCCTCTGTGCTTCTTCACTGAAGTCTACCTTCCCTTTTACACCATGCCATTCTCATACTCACCATTAGGATTTAAAAACATTAAAACTAGTTCTCTACTGTCAACAGCACTCCTGTACCCCCCCAATTGGCAAATGTTAGAGGTCTGCTGAAGTGAGATTTTAGTGTCTATCACCTAAGAAACTTTATTTCATGCATAGGGTTTCATGTAAAATAAATAAATAAATAAATAAATAAATAAATAAATAAATAAATAAACAAACAAACAATAAAACAAACAAACAAACAAACAGTGTGGGTGTTCCCTATCTCCTCTTTATAGTTTCAAAGCCTGGGATCCCTGGGTGGCGCAGCGGTTTGGCGCCTGCCTTTGGCCCAGGGCGCGATCCTGGAGACCCGGGATCGAATCCCACGTCGGGCTCCCGGTGCATGGAGCCTGCTTCTCCCTCTGCCTCTCTCTCTCTCTCTCTGTGTGACTATCATAAATAAATAAAAATTTTTTAAAAAAACTAGTTTTATAGTTTCAAAGCCTTAAGAAGTTAAAATTTACCCATACTTGGTTGGTACTCAGTGCACACTGAAAGAAGGTCTATATCATTCAAAATTGTTCCAAGCCGTTGAATTCTATTCAAAGATGGTTTTCTTTCTTCTTCTAGGTAGTTAGGTCAGATAATGACCTAACAAAAATATTTAACTGCTTTTGTTCCTCTTTATTAAAAATAAAAGTCAGTGTGTAATAATCTGCTCATTAATCTCCAAGTTTATGTGAATAGTTAGTTTCTATGTCGTAACTTTAGATTTTATAGTATTTTAGATCCAAAAGGAGAAAAATAAACCACGTCGTTAAAAAGTTAGTGGAAAAGATAAACTTCACCCCAATTAAATTATTTTCAATATTTCTAGACATTTCAGGTGACAGACTTTATTTTTTTTTTTTAACATTTTATTTATTTACTCATGAGAGACACAGAGAGAGAGGCAGAGACACTGGCAGAGGGAGAAGCAGGCTTCATGCAGGGAGCCTGACATGGGACTCGATCCTGGGTCTCCAGGATCAGGCCCTGGGTTGAAGGCGGCGCTAAACTGCTGAGCCAGCCGGGCTGCCCTAGGTGACAGAGTTTTTAAAAAAATGTTGCGAAAGTTTATTTTTATATTTCATAAATCTCGACTATCCTTAGAGTATAACAATACTATCAATATTGCATGATTGGATGCAATGTATTTGTTATGTAAAACAAGGCTATATTTCTCAGAGTAATTTCTTTGTTGAGCATGAATATAATTTCCTCCAGCAAGTCCAAAGCACATTCTGGTAGGTTAGCCTGCTTTTCATCATACCCCGATGAGTATTTTCCTAGGACAGCAAACATGCCTTGGAAACATAATTTGCGATGACTGTATACTGTTTGATTAAATGCTTTTCAGTGATTTTGTTGCTCTCTCCAGAGATTCTAGTTGGTTCTTATTTTTTCATATTAAAAAAAAATAGCATTACGATTTCTTGATTTCTTGAACTCAAAACTTATTTTCTCCTGACCTGGAAGAGCAATGACCAGTGTCAAGTTAAGACCAAGTTTAAATGCTACTGCTCAAGGCTTCACTCCTTCAGTATTTATCTTGTGGATGGCATGGGGAATTTCTAGGTTTCAGGTTTCCTGACAGCTTTGGCCTACCGCTTCTTTTCTTCCTGGCCAATAGCTGGACTACCTGACCAGGATGGGTAGAAACAGGCCCAAGTCTGAGTGGCCAAGGCCAAGCTGGAGATGAGGTTCAGCCTGTCTTCTTGACTATTATTCTTCAGCTCTGAGCATTTTTTTCCCCCGTTGGATAGCTGGCTTCCCACTTCTTCCTTAGATTAGTCCTCATCAGACACTATAGTGTGATGGCCTGGTTTCTTCTAGTTCCAGTTCTCAAATTGCTCTTCCAGTAGCTGCATAGACAACATTGATATTGTGATTTGTAACAAGATATAGATATTTGGTCTTTGATCCCATTCCAGGCACAGAGCTCCTAAAACTCCTGGAATTTTTTTAAGTGTTGAGAGAGTTGTCTTTTGTTATGTTAATGAGGGGGATGTTTGGAAAGTACCTAAAGATAGGAGCTGGTTGCCTGGAGAAACAACCAAGTAATTAGAAGGTTAGAAGGCAGTCCTACCGCTCCAACCTTTAGGGAAGGGAGAGGGGCTGGATATTGAGCTCAATCACCAACGGCCAATGATTTAATCAATCATGCCTATATAATGAGGCCTCCATAAAAACCCAAAAGGACAAGGATCAGAGACTTCAGTGTTGGTGAACCTATGGAGATTTGGGGAAAGTGGTGCTGCTGGAAAGTTCGTGGAAGCTCCATGCTCTCCCCCCATACCTTGCCCTATGCATCTCTTCCATCTGTCTGTTCCTGAGTCATATTCGTTTCTAATAAGCCAGTAGTCTAGTAAGTATATTATTTCTGAGTTCTGTGAACTGCTCTAGCAAATTAATCGAACCCAAGGATGAGGTTGTTGGAACCTCCAATCAATAGTCAGAGGGGCACATGCGACAACCTGCTTGGCAGTTGGCATCTGAGTTGGGGTGGGCAGAGTCTTATAGAACTGAACCTTTATCTTGTGCAATCTGACATTATCTCCAGGTAGGCAGAATGAGACTTGAGTTGAATTGTAGGACACCTAGTTCGTGTCAGAGATTTTTCTGGTGGCTTGGAGAAAGAAATCCACACACTGGAATTAGTCAGAATCAGACTCTTAACAACCTAGACTTGTTTCAATACTACAGTCCCCATTGGGCTTTCACACTCCATCCCCAGAACTGGATCCTAACCGGCAGCTGGGTCCTGCTGTCTGCTGAGTAGCTCCTTAATACCCACAAGCCTTGTCTGCCTCCCAGACCTGGAGGACTGTTCCTTCACACACTCTAATTAAGTCCTGTATGCTACGCTCACTATTCTTGGTTTTTTCTTCAAATGTCCTTTCTCTGAAAAGGACAGAGCTCTCTTCTGGTGTCTGCAATGGCATCCTTTATCTAAGTACTGTCCCACGCCAGTGACGAGGACCAGCTTCTCCTGTGAGTAATCACCCCTTCTGATCCTGGTTCCTCTTTACTTTGTTGGCCAATGACCCTGCCTCTCTGTGTCTCTTCTGTGTCTTTGCGTAAAGATAATAATAGTACTTGCCTCATAGACTTGTGACATGTAATAAATTAACATGTGCAAAGTGCTTAGAATGTCACCACCTAAGAGTTTAACATCTCTTAGCTTTATTATCTTAGAAAATTTCTCTCCAAGCTCTTTTAGCACCAGAAACGAAATTCAGGCTGCTCTTCCCTTGGAGTCTCATGGCAGGGATGGACACAGGCAGGCAGGGAAAAGCTCTTGGACTGCTGCTTCTCTTTCTAGGACATCGCAAATGGCCCAACAGCCCTCCTGCCAAATTCAGGGACAGCAGTCCATCAGGTTTCCCTTTTATCTTATTTGAAACAAGTTAATAAAAAGAAATATTGCCTTCTGAATTGTACACAATGGGAATCTAATAGGTATTTGCTAAAGTGAATGTTCCACATGTACACAGGGCTTGCTTTGAGCTTTATTTTTTGTCTCAGGTTCCAGGCTCAATGTGAGTCAAGAGGAGGCTGGGAAATGTATGTTGAAATTCAGTATATTATGAAACTCTCAAGAGGTGGACCACAGAAAAATAAATGCTGACAAATTCATAGAACCAGAGTAGAATAGTGTTTGCCAAGGGTCTGGGGACGGGGGTGAGGGAGGTAAATGGAGAGATGCTGGTCAAAGGGTACAAACTTTTAGTTTTAAGGTGATTAAGTTCTGTGGACCAATATTTACTGTGGTGACTGTAGTGAGCAATAGCACTGTCTTATATACTTGAAAAGTTGCTAAGAGAAGTCTTAAATGTTCTCACCACACAGAAAAAAAAAAATTGTATTATGAGGTGTTGGATGTGCTAACTAATCTTACTGTAGTCATCATCTGGCAACATATATAAGTGTATCTAGTCATAATATTGAATCCTTTGCACTTACACATTATATGTCGATTATATCTCACTAAAGCTGGGGGGGAAAGGCATGCTGAGAATCCTTCACAGGTGGGCCAGCAAGTTGTGATCAAATTTCCAAATTTAGGGCAGCCCGGGTGGCTCAGCGGTTTGGCGCCGCCTTTGGTCCAGGGTGTGATCCTGGAGACTGGGATCTAGTCCCGGGCCAGGCGCCCTGCCTGGAACATGTTTCTCCCTCTGCCTGTGTCTCTGCCTCTCTCTCTCTCTCTCTCTCTCTCTGTGTGTGTGTGTGTGTGTGTGTCTCTGCCTCTCTCTCTCTCTCTGTCTGTCTCTCATGAATAAATATATAAATAAATAAATCTTTTTAAAAAATTCCAAATTTATTGGTGGCAAATCAATTTATTTTTGTAAAGGCTATTAGTGAGAACACTGAACCAAGCCCAAGCCCAGCAGGTGATGTTAAGTGCAGCAGGTGAGTGTGTCATAAGAAGTCAGAGTCATAGCTGTAGATGATGCACTAAAAACTGTGAAGGCCTGTTTACTGGGACCCACAAAAATTTGTCCTGAGACTCTGGAAGAGGACGTCACCAGGGCAGTGTAGGGGTATCCCCACAAATCACAACTCCGTGTCGAAGGTGGACAAAAAGAACAAAGAAGAGATAGTTTTAATTGGCACAAGGAGGCACTATTACAAGTGTTGGCTGGTTCCATAGTAATCATTTCTGGTTTATTTCACTTTGTTTAGAGCCTGTTAATCCTTCATATATGTGCCTAAAATTCTTGTGCTGAATGAGAAAAAAAAAATAAGGTTGCCACTGGAAGATTCTAAAAATTGGCAGGAGATTCTTCAAGTGCATATTAAGCATGATTAAAAGTCCGACAATGCAGGTGACCAGAGATGAAAATGACAAGGAAACCTGTCAAGTGGAAAAACCACTGGTTAATTCTAATCTCCCCTATTGTGCCAGGTCTGAGGCATCACCAGAAATAGCAGCAGGTCCTGGAAGCTGTGATCGTTGTCCGAATAGGACATGAACACGGGAGGAAACGGGGATGAGGAGGCCGGTTATGCCTCATCCCTTCCAGCCCCCCTTACGCACACAGGAAGTCACAGCCAGGACGGTCATCTTTTAGGACAAAAGATGATGATGTAAAAAGAGCCTGAAACGTAAAGATCGCAAATAATCATCCTTAAGTCACATAAATTGCCTACTTGACCCTTCATCTGAATTATTTTTTGAACTTAAACATCTCATCATGTAATTTCCTTGGTTATAGATCTCCTTCTGTTCCCTGGGAGTGAGACACACTTTCTTTTTCCCCAGCTTGTCCTCGGGGACCCCGCAAGAGTTATTTTAGAATGGTTCTAAATCCAGCTTAAACACGGAAAAAGGGAAGGTCTTTGAAAAGAAGTATTTCTGTTTGATTTCCTTTCTTCCTTTCTTACAAAAATAAAACACGTGGAGGTAAGCTAAACAATGGACTTTAATGTTGCTTTGAGATCCTGTCCGTTCTGCTAATAGAACAGTTGGCTCCTCTTAAGTCCTCACTTTGATACTGATGTTTGCATTTGTAATACATTTAAATTGTTGGGTTTGGTTAGTTATTCCTATGCATAATTTCATCAACCACTTTTTAAAAACTTACATTTTCCCTAACATTTGGAACATGTTTCACTAAACACTAAATGAATTAATAATAAATTTAAAGTTTCGACTCTTCATAAATGTCATTAAATTTTAAAGAATTGTTTTTTTCTATATATGCATCTTTGTAGGATTTTCAGAATATGTTTATAATGGTTGCCTTTGATAGATATAGCATTCAAAGCAGTAGCATCTAATATATTTTTAACAGCTGAATTCTTGCAGAGTACTTTTCTGGATTCTATTCTTTTCATTCCTTTGAGAACTGAACGCAGGCAGCCTTTGCTTTGTAGATGTCCTGTTAACTAAAATTCATTTGCATCAGAATCATGCAAAGTGAGAGCTGTTATATGCTTGTTTGTCTGTTCTAACCTTATCAGGATTCAAACATCACTTTTGGGAGACTAGCATACCTTGGTATGCTGATAGCAGTGTCATTTTTTAAATAAATTATTTGAAATTTTTCAGACTGCCTTTAACAAACATATTTCCTCCGTTAGGACCAGCTTCTGGCAACTATCCCAGCACGGGACAAACACAATGTAGTTCAATGTTCCCACCAAGTGGTTCAGCTAGAATTCTGGTCCTTGGTCAAATTCTTCCCTGCGATCATGAAAAGAGCAAGGAAAGTCCCCTAAGTGACCCTTTGTGTCCCACACGGTCTTGCGGGTTCTCAGCCACTGACGTAGCTGCCAACTACTTCCAAGGACCCTGGTGAACCTGTGTCACTGCCCCCAGACACTCCTTATCAGGAAGCTGCCACCCATGCCGGCATGTGCCCCACTCTTGCCCATGCTCCACTCCCTGGTTCTTATGTCCCTGAACCTTGGCAGTTGATTCATCTGTACTGATGAAAGTGGAAGATACTATTAGTTTGTACTTCATAGGGTTGTTTCAAAGGTGCAATTAAAAGCCTGCAATGGACTTTGCAATTTGCAAACACACAGTAGATATTCAGTAAGTGTTAGCAATTTATTACTGCCCCAATAGAAGATAATTCCAAGGCTTAAAGCCATATTCTTTTTTTTTTTAAAGATTTTATTTATTTATTCATGAGAATACACAGAGAGGAGAGAGACAGAGGCAGAGACATAGGCAGAGGGAGAAGCAGGCTCCATGCAGGGAGCCCCACGTGGGACTCGATCCCTGGTCTCCAGGATCACACCCTGGGCTGCAGGCGGCGCTAAACTGCTGAGCCACCAGGGCTGCCCTTGAAGCCATATTCTTTTAAGACATTAACTTTTACTTTTCGAGAGCATTTCAAACCTTTCATTCTAATCTGATCCAAGCCACTGTGTTAGTTTGCCGCAGCTGCTATAGCAAATTACCATACATTTGGTGGGCATAGAACAGCACAGATTGATTACGTCACAGTAATGGAGGTCAGAAATCCTACAATCCAAGTGCCACTTGGGGTTGTGTTCCTCCAGGGGGCTCAAGGGGAGAATCCATTTCCTTGCCTTTTCCATTCTAGTGGCTGTGGCATTCCTTGGCTGGTGGCCCCTTCCTTCAGCTTTAAAGCCAGAAGCACAGCATCTTCACATCTCTTCTCTCTCTCTGTGTGTGTACTGCCTCCATGATTGTATCTCTTTCTGTGACCCTGACACTTATCTTTTCAGGAACCTCGTCATCACATTGGGCCTACCCTGATAGTCTGTGATAGTCTGTGATAATCTCCCCATCTCTATCACAAGAACACAGGTTTGGGGGATTAGGATGTAGACATAATTGGGGGTCCATTATTCCATCCACTACTGCCACTTTTAAGATTTCATTTGATTTCTCATCTTTAATAGAAACCAAATTCTAGGTGACATGGAAGTTTTTAACTCAACTCTCAAAGCTATTCATTCCAAGTGTTGTTTACACATTATCAGGTATCAGAAATACCCAGACAAAACCTCTGGCAGACATTGTCAGTTGGCTGATCCATCATGCATTTCTAACTCTTTCCTCCCTTTACTACCTCTATTCAAAAGCCCATTCTTCCTTGAAATGGCCATGTGGCACAGTGTTTCCTAATGCAATATAAATAAAAAATCTGTTGTAAATTTTTAGAAACTTTGCTTGCATCATTCAAAAGGTGTATATCTTCCCCTTTTTTGGATGCAGACCTGATAATTGGAGTTTCAGCAGCCATACTGTAATCATGAGGAAGAGGCTAGGCCAGGGAATCACAGAGACATTTGCCCTATCATTGCCGAATTACTGAATTACTGAAACAACATCAGTAACCACCCTAGCAACTTCTGTTATGTAAGAATAAGCAAACTCATATTTGTTCTAGCCACTGGATTTAGGTTCTCTGTTACTTGTAGCTGACTAAATATAATGGTAGTATAAAAAATTACCTAGCCTAGTCATAAATGCCTTATTCTGGAGAAGCCATAAAGAGGACTGACAAAAACGAGAATAAACACTAATAATATTATAATGAATAATGAATTTACATGATTACATGACAATTTTTAGACTTATTAATGGAAAATCCCTCTTTTGAGCCAAGTCAATAACTAAACAGAACCAGAAATAAATAGTTGGCTAATATAATCTGACCAAGGAGACCTTGCCAACTATTTTTCTTTTTAAAAACATTTCCCATTTTTATACTCAATCTTAGCTCTTGCTTGCCCTTAAATGCTATATTTCTATAATAAAAAATAATCTTCTGCCTCTGTTTACACTAGACTTGGTTTACTTGTTTTCTCATCATTGTTTTTTCTTGAGTCATTAAGTTTTGTTCCTTTCAGTTCTGAAATGTCAAGGTTCTGTATCACTGAAGAAGCAAAAACCTCTGTTTTTAAAGGCTAAAATACTTCTCTCAGAGGGGCTTTCCAAAAGAACTGAATGGCGTACTCAGGAGTACAAATTATAGGGAAACTCCTTAGTTTCGCTCATCCTTCAGCAGCCAATTTCCATGAAGCATTGACTGTAGACTCAAAAAAGGTATGTGCACATCTTCTGACCTCGGAAGACACTTACACAGGGCCAAAAGGATGAGTGGTCAATAGCATGTATGTAGGATTATGTGGAATGTGGGATGCTTAGAACTAGGAAAAGCAGAAGAATAAGAGAGAGGTTCAGTTGTCAGCCCATCTTGGCAGAAGCCTCAATCTTTAGAGAAAATTCTATAGTCCTATCTAAACCAGGTTAGTTAAATTACGAGAACTATTTACAATGTAATTCTTATAATGCTAGAAAACTCATGGAAAATTTTATAATTTCAGGTCTTACAGCCCCATTTGTAGTATGAACACTTCAGAAATATTCATATATATATATTTATATTTATATATATTTAATTTAAGATGCTGTCGATTTTATAAAGCACCATCACTTTAAATACAGATATTGTGTGTGTAAGAAAAAAGGCAAATCAATTTTTACACGGACTAATTTCTTATTTATTTATTTATTTATTTATTTATTTATTTATTTATGATAGTCACAGAGAGAGAGAGAGGCAGAGACACAGGCAGAGGGAGAAGCAGGCTCCATGCACCGGGAGCCCGACGTGGGATTCAATCCCGGGTCTTGGGATTCAATCCCGGGTCTGCAGGATCGTGCCCTGGGCCAAAGGCAGGTGCCAAACCACTGTGCCACCCAGGGATCCCCTACACGGACTAATTTCAAGGAGATTTAAAGTATTCAAAGTAAGAATTTTAGTCAGTGAGAGAAAATAGTTCTTTGGGCTGCTTCAGAGAGATCTAAACTCAGATTCCTCATTTTGAATGTGAAGAATGTGAGCTGTGGTGATGGGGGTGGGGTGTCAAGGAACTGCTAGAGAGAAATGCCAAGAGACTCAGGAGAAAGGAAAGATCAGATCCCAACTTGGTTGATATTGACAACAAATGTAAAACTTGGTTATCTTCGGAGAACAATAGAATTTCCTGCGTAGATTTTACTTATCCTTGTCCATTTAAAGATAAACAGGGCCTGCCTGTAGCAATATTGTGAAAAGATCAAGACCTTTTATGGCTCATGGGAAAACACCCAGGAAAATCAGGAATGTGAGTTTGGATTCTAACTTTACAATTAATTTATGGTGTGATAGGAGCACATTGTTTAAGCTTCCTGGTCTACAATACTCTCTTTTGCAAAATTAGCACAATAGACTGTTGGTCTCCCATGAAATATCTCAGCCACCTGGGAGCACAGAGATGTATTTTTGGGGGGCTATCCAGTGAATCCTGGGCTGGAGTGAGATGGGGGAGCTCTCCCCACCCCCCGCCCCCCGCAACATCTGTTGTAGAAGAGTGGCTTCAGGGCTTTGGCTGGTGAAATGCAACCTCTGGGTTGAGTGGACAGCAGCACTGGGAGCAGGACCTGGCACCAGACACCCAACAACAATGTTCAAGCTCCTTAATGACAGAGCCCCACCCCCACTCCAGGTTAAGGGGCTGAGGAGGAGTGAGGGCAAAACCCACTGATGATCACAAAGACTAGCAGAGGCTGTGTGTGCAACAAGGACAGGTGGTGAAGCCAAGTGGTCAGTTTGTCTCTGCCTTCCAGCCTTAGCTTCCTGTTGAGCCCATCTTCCCAGTCTGTTCTGAGGCGCTAGTAAGCACTATTCACCTGCCTGAATCTGCTAAGTGATAGAGCAGTACAGGAAAAAGAGTTTTAAGATTACAAGGTGACAAGAATGTGAGGTAATATAACAAATTGAAAGGAGGGGAGGAAAATCTGCAAATGCAAATGGAATGAATCTTAAAATAATGAAAGGAATTGTGGAGAACAAAGATTTATCATAAAATCTAAGCTGACCAGTGTCCTGTGCCATGCAGTCAACAGTGATCACATGCTGCTTTCTACTTCTAAATAAATAGACTTAAGAAGGATCCTTTAGAACCCAATCTAATCAGAACAACAGGAGCTTTTGTTCTCATTCTAGAATGGTGTTTTTCAAAATGTAGGTCACAACTCTACAATGTGTCATAAAATCAATTAGTGGGTCATGGGTAACAATTTTTCTCTCTGATGGAATAAAGTAGAAAAAGAGATACCAGATAACTTCATGCAAAGTAAATTTCGGGGAAACTTGAGTGTATGTGTGTCTGTATCCATGTGTGTGCGCACATGTGCATGTTGCAGCATGATGTAAAATATATTTCTTACTATGAGAAGCTGTCAATAGAAAGTTTAAAAAAATGATCCTGTGTGACATTGGATGAGACTTCCAGAAATTTGTGGGCCAACTTTGTGTTATGGGTTGAATTGTGTTCCTCAAAAATATATGTTGAAGTCCTAATCCCCAAGACCTGTGAATACAAGCTTATATAGATATTGTGTCTTTGGAGACCTAGTATAGATTGATATAGTAGGGAACAGTTTAAACATAACAGGAGTTTCACATTTGATTATGTGCAATTTATTCTGGAAGAAACACTAAGTGAATGCATAAAACTGCACTAGCAGAAGTGAACTGTGTAAGAAAACTCAAAATACATGCAGATACCTCAGACTCCAATCCAGCTACGTCAGTTCCCTCGTATTATGAGCCACACCCATCCATGTCTGTCATTACAATTTACCTGGCTGACTTCAGAAAACTTCCCTTCCACGATTTCACATGAACTCACAAGCTGTGACCCCTTCACAAGCAAAATTCACCTTTGGCAAGGTGAGGTACCCTATGCATTGTAGTAGTGACACATGTCTTTTCCGTTTAATAAATGTGAAACTGTGCTACCATTTTTATTAGGTTCTCTCTTGTTCTCTTGCTCTCTCTTTTTTTACATGTCACTGATGACATTTTTGAGTTTTGTGCCCCAATCATATTTTTCATATAAACCCTGTGGTTTTCACTGCAGGATCTTGCAAGGGCACAGTGATGTTTGGGAATGCTATGTTGTGTGATAGCAAAACAGAGTGGTATTTAAAACTGTGATACTGGTTGAGATCATCGAGTGGGTTAAGTATAAATACAGAAGACGCCAAGGGTTGAGTCCAGAGGCAACCTTCTGTTAACAGATAGAGAGGAGGAGTCAACAAAGGAATCACCTGGTAAATTGAAGCCAAGTGAAGCCGGGGTTTGAAGAAAGGCCTAATTAATTGTATATGGTGCCACAGAGAGATCAAGAAAGGAGAAGATTGACTGAGAAGTCAGCACAGAATTTAGTAACTACTGAATTTAGTAATTTGGTGGCATACTGGGGTAAGCCTACTTGGAGAGAATATATTTTTTGAATAATCATGAAATAAATTGTATTTGATTTTAATACAAGTCTTTCTCAAGCAAGCTCTGTCATTTGCATGTACATTTATGTCTTGTATGGTATCTTACAGATCAAATTCTGCTTATAACTTTTAGATACTGCTTTGGAGTCCCTCCTCTGCATCTGACAATGGGATAGAAGCACTGTGTTTAAAGGAGCAGATCCTAGAATTGAGACAGACTTATGTGTAAATTCTGGTTTTACCACTTACTAGTTGTCTGAAGTAAGGCTTGCTCTCCAGATTTCCAAAGGGAGGTTAACATGCTATCGTAGTCCGTGTGGTTCCTGTTGAGGTAACTAGTAGTGGGCAGTATTTAGATCTCCACACTAGTTGAGCCTCTCACTCCAGCTGGTAGAACATGGGCAACTGGTGTCCTGCAGGGTATGGTTTGAGGAGTGGCTTATCTTTCACTATTCTCCAATTGGCCATTGAGAGTTCTTAAAGTGCTTCCTTGAGCAGACCAGAGAGTTGAACAGGAAGAGATATGCTGTGTTGTTGGGCATCACTTAGCGGCACTGGCAGAGACAGTCTCTTCACCTACTCTCAGTGGGTAAAGATCATGATCTTGAAGGGTAAACCCATGACAAATAAGTTTTAATGGGCTGAGAGAAAATGAAGCATAAGTCTTTGTAGAGCTCTGTGGGACTTTGAAGGAGAGCCTTGATGAAGAGGTGTGTTAGTTTCTTAGGGCTGTCATAACAAATTACCACAACTAGATGACCTAAACAATAGAAATGTATTCTTCTATAGTTCTGGAAGAAGCTAGAAGTCTGAGATCAGGTGTTGGCAGGGTCAGTTCCTTCTGGGCATTCTGGGAGAGAATCTGCTCCATTCTTCTCTCCTATCTGTTGGTGGTTGCTGGCAATCCTTGATTTTCCTTGGCTTCTAGACATTTCTCTTCAATCTTTTCCCTCCATCTTCCAAAGCTGTTTTTCCTGAATCTCTGTCTCTGTGTCTCTTCCTTTCTTCTTATAAGGACATTAGTTATATTGGATTAAAGCCTCATTATACTCCAGTATGACCTCATCTTAACTATTAATTACATCTGCAAAAATTCTATTTCCTAATAAGGTCACCATCTGAGGTTTCAGGAAGGACATAAATTTTGGGAGGATGCTTTCTAGCCCTATACTAGAGGGGATCATAAAACCATTAGGCATTATCGTCTGTGAGAGAACAGTGAGGAAAGGATAAAAGAGTCTCTGAAGGAAGGCTCGGAAGGACACAGAAAACCAACAAAGTAGGCAGGATTATAATAGGAAGCTCATGTGCCAAATGAGGTAGTTGAGATTTTAAAGAAGGAACGATTTATAAGTGGTGGGGTTAAGTAAAAACAAAACAAACAAACAAAACAAGAGGGTAGTGAAGAACTCCAGAGCTAGCAAGAGCAGAGTGCCACTTTCACAAGCCTTCTCACCCTCTCACTTCCTCCCACTGCCACAGAGAGAAGGTCCACTTGGTCTTCTAACAACTTCTCTGCCATTGAGCTACTCTGTGATGCCTTTCCTGTCCTGTTCTGGGGCTTCTCTGATGTAGTGACATGGACTTCTGACATTCAGGCATGCACAATGTTGTGATGTTTCTGCCAGTGCATCACCCTCGAAAAAACGGTGATGGAAGCCGGTTGATGCCTACTTCCCGATTTTTCTCCCTAGCTGACTATTCTGGGATGCATTCTGTAAGATTCCTCAGAAGATTCTGAGGGATGGAGTACCAGTTGACAATAGCACTGGCCAATTTAAGAACTCATCCTTGTTTTGGGCTTTACTTCCTTCTTCACTCTCCCTGCCTTTCACACCTGTTCCCTGGGAAAAGCTCCCCAATAAACTACATGTACACAAGCCTTCAAGCTCTTCTTTGAGGGAAATCTAGGCTAAGTGACCACTCTCAGCCAGCAGACTCAAGGGGATTAAGGGATTTCTGGGAGAGACAGAGAGAAGGGGGGTGGAAAGGAAGGGAGAGATGGAGAGAGAAAGAGAGAGCAGGGGAGGGGGAGAGGGAAAGAGAAGGAGGGAGAAGGGAGAGAGAGAGAGAGAGAGAGAAAGTAAGAGAGAAAGAAAAAGAGAGAGAGGGAAAGAGAGCGAGCTCGTTAAGCTGAAGAAAGCAAACCGCAGTCTTCTGAGGAGGACTATAGTCACTGCCAACGCTTGGGCAAGTGGACACCTCGGAGGAAAAATACACAGTTCAAGCACAATCTCCTCCCAACCACTGTCCCCTGCCAGAGTATTATATGGCTGAGCCAGTTCCCAGAGGGTGAGGAAGGGTTAACTTTCATGCAGTTCACAGAGGCCAGCCTCCCAGGGCACACCTCAGTGAGAAGGATAGAAAGCAGAATTGGAAGTAAACAGAATTGCCAGCACAACCATGTCTTACCCACATACCAGTTTTCTCTCCTGCTGACCCTGAGTTTTACAGAATCGACTGCAGCACTGACATGCTTCACAAGGCCATCTTTTTCAAGTGGGAAATGTTTCCAAGATGAGGCTGTTCTTGTAACCACACAGAAATAACTTGTTGGTGACACATAATTTTTTGTTTATCACCATTGAGCATAACCATAATAGTAAACTCAGTTATCATCTGGATTAAGCAGCCTAGGATATGAGGACAAGTGTGGACTTGCATTCAGAACATCCCCCGGTTCAAATCTCAGTGCTGCTACTAGTAAAACGTGTGCCCTAGAGCAAATTTCCTTCTCCCTCTGAGTCTCAGTTTTCTCCTCTGCGAAATAGGATTAAAATATAACCCCACCTCACAAAATTTTTGTTAATGATTCAGTGAAAGAAGACATTGTAAATAGTAGCTATTTTTTCTAGCACTGCTTTTTTTTTTTTTTTTTTTTTAGAAATTTTATTTTATTTATTTATTTTTTTAATTTTATTTATTTATGATAGGCACACAGTGAGAGAGAGAGAAGCAGAGACATAGGCAGAGGGAGAAGCGGGCTCCATGCACCGGGAGCCCGACGTGGGATTCGATCCCGGGTCTCCAGGATCGCGCCCCGGGCCAAAGGCAGGCGCCAAACCGCTGCGCCACCCAGGGATCCCTAGCACTGCTCTTTTAATTACTGCCCATTTCTCACTGCCTCAAATGTCTACTTATCTTCGTAGAGATGTATGTATGTTATTTTAACACATACATATAGAATAAGATTAACAGTTTCAGAAATCTAAAAATTTCTCTAAATATTTGAAAATTTCTCTTAAAATTATAGTTGGATAAAATCGTATTATCCCATGGTCTTCTTGCTCTTAACTGTATAAAATATCCTGGAGTTAATCCTAAGTGACAGGTGAACTAGTTGTTCTCCAATTGTATTCATACTTCAATGGTCTTTCAATTGGCTTTAAATTAAAATTGACCTTGATGAAGTAATTTATGCTCAGACTCTGGCCACAATTTGCCTGATTGCTGATGGTGATGAATCACTAAGGGAAGAGCCCACATTTCTGTGCTGTTGGAAGTTTTCACTTAATCTCTGAGTCTGCTGGGCTGTGTGCAGGTTCACTGGAAAATGGCCTTTGCTTGGAAGCCTGGCACAAGGGGCTTCTTGCCACAGGGCTCATCCTCTGCTGTGTTAAAAAGGTTTTGTGAGAATCTATGCCTTATGTCTCTGGTGTAATTCCTCTTGTTTCTAAGCATGTGTGATTCTGTGAAATATATTTGGTCCTTTTTCTCTTGCCCTTTGAGGAAAATCTACCTACCCATTTCTTTTGAAGGAGTAGTGCTATATAAAAGAAATATGTTTCTTGCCTTATAAACAATTTTCTTATGATTTTTTCTTCTTTCCCAAATGGGATTTTTTTACTTTTATTTTTTTAGTGTGGATAAAGAAAGAAGAAAAACAATTTGATGAAAGATCAACATGGATACAAATTTATGTAATACCGGTCTTATTTTTTTAAAGGAAAATAATGAAGTTAAAGCAAATTGGATCACAAAGAAAAAAATCAGATGTATTATAAAAATAATAATGTTTAGTTTTCTCTCTGGATTATGTAGTTGTTAAACCATATATTTAATTTGTTGAATATTTTGTGGTTATTGCTCTGTTTATAAAAATGATTGCCAATTTCAAGCCTCATTCAGGAGAATAAGCCAGAGGGCATTGTGGTAAATGTGCAGTAATCCTAAAATACTGTTTGAACATGAGAGCTGGCACTCCTTGGCAGGACTCAGGTGTTATAAGCAAGGCTTAAGCCACAACAGAATTAGAAAAATATCCTACATGAAAACATTTTCTTGGAGTGCATATATTTTGAATTTCTGTTTTCAATGATTGGGGCAAGAAGGGGTTGGGAAATTTTAAAAAATGAAATTTTCAGCTGGGGGAGATGTGAAGGGGGCTCATGAAAGGTGGTAAATTAAAGGATGATTAAATCTTCCCTTTAAAAAGATAAATCAGAAAAGCCCTATTTGGGCCAGGCATTAGGAATACCGTGGCCCTTGGTACTCAGTCAACGGGAAATTGTAATCATAGATCCTTGGGAAATTGACGAGACTACTTATTGCCTCACTCTTCCCACTGATGGCAAGTATCTACCTGTTATAGAATTGCAGAAGTCCTTCTTCTTCTTAGAATTTGGATGCCACTCTTTGGGGAGAAGTGACTTAAGGAAGCACTCTCTTGGATGGTGCCAAGTGCAGAGTGGGCACCTGGCAGTAAGCATCTCTTTGTATTTTGCATTCTCTGTGCCTCACTGGCCTCATCCTACCTAGTCTTGGCCTGGAGAAGCACCCAACATTGCCCAAGAGGTCAGAGATTTAGGCAATACAGTGATTTGGGTGTCTCCCAGGCACATGCAGAGATGGGAGAGTGCAGTGGCTTGGATGCCGCATCAGCTCCAGTAAAGAGAAAGTGCTAGTTGCTATGCCTCAAACTCAACTCTATCAAGTGACAGTTTACTCCTCTAACCAAAATGCACCTAGAATGTCAAAATGCACCTGTGACTGATTAGTCTTCCAGAGTCAGCTTAGACTGGTCTTGTCTGCCTGCTTGAGCAGCTGAGAACATGTCTTTTCAAAACTGTCTAGTTTGACTATTTCTCAAGTGGCTTACAAATGCCTGGATTGGTCTCCTAATAGGTTCTCTCTGGAGCATTCTTTCCAATTCTGTTTTCTATCCTAATACCAGGGGTCTTGAGACCTACCTCCCTATTCTGTTTGGTGATGTGACAATGACTGTGGACATTCTTCTGGTCAGAATGCCCAGATGCTGGTTCTCAGTGATGTCTTCTCCATTGTAGGGGAATGAAATTATTCCTAGAAGATTCTAGCACATATTGTCTTGACTTCTTGGATTTTGCATAGCTAGAATAAGTTTTTCCTTATGATTCCCAGATATGGCTTCTTCTTATTCTCTACTCCCCAGAGCACCTGGCCAATATCTGTTATTGCTCTCTGCTCTGTTCCCACAGTGCTGGCCTCCTCACCTCTTGCCCTCCTCACCAGACTATGGGTTCCATAGTTCCAGGGACAATGTCTCATTTAGCTCTGATTCTCCACAGCAGGTAATCCAGCACCCGGAACCTGGGATATATCCCAGAAAGAATTCTTAAATGAATCAGTGAGTAAATAATTGAATTTGTTACTATGGGAAGGAATTCATCAAAATTTTTGCTTCTAATTGGACAGGAGCTTCTCTTTGCTAGTCAAAGAACTGTGATAGGAGGGTGTCGTGGTAACTGAGGGATGGCCAGAGGGAGCATGAAAACAGATGCTGGAAAGAAACATTGTCATGAGTCAAGCTTAGACATCTGCTTAGATAATAAGGGGTAATGCCAGAGTTAGTAATGAGGTAGACTAGACAGTTTAAAAAGTACAAAATGAAGAAATAATTGTTAGTTGGGATCCTGCTGCTTTAGAGCATCCATGAAAATGTTAGTAAATTGTATTTATGTTGGATAAGCTCCCTAGACTCTATTATTCCAAATATATTGTAAAATTTCTTATGACTCAGTATGGTGTATCCATGTGGTTGAGCCAGGAATGTCGTGATGTGATAGAAAGACTCCTCAATGTGCCCCTCTACTATTCTCTGGCTGGTTACTTTGGAATGAGGCATTTAAACTATGGATCAATGTTTGTTAGGGAAAACAAATAGAAGAGGCTAAGTGATGCCTATGATCTTTCCAATCTCTGAAATGTTATAATTTTATACTTTTCAGTGGTTTTGGAAAAGACACAATTGTTCAGAGTGCTCTTTACTGGGGGAGAAAAAAGATCCATACGTATTTCTCTCCATGAATATAACTTAAATATTTAGATGTAATTTGGTATATGTTCAATGATTCATTTGAAAATGCTAACATTATAATAGATAACATATTAACAAAACCTCAAAATATGTGAATTAATTAATTAATTCTTAACACAATATCTGCATTTCTCTCAAAAAACAAAACAAAAATACTTTGTACTTGAAACCGCACCGTGATGATATCCTCATTATAGTTTGTTGAATGACATTTTGTTAGGACCGATAGGAGGGGATTAATCCTACAGTCCTGGAGCCATAGATACCTAGCCGGGAAAGTGATAAGCAAGCCAACAGGGCATAAGTTGGTAAGGAGGGAAAGGCACTGGAGGGGAAAAGTCACCCCTCATGTTTGATTTCTTCCGCTATAATCTTCTGCCACCACCTCCGTGGAGCCAGAGGAAGTATGGAGAAGATAGAGATGATTTACCTATGTATTAACACACAGATTGAAACCCAGTAGTTCTCCTGTCCTTTCTAGACACCATCATTTCCCCAGCACTCCCAGTTGTGAAACAGGGTGAGCTTACATCGGATGCAGAAGAAGAAAGAGTTTGGGCACTGACATAAAGAAAAGCTCCTGATGAAAATAGAATTCCTTTTGCTTTTGAAAAATATATAAATTATTTACACAGAAAAATTCATTGTGGTCTGACTCAAGCATTAAATCCCATTGATGCAGAGCGTGCTATAGTCTTTGGGTCATCAAAGTACATTTAAAATGAGATTATGCAAATTTGTTTTTTTACTTTTTAAAGAGTTTATTTATTTATTTATTCATGAGAGACACAGAGAGAGAGAGCGAGGCGAAGACATAGGCAGAGGGAGAAGCAGGCTCGCTGAAAGGAACCTGGTGCAGGACTTGATCCCAGGACCTTGGGACCACGAACTGAGCCAAAGGCAGATGCTCAACCACTGAGCCACCCAGGTGCCCCAGATTTTGCAACTTTCTAAGTTGGTTTAATAACAAGGAAGATGGTCAGACTTGCCTTTTCTCTGTTTTAAACTAAAACAGGTTCTGATAAAGACAAACCAAATTTCCTTCCTTTGTGTTCCTCCTCTTTTATAGCTTTGGATCTTTCCAGAATACATATCATCTCAGATTAAGGTAGGATACCCTTGAGAATGCCCTACACAGAGGAAACTAACTTTAAAAAAATTAGTCACTGTGCTATATGCTTTGTATTCATGATTACCATCCGGAGAAATTTCTATGGGGTGAGGCATGTTTGATTGGAATCATAATCTTATATTCTTGCCTATCTCTGATTAGCCACAATCAGCATCCAAGGAATTGTGCAACTGATCCAGGATTTTTATTTCCAAAAGAACCTGTGCTATGTATATATTCTTTGTGGACAAATTTGCCCTGAAATCCCAGAAAGTCCAGAGATGAGTCATCTGGGAATATAGTTGCTCTGGTATATGGAAACTGTGATTAAACTGGTGTTATCTAGTGTGTTATCAAAGTGCAGTTGAGGGTATATAGTAGGTGGTGGATGTAGGAAGGAGGCAATTTGATAAAAGAGATCTATTAAAATGAAACAAGGAAGGAGCAGCAGTACACTGTGGTCCAATCTACCCTGCCATGTAAGGAGGGACTACTCTGTCACCATGTTGGCAGTGACAAGCTGATAGGGCCGAAGAAATGAGTTGCTTTGGAAATGTCAAGGTTGGCTAGAGTTCTTTTTAAATAATAAAATCTTCACTGCACCATCAGCAGTGATCAGAGACAGAAAGGAGATGGGGTTGAATGAGTGCCCAGAGAAAAATGGAGTCAATTCTGTATACACTTACCCAGCTAACATGGACCATCCCGACCACACAGCAACAACCCCCTCCCCTAACTCCCGCTGGAGAAAAATCATGAACACACCTCCATCTCCCGGGCTTGTATTTTCCACCAACTTCATGACAAGTTTGATTTCTTCATCTTGTAACACAATGCATGCATTTTCTCCCCTTGTTTCTCTTGCAGAATAAAATATGCAGAATTCGAAAGGAAAGGAGTGTCTTCACTTTTCCTTAGGACACAGGCCTAATGCTCCTCTTTGAAAAAGGCGAGCATCTTAACTCCATGAAAAAAAAAGTGTCAAGTCTTGTGCTAGTTTTGTTTTGTCTTCTTTATGGATGTATTATAAATAATTGTGAGGTACTTCATGGGGGCTTGCAAAGTCACTGGTTTGGGCAGAAGAAAACTTGTACTTCACACTCTTCCATATACTCTGCCCTGCCCAGCTGAGGAAGGGCATACAGTCCACAGCTGTGTGAAAGAATGAAGTTGGAGGAGATATAATGCCACCACACCTTCTTGTTAGTTCCGTGGCTCTCACTAGCTACCCCTCAGCTCGAGGCTATCTTTCAAAAACTTGCTCAAATATAGCCTTCCCAGGAAGCCTTCTTTGATACTCCCTACTGTTCCGCCCCCCACGAATCATTTTCCTTGTACTACTACTAGACTTACATAAAGCAAGTCTCAGAATACTGTATCTCAGAATACTGAAACCATCGATCTGCATTGTTTTCATGTCTCTCTCATAGGAGAACATGAACCCTAACAGAGACTAGATGGTATCTGGCCAGCAGCCCTACACCTAATAGTGAACAGCAAATAGCAGGGACCAAATAAATGTGCTTGACTGACTGGCTGCAGCCCTCTGGATGCGGCACACAGGCAGCCCAGGATCTATCACACTGATAATTTATTTTCTGGCTCAGTAAGTTTCCCTTAAAGCCAGTTCCCGTCTATTGTGAAATGTCTTTCTCTTGAGCCACTTCCCCCTCCATCCTGTTAACACATATATACACATAGTCTAGGCAGAATGTTTCTCTGTGGGTTCTAGGCAGTGATGGGGAAATGAAAATACCGTATTGCATTAATACTAAAACACAGATTTTTTTTCACCTTTTGAATTGAAATTAGGGAGTTTTTGACAATTGATGGCATCTTATAGTTATGATTGGCAGTTTTTTTTTTTTTTGCTTTTTGAATCATACCCCAAATAATGCATCTTTCAATGATGATATCTTATCTTAGATTTGTTGAAATATGGTACTTACGGAAAAAGTTGTCCCGGGTGCCGCAGCAGTCCTACGCCAGGTTATATGGTGAATTCTGGATGTGTTCCAAATGCTACACTAAGAACAAACCAAAACTAGACTGTTAAGGAATAAAGTGAGAGGGTCAGACTTAGGGATCAGTGAGCAAGTTTCATGGGACAGTCATTGTTGCATCTTTGTCATCTGATTGAGTACATGCCTGGAACATACCAATATGTAATACACAAAGATAACTGACAACAGTTTTTGAGTATTTACTCTGTTTTAGTCACTGGATTTTAAGTGCTTTTTACATTTAAGCTCATTTGATACTCAAAATATCACTCTGTGTAGGAATATGATCCCCATTTTTCAGATGCATAGAGTGAAGCTAAGGGTAGAAAGGTAACATGCCCCATATGTTACAGATAGTAAGTAGCAAAGCTATGGCTGGACCTCAGGTTCATTTGACTTCAAAGGCCATGTTCTTGTGCTCCATGCAAAGCTTCCTCCCCAGTTAATATTGATTTTGAATAAGTGGTACTTCTACCGGTCTTGATGGCCATTTGTTTGGCCAGAGCTGTCAGTTCTTAATTTTCTTTCCAAACTGTCCACATTCCTTGGCCCCCTAGACTCTACTGGTTGCCAAATGACTATCTTAGACTTAACATTTTTTTAAAGATTTTATTTTTAAAATTTATTTATTCATGAGAGACGCAGAGAGAAAGAGGCAGAGACATAGGCAGAGGGAGAAGCAGGGTCCCTGTGGGGAGCCTGATGTGGGACTCGATCCCAGGACTCTGGGATCACGCCCTGAGCCGAAGGCAGGCGCTCAACCGCTGAGCCACCCAGGCGTCCCATTAGACTTAACATTTTGATGAATATTATTTAGTTTGTAATAAACAGTTCATTGGAAAAAATATTTCCTTTTCTTAATGATCATAGACAAAATCCTATCAAAACCTAAAACCCCCTAAGAGCCATTTGTGATTATGATGGTGGTGTATTTCACAAATGCGATATTGTGAAGGTAACAAATTCATTTTTGTAAGTAGTAAAAACAAACAAAATCACAATCCTCTTTCTCTCTCTCTTTTTTTAAAAAAAGACTTATTTATTCATTTGAGAGAGTGAGAGCAAGAGCAAGGGGTGGAGCAGAGGGAAAAGCAAAGGGAGAGAAGCTCCAGCAGACTCTTCACTGAGTGTAGAGCCCAATGCAGGGCTTGATCTCACGACCCTGAAATCTGACCTGAGCCAAAATCAAGAGTCAAATGCTTAACCGACTGAGCCACCCAGGTGCCCCACACCATCTTCCTTTTGTAGGATTGCCACCCTGGAGGTCATGGAGAAAAAATTCGATTCAATGGGCTTTGAGTGACCTCCTCTTTGGGGCCTGAGAATTGTTTTCCAACACTAAGATGTCCAAGCATGATATTAAGAAATTACTGAGGAAATTCACTTCAGGCATAAGATTCTATTAGACCAATCATCTATTCCCTCTTTATAGTCATTGCAGAGATCAGAAGTAGGAGTTGGTGGAGGGGAAGGCAGTGGCCATCATGTTGGGCAATGAAAGAAGTGCTGGCCTAGGACCAAGCTCCAATGTGCACCCTGAGTACCTGGAGGGCTTTTTCAAACACAAATTATTGGACCCACCCCTCGGGTCTTTGATTCATCAGGCCTGTGATGGGCCCTGAGAATCTGCATTTTAAAAAAATTTCCAGATGCTGCTGATGCTGGTCTAAGTGCCACACTCTGAGAACCAGTGGCCTCAATATTAGAGGAGCCTGAATCTGGATCCCGATTCCTCACTATCCTAGCTGCACCTTAGGGAATTTAATTATCTGTCTTGACTCCTTATGAGTGACCTGAACTGTATGCTACCTGTCCTATCCATTTTATAAGACTTGTACAAAAAGAAATGAAAATAATATATTTGCAAGTTACTTAAAAACTTATCACTGCTGGTATTACTGATGTTATTGTGAAAGAAGCTGTAGATTTATGTCATCTCAGAGAGGAGCTGTCAGAACTTTGAAGTTACCCAAAGCCAAAGGGGAAAAGTTCAGAGAATTCAAAGTGAATATTATACCCTGAAGTACCTTGGGAACCAGCATGGAATATAAGTGGAAAGGACACAGGTTCTGAGCTACAAAGCTGCTCACATGTGTTCAAATCCTGTTTCCCATCTGGAAAATGAGAATAGGAAGACATATCTTACAGGCCTGCCAAGAAGGCTATTCAAAATAATGCATTTAAAGAAGTAGCTGAGTGCCTGGCACACACACGTAGGCACTCAGTAAGTACTAGCTAATATTGAGATTTCGGGGTGGTAATATAGCCTATTCCATCAAGCTATTCCATTGAGGTAGCCAGTTCCCGGACTCTCAAAGTTCATACTCTAACTATGCTGCTTTGAATGAGCGATTGGACTCACCGACCTCCAAAGTTACTTCCAAATGAGATTCTAATGTCAGCACAAAGCAAATGAATCTGGTCAGTTGCCAGCAACCAGGACTGTTTTTCTCGGTCTTCCCTAGTAACTGACTGCTTTACTGCTTACGTCTTTGCCCTGACCTACCACATAATCGTCAAGCAGGCTTTCTGGAATTCCCTAGCAGGCGAAGCACTAACAACAGAAAAATTAAAATTACATGAAGATCCGTGTGTAGAGCTCTTCATTTTCACCCTGGATTATGTGACAATTGAATCAAGTCTAAACCAGAGAATGCATGACAGTGCAGTGAGTTCTTCACTAACAAATGTCAGATAAGCTTCAGCAATCTGCTCTGGGTGGGTGGAAGTTCCAGGCTTGCAAAACCCTGTAGTTAATAGAAGCAACAACTGGAGGACAATTGCTGACCAAGTCGTGGAACCTGATGCCATGTCATGGGGCTGGAATGCAGTTCATGGTACCCTGTTGGACAGACTTTCCTTTTATACCTCATGCTGATTAGAAGTTATTCACTCAGGCTGCGTGTTCTTTTGCACGTTACACGAACCAACACACTGCCCATTCAACTTGACATCATAAGGGATACAGATGGGTAGGGCGTCCTTGAACACGCAAGCTCGTTTCAGTGATCGCAAGGGCTTGAAGCAACAAAAATGGGAGAGAATTTGCTCAGCTTCTATCTCTTTCTTACTGGGTTTAAGTAGACTGGTTGGGTCACAGGACAGGTGAGGAAAGGTGAAGGTAAGGCATTTCCTTTCGACTGGACAGCGTTAGTTGCCTCTCCTGACATTCTTTGTCAGCAAATATGAAAAGATGTAATTTCATAATGAATGCCTTTTTCCCCTCTTTTTAATTTAAGAGTAAGATGATTTTGTTTCCTTATGGAAATATTTCTTACGATCGAAAGATAACGCACTACACTTTTTTAAGACAATCCCCCCCCCCTCCCCGATTCATGGTAAACTTCCAGCATTTCTGCCCTCTCCCTGCATCTAGGTCCCAGTTATCTCTCTAATTCTGAGGACTTTTTCTCATTTTCTTCAGTGGTCTCAGCTTCTTAGAGTACTGACTTTCTTTCCATGATTCATTGCCAGCTTTAATGGTGACTTCCAGATCCATAATCCTCTGGCTTCTTCCACTCAGATAAACTCTATTTTCATCCTGTCTCAGCCATGCCCCAGCAAGGCCATGTCTTACACTTGATCACAACTCAGATGTGCCTCACTTTTAGGATGACAAATCCTTCTCTTTTTTCTCGCTCCCTCTTTCCCTCTGCTTTTCCTTTCATCGTTATCGAGACTGACAGCCCATGACCTTAACCTATGCTACTTACTCCATCACCTGGATTTGGTTTCATTGCTTCTGCAGCAGCTTAAGCTCACTGGCATATCATATCAATTTGGTGCCACCTATGATTCCCTCTGTGATACCTCTCAAATCTGTCTCTTCTTCCTACTCTTGCTGGTTCTCTGCCTCTCTCTCTCTTTTTAAAGATTTTATTAATTTATTTATTTATGAGAGACAGAGAGAGAGAGAGAGAGAGAGAGAGAGAGGCAGAGACACAGGCAGAGGTTTCTCTCTCTGCAGGGAGCCTGATGTGGGACTTGATCCGGGATCTCCAAGATCACGCCTTGGGCTGAAGGTGGCGCTAAACCACTGAGCCACCCGGTCTGCCCTCTCTCTCTCTCTTTTTTTTCTTGCTGGTTCTCTTGAGGGGACTTGCAAGGATCTCCTACTTGGTCTTGCTTTTTTTCCAATTTGCTATAATCCATATTAGCTACCCTTTTAAAAATGATCATCCCTATTTTAAAGCTCTGTGAAAGCTTGTGTAACTCTTATCCTCCAAAACCTTCTATTTCTTCTTCTACTTCTTGTTCATGGTTTTCTCTTCTCCATCTGAAAAATACTATCCTCTTTTATTAAAATCCATCTTAAATAATAATTCTGATCATCCATGTTCACTTGATTCTTTCTCGATGTTATATTTCTATGCTAGTGGTAATGGTTTGTATATTTGTTTTATCTTCTTGCAGTGTGATCCAGTATAAGGCACGTGAGTGTTGGATTTAGGCAGAGATCTGGATGAAGATCCCAGCTGTAGTGTTCACATTGTATGATCCTGGGCAAGTCCCTCCATTTTGCTAAGACCAAGCTTCCTCCACTACAAAAAGGGGATAGCACTACCTACTTCATGGGGTTATTATGAGGATTACATGAGATGATTCAAACACCATCTAAAGAAATATTATTTCTTTCTTTCTTCCCCATTCCTTGTGTCCTTGAGGTAGAAGACTGTGTCTTACTCATTTTGTATCCCTTGAAATGTCAACGGTGTTTGGCCATCAATAAATATAAATATTTATTGAATTCACACGTCTATATCATGTATCCTTTTTTCTTGTTGAGGTTGGAGCTCCAGACACAAAGCATTTTTTATCTGCAATCCATTTTCTACTTAATTTTGGTAAATTTAAAGCAAAAATATTCTTTATATGCTGAGGAGACACTTAATACACCAAATTACCCTGGTACAGATAATTGTATCTTCTCTAGGGACTCCTGGGTGGCTTAGTGGTTGGGTGCGTGGCTTCAGTTCAGGTCATGATCCTGGGTTCCAGGATCGAGTCCCACTTCAGGCTCCCTGTGAGGAGCCTGCTTCTCCCTCTGCCTATGTCTCTGCCTCTCTCTCTCAGTCTATGTCTCTCATGAATAAATAAATAAATAAATAAATAAATAAATAAATAAATAAATATTTTTAAAAATTGTATCTTCTCTATTGAGAAAGACTTGTGGCTAGGTACTTTATGTCTAGACTGGAGTAAGGAGATGTGTGTGTGTGTGTGTGTGTGTGTGTGTGTGTGTGTGTGTGTGAAAACTCAGTCATAATAATGATATCTGAGAAAGTTCACCTTCAGGTTGTTGACTCAGCACGATCCAATATGGTTGCGACCAATCATGACCCTCTCCCACATATGGAACTGGTATGAAATGAGCTGAGGAAACTGATTCACATCCTTATAGAGAGAGTCCTGGTTCCAAAAATCTAACCATATGACAGAATTCCTAGCAGAATAAATGCTTCTCTGAGGAAAGGCAAGGCTTCCAGATTAATGTTTATTAATGGTATTGTGATGTAGTAGAAAGATCATTGACTTTGGAGCGGAAAGGCCTTCACTTGATCTCAGCTCTACTTACATATTAGCTGTGGATCCTCATACAAGTTACTTGGGCCCCCTTCATTTGTAAAAGATGTTTGCATATCCACATCACAAGTTATTGTGAACATTGAATGACACACACATGGTAGCACCTGGCAGAGTGTATGGCATATACAGAGAGAAAAATTAACAAATGTTAGTTAAAACATCAGAGTATAGAGAAATCTTTCATTAAAAAAAAAAAAAAAGACCTAGCACACTTTGTAGACATACAACAGTATCCATTGTGCTGTATTAGACCACATACGTAACTGAGGATGGTTTATGTGTCACCCTGGCTGGGCTTTAATGCCAAAATGGCAGCCCAAACACTAGCCCAGATGTTGCTGTGAAGGTATATTTTAACATTTACATCAGTAGACTTGAGGAAGTCTAAGTGGGTAGACTTAGGTCTATGATGTGGGTAGGCTTGGTCCAGTCATTTGAGGTCCTAAGAGAAAAAGACTGAGGTCTCCTGAGGAAGGGGGAGTTCTACCTCTAGACTGCCTTCCGACTAGAGGGACAACCTCAGTGCTTCCCTGGTCTCCAGCCTGCCGCTCTGCTCTGCAGATTTTGGACTTGCCAGATATGCGAGCCAGTTCCTGAAAACAAATCTCTCTCTTCATGTATTTACACCTCCTATCAGTTCTATTTCCCTGGAGAAATAGGACTTTCCTTGGTTAATTCAGCCTGCTTTGCTCACTAGGTGGTAATTAAACATCAGAAACTATATCCAACTCACCTTTACATCCTCAGCACCCAGCACAGTGCCAGATACATGGGAAATATTCATGCTTATTGAGATGAAAAAGAATAGCTCACATTCATACTGTCTTATAAAAAAAGGTGCTTGTACACACTGTTACATTAATCAGTTGTAATACTTAGTTATTCATTCATCAAACATTTTGCATATCACCACGCTTGACACTGGTGATCCAGAAAGAAAAGATAGAATGCCACTTTTCTAGCAGTTTTTTAGTGGGGGGTTGGAGTGGATGGGGCTGGTGCATAAAGGGAGGGTAAATTTGGACACTTGGGAATCAGTGTATCCAGGTGAGAGACCATGAAAGTCTGAGGTAAGGCACGGGCAAGTAGGAGAAGGAGGGAGGGATGATTTCAAGAGCAATTTAGAAGGTGGAAATAGAATAGTGAGAAACAGAAGAGCAAGATGTCTCCACGACTCCCTGGTTTCTGTCGGGGTGTCCAGGAAGACGTGGGAGGAGCACAATTTCTCATCATCTTATCTGATCCTAACATTCCTGCATTATAAAATACAACCCCCTCATTTTAGGGATGCAGACATTGAGGCTGAGAGAGAAGAGATCAGTTGCCCAAACCTTATAAGTCAGGAACTGGCAGAGTTAGTATTAGAATTGCAAACCATGCTGCTTGGCTACAGTGCCTTCTCCAGCCGCCCTATGCTGCCTGGCAAACTCCTTGGGCAATGGGAAGTCAGGAGGGGGTCCCAGAGAGCCCCTGTGACTTCATCATGGTATAATTTCATTCTCTTGAGTGATCAGCCCATAGTACTCTCTGGATGCACAGCTGTACTTCATAAATGGCCCAGGAGTCATTCACTTCCTTTCCAAGAAACTACAGAGAGTGAAGCAGATTTGCTGTGCTTTCAGTTGCCTGTCCCAGATGGGAAAGAGAAGAACATCTATTTGTAGTTAGAGAGGGAGAATGTTAATTGGTAAAAATGAAAGTGTGTTTTCTCCAAAAGCATGAGGTAATCCTATTTTTTCTTCAGAAGTACCCTAGTCCTGCATGGAATCATTGTTCCCTTTTGAGTAAATGACAGCACTTGACTTGTTGCCCTTTACAACCTGCCCACCCATCCCCTTCCTGCTCTTTTTGCTGCCCATGATTGTTGACCCTGGCATCATGAATCAAGAAGCTCAAACAGCCTGAGCCCTCTTTGTAACCTGGCAGGTGTCCAGCAGTTGGTAAGGAGAGTTGCTTCTTCTTTCTTGCTCTCAGATGGATCTGGAAGCTGGAACCAGGAACCCAAAGCCACCTCTGGCCTCCCACATCATTTTCCAAGTCCCTCTTTGTCCTCTTCTCAGCTCTCATTTGTCTTGACTGTCTTAATATGGCCCCTAAGTTGGGGTGACCCACAGACTGCTACCCTCTCCTCGAGGGCACCTGTTCACATATCTGGACAGTGGCTTGGGTCTCATTTTTAAAATTCTTAAAAAAAATTTTTTTTTTTTACAATGCTGCTATCCCTAGACCAGCTGGGCTCATGTTTAATTCATCTCAGGGCTAATTATAGCCTAGCTAGGGGAGGGGCATAGTAACCTTGGCTTCCCACCCCAGGCCTTCCTGCTGCCAAGGTAACTAAGGAATGGTGGGGGGTGGGGCGCAAGGGTTTGTGTTCCCCTCCCTGCCCCTAGCTCTGGGCAGCTGTGCCAGTCCTCTAGCCCCTCCTCCCAGGGAGCATTCTCAGAGGACATGCTAATGACAGAAACACAGGCTCAAGGCCAGTGGGAAAGAGGCATGGTGGTTCTAGTTCAGGTCAACTGTGTGCAAGCATCAGGATGCCCCTTCCCCCCCTCCTCCCACTTACAAGGATCAGGATGGATAACAATACCTGAGATGATTGGTTATTCCACTCTCTTCCAGGTGAGCCCACTAAGTTAAGTCTGAGGTCCCACAGCAGAGAGGGCCAGTGCCTTGAGTCTTTCCTCCTGCTGTTCCCTCTGTGTGGATCCTGCCACCTTTTTTCTGTCACCTCATTTTCTGAATTCTTCTCTAAGCCCTCCAAGGACATATTTTTCTAATACCTCTCCCCACTCCCAGCCTTGCAGGACTGCCCTCATGTTAACCACTTAGCACAGTGGCAGAGTGGCTCCCCGGTAATTCAAGTGGGATTTGGAGCTCTGCAAGACACAAGCGCTCAACAAATGTTAGTTCTTTCCACTCTTGCTTCGCACTCTGAGCCTTGTCCATCCTGGAGTATATTTCATCCACCATTTGGGACATCTTTGAATTGTGGTTTGAGGCAGTATTCGCCATCATAGAGTGAGTCGTGTATGAGGGGCTAAATCTAAGATCAGTTGGGCTCTGACTCATTCTCATTCTAGTGGGACAGTAGTTCTAAGGCCAGGCTTCAGCTCCCAGTCCCATCCCAGCCAAGTTCAGCTGTGATTTTACAATCATGAGTTCCTGAACCTCAAGGGATGGCAATCAGATCCTTGCCAGATGGCTAGGCAGCTGGATGCTATTTTTGTATAAAGTCACTACAGAGCTTGTAACCATTAGAACTACCATTTTCATGGAGGCCAGCTCAGCCTTGCTAATTGAGTAAATTTGGACCACTTCCAATCACTCATCCAGTTGATAGAATTGGTGTTTTCCAAGCAGGCCACATCATTCTGAATCCAAATTCATAATTCAGTCTCCACTGGTGGTTTCCTGAGAGTTATTGTCCTTAAAATTGAGGGAAGGCATAGGAAATAGCAACGATCACTCCTTCATCATTGGATTATGATTTGTGAACTAACATTCCTGGCCAGAAAAAGTTTGAAGAGGCTAAAACTATCTCTTAGCCCGCATTCTTTTGCAATTTGAAATCACTGATATAATTAGACTTTCATATCCAATGACTTAATCCCTTGTTTAGATCTCACGCTTTCAGTTATTCATTTCATCCTGGGTTTTCAGTTTGGGCAACTGAGAGTTGCCATCCTGCCCATGAGACTCCTGTTGTCCCTGGTGGAAGGTCATGGTGATGGCTAACAGCCTAGGCTGAATCCCACTCCACTGACTTCCAGAGCTCCGCTTGCCCTTGGGTGTTTGCCATCTGCTGGGCTGTGCTCCAGAAGGCCAGAGCCTGGGGCTGCCATATCCATTGCTCTGTCCTCAACACTGACTCAGTGCCTGGCACACAGAAACTGTAGAATAAATATTTATTGAGTGAATGCCTCCAGACCAATCAATGGCTGTGTAATGGAGTTCTTGTCTTTTTGACAACAAGTGGTTCTCAGAGATCAGGAATGAGAAGATGAAAACAGAATAAAGCAGATTAAATCAAGGCAAGACATCCCTGCCCACAGTCCATGTACACCGGCAGCCAAGGTCCTGCTCAGATACCGGGTGCTCTGAGAGCTTCTATCCCCCCCCACTATTAAAAGAAAACTGGAGGGCACCTGGGGGACTCAGTTGATTAAATGTCTGACTTCGGCTCAAGTCATGATCTCAGGGTTCTGGAATCCAGCCCCACGTCCAGCTCCACACTCAGCAGGGAGTCTGCTTCTCTATCTGTGCTGCCCTCCAACTCAAATTTTAAAAAATAGTTTAAAAAAGAAAAAGAAAGAAAGAAAACTGGGGAACTTTGTGTACCAAGGTTAAAATGGTGAAAAAAATAAAAAAGCAGTGGGGAGAGGGGAGTACAGAAAAAAATTCTAATCATTCCCTCCCCCCCCCATAGAAATAATGATAATCATAAAAATAATAAGGCTAAACTGTATCAAACACTTTCTGTGTCAGACACTATACTGTACATTTATTATTCTGTTAAATCTTCACAACAAACCTATGAGGCAGATACTATTATCATGCCCATTTGTGGAAGAAAAACAAGAACTTAAATAATTTAAATAACTTTCTGAAGCTAGTAGGTAGGGAAGCTGGAATTCACCCTAGGTCTGTTTGAGCTTAGCGACCAGCCACATAATTGTGTCCTTTGCTGGTCTGAATATTTAAGAACAAGGTCCAAGTCTCACTGCAAGTCTAATGAGTTGTTTTAACTCATAGCAGCTGGGTCAAGGTCATAACATGCCATGTGAAGATAGTCAATATTTGTTGATTTGAAAGTAGAGATAGTCAAAAGGCACTGGGATAGGGTTATTTCACTTGAAAACAGAGCATGTATAAGAGGAAATTTCAAAGCCAATGAAGGGAAGGCAGAGTGGCAAGTGGTCTTACAGCCTATAAAAGACAGAATGTATCATTAAAAGTGTTTGGAATTCATAGCATCAAGTCAAAAGAATATTTTCAAGTGCCTACCAACTATAAGAAATGATAACTCCGGGCACCTGGGTAGCTCAGTGGTTGAGCATCTGCCTTCTGCTCAAGGCATGATCTCAGAGTTCCAGGATCGAGTCCCACGTCAGGCTCCCCACAGGGAGCCTGCTTCTCCCTCTGCCTATGTCTCGGCCTCTCTCACGAATAAATGAATAAAATCGTAAAAAAAAAAAAAAAAGAGAAAGAGAGAGAGAGAAATGATAACTCCTAGGAAATAGCTAGAAGAAATAGCTAGAAGCCTTTGCTCTGACTTGATCTGTTTCCAATAATTACACTAAAGTGAGTCTGTGGTCTCCACAAGGAAATATAAGACACAACTACTGCAGGTTTGTGTGATGTCTCCACTCCAATTTTCAGGGCACATCTCTGTCTTGCTTCTTAGAAAGCCAGTTCCTACTGGGCAGGGCTATCAAGTTAACTCCCAGAGACATTGTCACATGGCTCAACTCCTTCTCCAGAACTTTTGTCCGGCACACATAGATCCTTTTCAGAATCCTACTTCATCTTCCTTTGTGTCATTTAAAACTGAAGAGAATAGGGATCCCTGGGTGGCGCAGCGGTTTGGCGCCTGCCTTTGGCCCAGGGCGCGATCCTGGAGACCCGGGATCGAATCCCACATCAGGCTCCCGCTGCATGGAGCCTGCTTCTCCCTCCGCCTGTGTCTCTGCCTCTCTCTCTCTCTCTGTGACTATCATAAATAAATAAAAAATTAAAAAAATAAATAAATAAAACTGAAGAGAATAAAACATTAGATGAGAAAAGAAGCACTTTTAGAACAGAATGATTAAGCTCACTTCCATCACAGACTAGAGTTAGCTCCTTTTCAAATGCTTGTAAGTCCCTCATGCCTAAAGCTGTGGTTGTGATCAGTTTATATTTACTATATATTTATCACTTAAATGCATGCATAAATGAATATCCATCAAGTATTTCTGTAGAGGATACTATGTGTAACATGTTGTGGTAATAGAATCATCCTCACTGACTAGAACAGAGAAGCTGAGTTAGATAATGAAGAACCTGATAATCATTCTTAAAAAATGATCAAATGGCTTTCAAGGGAAGGGTGTGACAATTAAAAAAAAATCAACGTCGATGAATTCTTCATAAAAGGTGTTTTAGGTAGCATTTGGCCAAGGAAAGAGGAATTAATTATCCCCCAAGTATTGCTGGATAACCTCACAGTACCTCAGAACGAATAGATACAAGCCATCATATTTGGCCAAAGAAGCTTCTTGTCTTCTTTTTCCTGTTAATGGTGGCTCCATTCCCTAATCCTTCCATTCCCTAATCCCTGGGCTGTAAGCATGGCTGTCAAAAACAGTCTTTGCTTGAATTCATTCAGTAACCAAGATGTACTGATTTTTTTTTTTTTAAATAATCTCTTTCTTGTCATTCCTTTCTATACCTCTAGCTCACTGCTGTAGGTCAGGCTGTCATATTTTCAGCCTTTTATATTTCATTGGTAGTCCAATTTGTCTCCTTCAACTTTTCTTTCCATCAGTTGTCATGGTCAGAATTGTGTTCCCCTGAAATTCATATGTTGAGGCCCTAACCTCCCATGGACTGTATTTGGAAATGGGGAGTTTAGGGAGGTAATTCAGGTTAAGTGAGATCACAAGGGTGGGATCCTAATCCAATAAGAAGAGGAAAAAACATCTCTCGTTTCCTCCTTGCTTAAGCACAAAGAAGGGCATGTGAGGACACAGCGAGAAGGTGGCCATCGACAAGTGAGAAAGAGAGATCTTAACCAGGAACCGAATTTCCCAGCACCTTGGTCTTGAACTTGCATCTTCCAGGATGGTGACAGAATAAATTTAGTTTATGTTGTTTAAGCCACCTAGTTGGTGGCACTTTGTTATGACAGCTGAAGCAGACTGAAAAACAAGCCACTTCCACAGTGTTATCAGAATTATATGCATAAAACAATAAACTGATCTCATGCTTTAAAAACTTTCACGGTCCTCCACTGACTTGTAAGCCCCAAATCTTAGCTTGTAACCTAAGGCCATCCTCCATGCCACTCCCATAGCATCTGGCCCAGGCTGTAGGCTTTTGCTTTGTTTTCAGCAAACATGCAGTGATCTCACTGTCCTCAAGACACACTTGGCATTTTCTGAAGCTGCAGTGAAGCCCCATGGCTTGGGGCAACTGTCAGTAGTGCGCCATGTCTAGAAGATGAGTTGCACGTTAGGGGACAGCCAGATGTGAGGGAGAGGAGCCATGTTGCAGAGATGGTTACCACCTGTCTTTCTTCCTTGTCAAAAGTCCTCACTGAGTTTGGAAGAGGTGATGGGCCCAGGTCCAGAGTGAATATCGACGTGGATGCTAGGTGTTAGCAAACTTGTTTCATAAAGGGCCAGGTGAAGATAAACATTTTAGGCTTTATGGGCCATGTGGGGTACAGCTTGGCCTTCCTAACATGAAATCAGTCAAAAGCCATCCATAAACAAATGAACATGGCTTTGTTCCCATAAAACTTTATTTTCAAAAACAGTCAGTGAGCTAGATTTGGCCTGTGGGCCATAGTTCTCCAGCCAGTTCCTGATGTGTCAATCCCGGAACACTGACATTGCTGACCTGAGCCAAATCTGGAACTATTTCCAGATTTCTTGTTATATGAAAGAGGAGAAATCGCACTTTTTAATGTCTTGCTGTTCAAATTATAGATCTTAAACCAAAAGAATCAGTACCATGTGGGAGTTAGAAATGCAGAATCTCAGGCCCCATCTCAGACCTCCTAAATCAGAATGTGCATTTTAATAAAGAACTCCAGTGGCACCTAAGCAACTCAGTCGATGAAGCATCTGCCTTTGGCTCAGGTCATGATCCCAGGATTCTGGGATTGGGATCTCTGCTTGGAGGGGAGCCTGCTTCTCCCACTCCTTGCTTGTGTTCTTTTTCTCTCTCTGTCAAATAAATAAATAAAATCAAAAGAAAAGAAAGAAAGAAGAAAGAAAGAAAGAAAGAAAGAAAGAAAGAAGAAAGAGAAAGAAAGAAAGAAAGAAAGAAAGAAAGAAAGAAAGAAAGAAAGAAGGAAGGAAAGAAGGAAGGAAAGAAGGAAGGAAGGAAGGAAAGAAGAGAAAGAAAGAAATTCCAGTGATTGGAAGATACATTACAGTTTGAGAAGCACTGGTTGAAGCCACTGTTGATTGAATGTTCTAGTCCTTGCAGCTGAAAGCATCCCTAACTTATACCAACAGGCAGGGACCACATCATGACTTTGCTAAAAAAAAAATCTGGTTTGGTCCTGAAGGAAATTAAGTTTTTTTTTTGTTGTTTTTTTTTAAAGATTTTATTTATTTATTCATGAGACACACACACACACACACACACACACACACACACACACACACACACAGAGAAAGAGAGAGGCAGAGACACAGGCAGAGGGAGAAGCAGGCTCCATGCAGGGAGCCCGACATGGGACTCGATCCCGGATCTCCAGGATCAGGCCCTGGGCTGAAGGCGGCGCTAAACCGCTGAGCCACCCAGGCTGCCCAAATTAAGGTGTTTTAAGAGGGAATGAAATGATAAGTTTTTTGAATTTGTCTGGTTTCTCTCATGAAACAACAAACTCCTCAAAATCCAAGTGTGTACCAAAGGAGTACTCCTGTTATTTATCCTACGCTACAAGGCCAGCCAGGTAGACCAGGCCCTTCACTACTAGGCATACTGTCTGATGGAATCCAAAAGCAGCTCCTTCTGTAAGACCCGTTCTGCCTATAACCTACTACTCCACAGCTCAGAAGGATTCTCTACTTCTGGTACATTCTTGGGACTTAAAGGTGGCTATTGGCTGTAACTCCAGTATTACAGTGTGGAACCTGAGTCTGGAAAGCTTTCATTGTAGTTACATTCAGCACTGCCTCCACCAAGTTTGGTATACTTCCTTTCTGAATATGCACTCACCTCTCCTGTAGGACTATAAGTTACTTTGGTGGCAGCAATCAAGTTTTAGGATTTTTGCATTCCTTCCACAAGTTAAAAATTAGAGTCAAAGGATCTAAATATCATCAACTCCTTTGCAAGAGAAGCCTTTTTACATTCTTTATGTTTAGGCTCTAACACAACCCAGGAATGCTTTTATAAAGAATTAAGTACAAACATTTGCTTTCAGGGCTGCCCCATTTATCAAGTCACCACATCCTCCTGTGGTTTGTTTATGAAGAGCTAAAACCCAAACACACACCACCTCTAGCCCAGTTACGCAGTGTGTGTGTTTGTGCTAACGCTTAAGTAGCACGTCATAGTAAGCCCTTTATAAACAGTATCTCATGTAATCCAAAAAGATCTTAAGAAGGGTTAAATTAATATCATTATATTATTGACAAGGAAACTGAGGTAGAGTATGGATGTGCCTACCTTAAGATCACACGGCAAGAAATTTGGTGGTGGTCAGAGGCGGGTTAGAATCCAAACCCAGAGTCTGGTTCCTGAGTCTGTGCTCGAAACCCCATGAACACAGCTCTGGCACATCAAAGGCCAACCTCTCGTTGCCCTATTTTCTTTCCACCTGCAGGCATCTTCAATGAGGCTTTTCATGCAACAAGTAATTTATACTAAGCCCAGGTACAGTGAAAATATAGTGTTAGAGCCACTTATTGTATGGTCAATTTCAGTGAGTGACAGTCTCTATATTTAAAACCCTTCCCCCCAAAAAAATAAAAAATAAAAAAAAATAAAACCCTTCCCCAGTAAGAGCTAATCAGTTCATCTATCATTGTTAAGACTGGGGAAATACCTTTGAAATCAAATTAGGAGGGATTAGTCATTCTTTCTCTTGGCAGTCAGAGTAGAAAGGTTTTCTCTATCATTTCAGAGTCTATAGGAAAGGTTATGGAAGGAGTGCCGGTAAATATGATCTTATTAATCTATCTGAATTCCAGAGGCTTTATTGCAAAGCCTGTGACCACTTCCAAAAAGTTAAAGTAAAGCACAGAATAGCACTTCAGTGACACTGGGGAGCATAGACAGCCTGGTGGGATTATTGAAAGCTGAAGAAGGTGTGGTTTATCTTTGGATTATTCTGTTCATCTGCCCCAACCCATATAAGAATTCAATTCTTATTTTCTCCTGGTCCTGCCATTTTCTAAATCAATAAGACCTCTGAAAAGGCACAGATCATCTCTTACAAAGACTTTTCTTCTCCAAGAGATTATAGCTGTGACTTTGTGCTGAACAAGTTGACACCAGAGGACTTGCTGAGGATATTATGTATTCCTTAAGATTTTGAAATTGTTCCTAGGGATTTTTTTTTTCACTTCCAACATCTTTTTTGGCCTGTTTTCCACTCTTTCTCTTGTCTCTTTTTTCTTTCTTATTTGTTCCCCTTCTGCTATCATCCAGTTGCTCAGACTAGGACCCCAGAACTACCTTCTTTTAAATGCAATAAACAAGGGTGCCTGAGTGGTGCAATCAGTTAAGCATCCAACTCTTGGTTTCACCTCAGGTTGTAATCTCAAAGTCGTGGGATCAAGTCCTGGGTCAAGCCCCCGCATCAAGTTCCAAGCTCAGCTCAGAGTCTGCTTGAGATTCTCTCTTCCTCTGCCCCTCCTGTTTATGCTCTCTGTCTCTCTTAAGTAAATAAATCTTTAAAATAAAATAAATGCAATAAATATCAAGCCTGCAAGTAACACTTTCAAAACAGATCTCAAAGCCAATTTCCTTTTTCTTTATCACTCTCTCCCAATCTAGCCACCATCATTTCCCTATGTGAATGTCAAGCCCTGGAGACAGACACTTGGTGATACCACTTGGATGACTGTAGTGGCTTTCCAACTCAACTCCTGCCACCACTCCTGCCCAGCCATCCATTCCTCATACAAAAGTCAAAGTGGCCTATACCACTCCATTGTTCAAATCCTCTGAAGGCCTCTAAATCCGCCCGGGATCTGCCTTTTCCCCAGCCTCCACAAGACCTCTCACCGCATGCTAGCCAGACCAAGCTTCTGGCTGCCCCTCCAATAGACCAAAGTTTTCTCCATCTCACAGACTTCTCCTCTGCTTTTGACTCTGCCAAGAAATCCTCCCACCCACCTGCCTGCCCCTCACCTCCTTTAAGTCTTAGCTTAAATATTACTTCCTCAAGAGACCTTTTCTAAACTTATACACTAGCTTCCTATGCTCCTCACCCCATTCTCCTAGAATTCTTTGCAGAATCCTTTTGTGTTTATACGTTTATTTATCTCTTGCCTCTCACAGTAAACCATAACCATCATGAGATCTTGGCCCATAACTTTCTGGTTGATGACTTAGCATTAGGTCAGGTCTATGGTAAGCCAGTCCTTGGTTATTATTTGTTGAGTAAGTAAATCAACATAATCTGCAATACATGCACATCTCACGAAGTACAAAATGGGTATCTCTTTGGAAAACAAAAGAAAAAGCTCATGGGTTCTTAAAGATAAATGATAATTTAGTGGTGAGGTCTAGTGGGCCAACCCCTACATTAATACAAGACTTGTTTCTGTGAAACGAATAATAGAAATGGAAATATTAATACATTTGGGGGGCTTTGTTTCAAAATTACCTTAAAAAAAGATGTCAATATACATACCAATATCTAGTATAAACAACAAACATAAACTTTCTCATGACGATTTGCTCCAGCAATGTCACATATGTGTGCTTCAATGACATAATCCATTTCTTCCATGCTACTAGTTGAACATCAGCAAGTATGGGATATTGCCTCTCCCAGCCTCAGGATATGACATTTCTCTAGCCTAGGAAAATTGTTTACATATCATGGGTACACTTACAGACATAGTCATAACCACAACATTGGACAACTCTTACTCTGGTTACCAGTATCTAGAACAAAACAGTTTCATGTACAAAGTTAGCATTAATTTTATCTACTTGTTCACATATAGACCTGTTAGTGGTTAAAAGCAGAATATTCAAATCCTAGACCTAAAATTAACCCTTTATACTACCAGTCCAAATAACATTCCCCATAGCATTCCTCAGTGATGTTATTTTTCAATGCATAGCACATTTTCTAAGTACTTTCACATATCTAACGTAGTCTGATCTTTGAGGCAGGTATTATTATTTCTATTTTACTGCTTGTCGTGGTTAATAAACTATTATGTCTCAGCTACAAACCAATCTATTTATACTGTTTTATGATTCTCGGCAGGGACTCTGAAACCCTATTTTCCCTGCATCATCTCCCTGTGGGGTTCTCCCCAAAGGGACCCTGGAGAAAGGCAGGAAGGCAGGAGTGGGGAGAAGGGACCTGACCCTCTCTGTTTGGTTCTTGCCCCTGGCAGCACCAGTGGCTCTTCTCTCAGGCAGTGGCCCTTCATGCCTCCAGCTTCTTCTGTTGCCCAGAGCAGCCTCCACTCTCCCACTCACCAACCTCAGCAGCATCTGGGCAGTGCTCCCTCTTCAGGCATTTGAGATGCCATACCGCAGCAATTTTTCAATGGTGTTAAGATAGTCCAATTCTTGTGAGAGGAGGGAATCAAACTTTCACACCATGTGTTTACATCTACAATGCAATGAGCATGTGCAAAGATGGAACCCACCCTGCCCGTCTGTGGTCTGCTTGTCTGCTTGCAACGTGAGGAAGGAGCTGCCTGCGCCCAACACAGGGCCTTGGAACCCAGCCCTGCCTCTCCACTGTGAGCTGGAGATGCCTACAAGTCTCCCACTGCTTTTCTTCATGAAAACTCCTGAGAGATTTTGCCCATATGGCACATGAGCGTACATGGGCACTGGAATAGCATAGCAGGTGTTCACCCAGATGATCCCAGATGAACTGACAGGAGCACGGAGTTAAGGTGAAGATTTAAAAGATTTAAAAGACAATGGTGGATTTTGGAAAACATGTCCATAGACCTTGAAGGGTCTGGGAGTCTCAATTTTATTTATTGAATGCTTGTGCAGTGCTTACCCTGTTAGCCCTGTTCTAAGCACACTACAACTCTTAGCTTAGTTAATCCTCATAAGAATGACATGAGGTAGGTACACCATTTGTCCCCTTCCCCATGAGCTCCCCTTCCCTCAACTCCTCCGCATACCCCCTTTTCATGCCCTCTCCCCATGTCCCTCCCCAGGCCCTCCTCCTCCAAGCCCCCTCCCCCATGCTCTCTTCCTGGTGCTCCCCCATCCCCACATCCCTCCTGGTACCCCCTTCCCCATGTGCCTCTTCCCCATGTGCACTCCTCTCCATACACCCCTCCCTCTGTGCCCCCCTCCCTGTGGACTCGGTCTATTCCTCCCAGAGGGCTGAAGGCCAGCAAAAGCGTGAGCTTAGAAACCGTATCTAGCTTCCAGTGATTCCCGGGCATGAACAGCTCACTTCCTGCCTGAGTTTGGGGAGGTTATTTAAGTTTCAGTTCCTCCCTCAGTAAAATGATTCTAATGGCAGCTCCTCAGTCCACAGCATCTGAGGAATAAAGCCTGGGGTCCATCCGTCCCTCTTTCTCCCTCCCACACCCAATCCAGGAACAAGTCCCATTGGCTCTACTTTGTAAACATCCAGAATCTCCTCACTTCTTACGACCTCTGCCACTACCGCTTTGGTCTGAGTCACAGTCATCTTTTGCCTGGGTCAGTGCAATCATCTCCCCACTGGCCTCCACCTCCACTCCTACTCCAGTCCACCTTCCACAACCAGACTGATCCTTTTAAAATGTTAGTCCAACCACTCCTCTATCCCATGCCTTGCAATGGAAACCATTCTAGCGGAAAAGCCAAAGGTGTTACAAGACCATGCAGGACCTCTAGACCTGCCACGTGTGCTGCCTCTTACCTTGTCTTTCACAGGCCTGCTCACTCCATTCTGGCGGTTGGCTGTTCCTCTGTCCCCAGAGCTGGCCAGCAAAGCTCCGTGCTGGGCTCTTCGGCCCTGTGGCTCCTATGTCTACAATAACCTTCCTCAGGATTTGGCCTGTCTTGCTCTCCAGACTCCTTCATATCTGTGCTCAGATGTTACCTTCTCGCTCAGAACTTTTTTCTCATCACTCTATTTGAAATACTCCTCTGCTCCTCCTTCTCTACTCTATTTCTGATGCTGTAGTAAATGTCCTCCTTGGCACATGGGAAATTATTTCATTGCCAGGACAGCCTCTAAATCTACAAGCAGGCAAGCTCTCCTAGAAAGGCTCACAGGTTGAATTTAGATGATTGAATCACATGGTTTATTAAATCCATTAAAACTCACACAGAGAGAATGATGGGGTGAGCTCACATGTTTAACACAGTCAGCAAAAGGGCAGAAAAACCACAGTACCTGATTCCACAGCTACAATGACACTCAGACGTCTGTTTTTCTCTCTCCCATACCAGCGTTCTCTGACAGTACCCGGACCAGAGCTGAACCTGATCATGGGCTCTCAGCAGAGAGAGAAGATGTCTAGAGCCGGCTCTCTTCCTAGTGAGGGCCTTCTCTGGCTCTTGCTCGTCAACCAACCTGCTGAGCAGCAAGGATTTTGTGTTTTTTGAACAAAGGTCACATGGGGCCAGAATGCATTTCCCCGACATGTGGCCAAATTAAGAACTCATGGGGGATCCCTGGGTGGCGCAGCGGTTTGGCGCCTGCCTTTGGCCCAGGGCGCGATCCTGGAGACCCGGGATCGAGTCCCACGTCGGGCTCCCGGTACATGGAGCCTGCTTCTCCCTCTGCCTGTGTCTCTGCCCCCCTCTCTCTCTCTGTGTGACTATCATAAATAAATAAAAATTAAAAAAAAAAAGAACTCATGAATACTGAGTGTCTCGTACATATTTTAGTGTCACGAATATCAGGTATTCTGGCCCTGCCATTTCTTCCCATTTATGCACATATATCCTACTTTATCTTTCTAACACACCTCACCTGTTACTACTTTCCTTATCTGTGCTTAAATATAAGTTTCATCCATCCCAACTGTTTTGTTCTATAGCTGACTTGAATATCCTAAACAATATGGCAGAAGCACATTACAGCCTTCGAATGTGTCACATGTTTTACTTACTTATTTTGTTGATGATCTCTCTTACCCAACTGGAACAGAAGTGCCACGAACAAAGAATTTTCATCCGTGCCCTTCGCCACTGTGTCTCAGCGCATGGACATGTGCTTGGTACAAAGTAAATACTTAAAAGAATAATGGTGGACAAATTAATGGAATCTTGAAAACCGTGAAGAAAAAATCAAGCAGTGTATGAACTGCTCTGGAATGGGAGGGGCAATGAGCTGGAACAGGAAAGGATGGAGAAAGTGAAAGCCACATCCTGCAGCCCTGGTCCTGCCAGATGCCAATCCCTCTCCAGGCCGGTGGGTGTGGGAGTCAGCGCTCATTCTGAAACTTGCGGAGGTCACCCCTTCTGGGAATGGTCACATTTTTTTTCCCTCTGCTCTCAAAACAGCTTTTGCTTTGTGCATCTCTCTCACAGTAAAACTAGTTGTCATCATCTATCTTGAAATATTTGTTCAATGAACTGTCACAGTTGTACTGAGACTTCAAAGCCATGGTGAGGACGGATACTTAAAATGACCTCAGGTATGTATCCTGATAAGGTTGTGTTTCACTCAGCCTTACATGTAACTGGTGGAGGTTACAACTCAAGAACCCTGGGCATATAGGGCCTGATCCTGGAGACCCCAGATCGAGTCCCAAGTCGGGCTCCCTGCATGGAGTCTGCTTCTCCCACTGCCTGTGTCTCTGCCTCTCTCTCTGTCTCTCATTAATAAATAAATTAAAAAAAAAAAGAACCCTGGGCATATTGAGGCCTCAGGCCTTGTATTAGAACATTCTGGCCGTTGGAACAAACCTGTATTTCTCACAGTTCAAGATCAAAGTGTTGAACTGAGAGTTCTGGGGAGGACACTCTTCCTGGTGAAGGCTTCCTCCTCACTTTGCACTCACATGGCCGTTCCTCTGTGTGTGTAGGGAGTGCTCTTAATTACCTCCTGAAGACTATCTCCAAATACAGTCACATTGGGAGTTAGGGCTTCAACATAGGGATTTGGGGTGGGGGTATAAGAGTTCAGTCCATTTAAGGCCTGGTATCTGCCCAGCAAAATATCTTTTTTAATGGCACTTATCAACTTGACAAATTACAGGTTTCCTATGAAATCCACATTTAAACCTTTGCTACTCCTGTCCTGCTTCACCAATTTCACTTGCCCACCTCCTGTAGATATTTAAGTTTTGACCTGTGGCCTATAGGTTTAACCAGTAGCTAGATTTTTCCAAACCAGAATTTAAGACATACAGCATCATGTGTACAAATGTGCTTTAGGATGACGCGCCTAAAGTTAGGATTGTTCTGGCAAAGCATGAATATATGTATAATGATGATGATACATGACCTAATTCCCCTTATTTCTGCCCTAGTGGTTTGGGGAGACCTTATTTTAGCTTGCTGTTTAAAGATAGATTTATTTATTTATTTATTTATTCATTTATTCATTCATTCATTCACTTATTCATTCATTAATTCATTCACTTATTCATTCACTCATTCATTCGAGACATAGAGAGAGAGAGAGGCAGAGACACAGGCAGAGCAAGAAGCAGGCTCCATGCAGGGAGCCTGACTTGGGACTTGATCCCAGGTCTTCAGGATCATGCCCTAGGCTGAAGGCGGCACTAAACCGCTGGGCCACCCGGGCTGCCCCTTAGCTTGCTGTGTAATGCCACTCACATTCAACCAAAGTATGCTTGTTGAATTACATTTTTGGATAGTGAGGAGCTTATCAGTGTTGGACTATAGAAAATATGCAGGTTGAAAGCAGACACAGCTCTCCATGGCGGAATTCTGCAAGGTTTCTTTGGCTATAACCAAAACAAGAAATTTTACCTTAGAACTCTGTACACAGGGATGCATTCTGATCTTTCTTCTCTCTCTCTCTCTTTCTTTCTCTTTTAGTTTCAGAGGTAGAATTTCGTGATTCATCAGCTGTATAGAACACCCAGTGCTCTTTCCATCACCAGCCCTCCTTAATGGCCAGCACCTAGTTGCCCCACCCCCACCCCCACCCCTCCAGCAGCCTTCAGTTTGTTCCCTAGAGTTAAGAATCTCTTGTGATTTTTCTCCAATCTATCCCATTCTCCCAATGCTTGTTATGGCCTACATAGCTGATTTCCAAAACAGGAATCAGTTGTGACTTGCATTCTGAAGAACACTGTTCCAGTGGACCAGTAGGCTTTGGTTTCCTCTCTGTTAAATATTTTGGTTCACCTAAAGGTTTTTCTGTTTATTGATTGTTAAAACACATATAGATACTAGTCTTGGCTAGTATCTGGAGAACACAATTTCATCCTCTTAGAAATAGAGCTCCTGAAACTTTTTTTGGTCCCAGATCAGAAATCTTCAGAACCGGAAGGAACTGCAGGGGTCAGGTCAGTACACATCACTGGGATATTAGTACTCCTGTGAAAGCTGCCAGTGTTTGGTTACTGGGGCCCTTGGCAGGCAAAACACAAAAACGGCTCTTACCGTCTTTTAACTTTTCTCAAGGTAACTAGCTTTCGACTTGGTTTGCTAACTGCCTACTTGTCAAGATCTCATTCTCCTTTGAAAAGCTCGCAGCACGGTTTTTGTTTTATTTTGTTTCTCATTTCCTCCCCGTTTTTTCCAGGTCACAGTACCACCGTCGACTTGATGATTGTGGTTTGAGGTCACCAAAAGAGGCTTAATCTCTATAGAGAGGGAGGGGGGAAAACCCAAGATTTTATTGCACACCTCAAATTGCTGTCTGATGACAAGGAGAGCTTCAGGGAAGCTCAAGAACTAGCAGAATGTTCAGCGGGCTGACCCCGCCAGGAAAAGTAAGGTGGAGGCCGCTAATTGGTGACCAAAGATGGGTCACCTGCTGCCACCTATGGATGCCACTGCGACACAGCAGCGTTTAAGCGTTGGCAGTTTTTAATGCCACTTGTTTTTACAACCTCTTGTTTTGGAGGGGACTAAAGTTAGCTCCACTTGTTCTCCAAAATTTTATTTCCCAGGCAACTTGGCTACAAGTTAAGCATCTGGGGATGGGAATGACCCATTTTTCACCCTCCAGAAGCCCGTCTGCAGAGTAGAGCAGAGGAAGGGGGAATTCCCGCTCCGCTCGCTGCTGTCCAAGCCCACAGACTTCCCCTTCGGGATGGCTTGAGGGAAGGCGGGACCGTCTGCTGCTGTCAGAGGGATTTCAAAGAACGTACTGTTCCCATCCTTCAGATCTCTCCGATTGCTTCATGGGGCTGCTGAGATGACCGAGTGTTATGTGCGAGGGCCAGCACTGAGGCAAAACAAAATATCCCCGCTCTGTTTGGAGCCTGTTGATTCCAAAGGCTGCACTGTGGGTAGGCTTGTGTCCTGGTGAGGGAAACCAGACATCAGGGCCTGCTGCTTCCGTATTTAAAGGGTCTCTGTTCACTAAAAAAAAAAAAGAAAAAAAAAAGACTACATACCTAAGTAGAGTTAACAAAATTATGTATCTAAAATGTTTACACTGGAAAATCATTATCATTTTTATGGAAAAACACAATGCAATGTGTGTTAACCATTATATAACTGTAAGATTTGTTTAAAATATTGATTCAGAGAGCACGATAGTGATGGAGTGAATTACTATTGCCATGGCACCCAAATTTAAAGCAGAATGCTAAGCACCCAACTCAATACGGTGATACATCAGTGAATAAAGCAGACGAAAATCCCTGACTCTAGGGCATACATTTGGGGGCACAGGTAGATACACAATGAATAAACGAAGTTAAATATATATATATATATATATATATATAATTACTATATATATGATACGGCTCTTAATTTCCATATCATTCCTAAGTTTACTCTAATGCAAAGCGTTTTAACTGCAAGGAATGGAGATGGAGAATGTGCGTGGGGCGAAGGGTTGTATTTTTGAGTCGGGTGGTCAGGGTACACTTTGTGGAGCTGACATCTGAGCAGAGACTTGCAGGTTCCTGACAAGTTAGCCATGTGCGCACAAGATGGAGCATTCTAGGCAGGGAAACAAGCAGCTTGTGCAACGGCCCTGAGGCAGGTGCGTTCTGAGGTGAGGGGAACTGGGGACTAAGAGAAAATTAGGTTGGAGAGGAAATGCTGAGAGAGTGGCTTCGCTGTGGCTCATGGGCTTTTACTTTCTTACTTTGGCTTTTACTCTTGAGTGCAACGGGGAATCATCGAAGGTTTTGAGCAAATGAGGAATGCGATCTGATATAGCTTTTAAGAGAATGATGCTAGCTGCTAGTGTGAAAATAGGCCATTGGGAGTGAGGGCAGAGCCAAGCAAATGGTTAGAAGACTTGTGGAGTGGCCCAAGAGGGGGATGCTGGGGCTCCCCTGGGCTCCCAGGGGAGGTGATGAGAAGACACCTGATTCTGGATATAATCTGAAGATGGAACCAGCAAGGTTTATGGCTGGATCTGTTGTGAGAAGTAGAAGTGAGAAAGAGAGGGCTCAGGGATGACCTAAAGCCTTTGGCATGAGCACTGGGAGTTTGAGCTGGCATCAACTGAAATGGGAAGGACGGAGCATAAAGTAAGTTTCCAGGAAGATATATAATAGCTTCTCTCAGTCCTCTCAGGGGATCTCGGAGTCTGGATGTGCAACCTTCTTGGGACATAAAATCAAGAATCTAAATTTATAGTTTTTTGACCGCAAAGGCTTCCTCAGTTAAAAGGCCTTCCTAAGCCCACCTTCACAGATATTTTCCCAGTTCCACCATGGTTAACCAATGCCCCTCTTAGACTCCTTCCTAGTTTGTACTTCTCCACTGTGTGCATTTTAGTTATGATTTTATACCTGTGTGTTTATTTGCTTAATCACTATTTCCTCTACAAGGCTCTAAGTGCCAGGCAGTGGGGGCCATGTCTGTTTCTCCTTCCAATCCTAGTCACACCTGCTGGACAGGCTTGGCATGTGATAGTTTTCCAATAAATATTAAAGAAAGAACAAATCACAATGAGATTTTAGGGGCCTTATGAGACCCTCGGGAGCCTATAATTTTTAATCCCTTGGAACTGCCTAACTCCTCTGGGTTTATTTAACTACCTAGAGTGCTTTAGGTCATGGATTTTTAGGTGCTTAACACAGTAGCGAAATGGGCCTGTTCTAAGAGGCAGCTGTTTGGGGTGGGGAGAAGGCACAGGGCAACACTGGATGTGGGCTGGGCTTGGAGTCACTTCTGCTTCCTACCATGGATTCAGAAGCCAAGGAGATGGGAGGTCCAAAGGCCTTAGGGAATATACCTCCTTGCTCTCCTCTGTCTCCAACACCTTCCTTGTTTTTCTTTTTCTTTTTTTTTTTTTTTTAACGATTTTATGTATTTATTTCAGAGAGAGAGAGAGAGAGATCACAAGCAGTGGGGAGGGGTAGAGGAAGAAGTAGACTCCACACTGAGCAGGGAGCCTCATGCAGAACTTGAACCCAGGGCCCTGAGATCATGATCTGAGCTCAAGGCAGAGGCTCAACCACTGAGCCCCACCTTGTATCTCACACTTCAGTTAAATGTCCTCTGGCTCTTAATTTCCATATCACTCCTAAGTTTACTCTAACACAAAGCTTTTTAACTTCAACACTATGGACATTTGGGGCTGGATAAGTCTTTATTGTGGGTTTTGGTGCAATTGTGTGGTATCAAATGTTTAGCAGCATCTCTGGCCTTAATGCTCCAGATGTCAATAACACTTTCTTTCTCAGCTGTGACAACCAAAAATGTCTCCACATCGCTAGCTGTCACGGGGGGTGGGGGTAGGAGGGTAACATCAATCCCAGTGGAGCACACTAGTCTAATGTGTGGCTGTATTTTGTAGAAGGCCTTTTGACATATGCCCTGAAGGCCTCACTGCTCTTGCTCTCCTCTGACCCATCTCCTCAAGTAATTCTGTTCTGCCTATGATGCCTTTTGGCTTCATCTGAAGGGCGGTGCTCCCCTCTCCCTCCGCCAACTCCTTCAACTAGTAGCCCTCCAAGCTGCCGGTATAATTACGGACCTCTACCTCCCACCTTTCTGACAGGTTTCTGATGTGAGGGTAGTGCTGCTCTTTTAGACCTTGTCTGAACCTTCACCCATTTACTAATCACATCTTTTTTTCTCTGTAGTCAGTATTTCCCTTGTTAACTTAAGAAATGGGTTTTGTTGATTACAATACTGATGATGGAAAACTCAAAAAAGTCATTAGATGCCAAAATAATCTTTGGCAGAAAATCCTGGGAAACTCCCGGATGAGTGGGAATATTACTGGGTTTTGTATGATATGACAAGCCTTCGTGAATCCTCAGGAAGGAGTCGTTAGCTGGGCTGCAAATGGGGAAACTGATGAAACAAAATTTCATCAGTAGAGAAAGAAACAGATCTCAGTTGTCCATACTATAATCAGAGAAAGAAGAGCTCAGAGAAAGTTAAAGGCTGAGGGCCCGCAAGTAATCCATGCAAGTCTCTCATTCAGGAAATAACAAAACAGAGAGCCAAGAGAATGATTGCTTTGTCCAAGGGAGGTAAACAGCAACAGAGTCTAGATTTGAACTCAGATCTCCTGATTCTGTTCTGACTTGTGATGGTGTTTCCTCAATCCACAGCAAAATGAGAAAAATCAGGACAATTTAGAAAGGTTTTTACAAATATGAATTAGTTACATTTTAAAAACTATCTTTTATCTTGAGATTTATCCCCTCTGGCCCTTCTGTCTGTGTGTGTGTGTGTGTGTGTGTGTGTGTGTGTGTGTGTGGTGGGGGGAGAGAAAGAGAGAGAGACTGTTGTCTTTACTAATAAATAGAGGCTGTAGATGTATTTGGAGTTTTGGGGGTTTTCTTAATCCCTTTATTTTGGCAATTCCAGAGCAATTTACCACACCACTCCTTTAGAACAACAACAACAAAAATCTGGGAAGCACTGATATGGAGTCCTTGTATCCATAGAACAATAGAGATTTTCTTAGGTTTCCCTAGAGAGCAGGGCAGGTGCACAGGCCTCTTGGGTGAAAGAAGATGGAGACCCCCAGGTGGGCAATCCCTATAAACAGTGACTGCTGCCAAACAACTCAGACCAGGGCTTCTCTGGAATCGCCCTTCTTCCTTCCCTTTACTCCCTCTAGGTGAATCAGAATTTTTTGGAGTCCTTGGGCAAGACTCCTGCCATGGCGCCCCTCTGGGTCACCCAGGTGGCTTATCAGGTCTGACCAGACTCTGTGTATGTGGCTGGAGTAGATGGGGGTTGGACTCCGCCCTACCCCTTATTCTTTCTGGTGGTGGCTTACTCTAGAACACAAAAGTTTTAGGATATTAGTTCTCCAATTTTCTTAAGCCCTCTGATTGAGAAAAGAATACCAAGATCCAAGGAAAAACTTTTTGATTGTTATAGAAGTTGGACTGAAACGGCTCCTTTGTATCTTTAGCCTCCAGCTCATTCCTGCCCCTAGGAAACAGGAGGTCATCCGGTTTGACACCCCACTAAAATGTCTGGTATACCAGTTTGACAAGACCATTCAGATTCCACATTTACATCTTAACAGAGGTTTCTGAAAACACCAAATAATTCATCTGAAAAGGTGAATGAAATTGCAGGCTGGCCCCCGATGCCCCTCCACAGTTAGTTGGGGGTTGGCGCACCATAAGCCTGTGAGTGCCGTTGGAATCATGTGGCCTCAGCAGCTACCAACCAGCACAGAAGGAAGGATATGAAGGGTTTTAAAAGAGGAAGGTGACAGTGGCATGTCTCAGAGATCTGCAAGTTTTCAAAGGAAAAGGAAACTGAGAAAGGAAAGAAATACAGTCAACTTTTATCTGTATATCCTCAGCGTTGCCTATGAATTTATTTCCATCCATCCCACTGTGTGAGGGTAGATAACTCTTCCCTGGGTAGACTATTCCAGTAAAGCTACATCCGGGCAAGGACTATTTCTGGGACTGTTGCAAGTGGTCTCAATTGAGCCACTCTCCCCACCCTCACCTACTGGAAAGATTGCAAGCCCCGGAAGCAGCAGGTGTATCAAGGAGAGAAGGGAGCTAGCAACGATGGGCTGATGGGCTGTTTCGGGAGAGGCCGAGCTTAGAAGCCGTGTATGTGCTTTCTCATTTAATACTCTGGAGTATTATTACCCTCATTTCACAGCTAAGGAAACAGCTGCACAGAGAAGTTAGGTAACTTGCCCCGATCACAGGGCTGAGAGTGGCCGAACCCACACGCCAACCCAGACCTTCCTGTGTCTTATCTCTGCCCAAACTGCAGGGCTTCTGGTCGTCCGATGCATTTGGGAACTGGGCAAGGGGAATACGGTTTCTGAGCCATAATGGGACACAGAGAGAATCGAAGAGACAGAAGAAAAAAAAAAAAAAAGACAGGTACTAGCAACAGGCAGGCCTGCATTAACTAGTTGGCACCAGGTTTCCTGTAGTCCCGTCTCTACAGCGCTCTGCTAGAGTCGTGTCAAGCAGCAGAGGCACTTCAGTTTAGTGAAGACAGGAATTTGTATTCAACTAAAAATCAACTTAGACTCAGGATGGCAATGTTCCATTGGAGCCAATGCAAAGGTGGACATTTGATGAGTTTGTATTTCTAACAGTTTCTGGAATGAAGAAACATGTCAAATTGCTTGCATGACTCCTTTATTACAGAATTACCATTCAGTTGACTCATCCTTTCATTTCAGATAATTAATATTAACTGATGTCAGAGATACATCTGTTTAGAGATAGAAAAGAGTGATACCTAACAAGGCAAAAATAATCTCAACGTTTTAAAAAAAGACATCAGATCTTTGGGAGCCAACATTGCAGTTTTGTGACAGCTCAGGAAATCCGCTGGCTTCTGCCTCGGATCTGGATCTGAAGATTGTTTACATTCCAGTGGAATTCCTGGGAAAGTCCAGAGCTCTCTGTGCTTTGAAAACAATGGCTTATGGAGATCAACCTCCCAACTGCAGCCACCCCGGCAGGAGCAGGCTGAGAGGGTCCTCCTGGACAGAGGAGCCCGAGCAGCATTTCTCAGGAGCCTGTTTGCTCAGGTATGCAGACTCCTGCCCGCTGAGCCATGGTGAGGTTCAAAACAAGATTGTTGCCACAGCTCTTGTCATCAATAGCAATTAGTGCGGACAGTCTACAAATTTTCAGAGTCCCAGCCCTTCCTGGGACAGGCTAGATACTTATAAGGTGTGGCTACCCTTTTGTTCCCTAAGGAATCATGGAAATAAAGTCAGTCATAGTTTACCCTCTGTTCTAAATCCCTCCTTCTACAGAGGAGGAGATGGAGGAGTTTCCTCCTTCAATGGAGGAGTTTAATCAATTTTTAAAAATGTTATAATTGGAGTTGAGCTTTATTTGTTTATTCAACACATATTAATGAAGCTGTATGTTATATGTAGGGAAAGAATGACATCTACACTCATACTTTCTGTTAGTAAAGGAAAGGTGGATTGGGGAATAGGTCCATCCTTCAATTTCATTCAGTTATTATATATTTATATAGTTCAGGGAGCCTGATTCTCCAAGTAATGTTAATTGTAACTATGGGAGGCCAAATAGGGAAATATCATTCCTCTTGCCAGGGCTGACTTAGGGGTCGTCTGGTCAAGCAGACATGAAGGGAAATTTGCTGTGGGGCTTAGAGATACTTCTGGGAATGAGTTTTCTTCCCCAAAGAAAACCCATCTGTGGATGCAGTGCCTGGAACTGGGGGCTCACCTGTGGACACACTTGAGGCCAGCAGAGAAAGGTAGGGGAAAAAAAACTTGAGACTCTGAGGACATCGTCGAGCTACTGAAAAACCAAAACCAGAGGCTCCGCAACAACAGCTGTTGATATGTGAGCTGATAAAATTACTGATGAAACCAGCGGAGGTAGATTTTCTGATACTTGTCATGGAAGCCAGCCTTTAAAAATATTTGATATTTTAGCGGCAGGTCATTACTAGAGTATCATCTAAGGAATTCTATTTTTCTGAGGCAAGTTGGTAGGGGGCGGGGGATGGGATATTTGAAGAAGGTGAAGAATCCAAAAGCAGCACCTTACAGAAAATCAAGAGCGCTGAGGATCTGAGAGGTTCTGGTAGCACCAAGCCCTTCCCTCGGGTCACCTTCCTCCAGCTTCTGGGCTCAGCAGCCCCAGAACAGCCCCAGAGAAGATAGGGCAGTGAGGTTTGGGGTCTTTCCAGGTGGGTGCTTCTCCTCACCTTTCTCCTTATAATCTCCCAGGTATCAGTTCAGCTTAATATTAATAGATGTCTACCACGTACGAGACATTCCTAAGTTCCTGTAAAAATAGAATATTCTTGTGACTTCCAGGTTGGCCCAGGTAAATTCAGAGCATCTCCCTGTGAGTCCATGGCTCCATGGCATGAAATGGTCTTCAACCGTGAGATTATTTATTGTCAAAATGAAAAAAAAAAAAAAGTCATATGAAAAAGAAAATGTCTCTCTGGACTACTTTTAAATGTCTCTGGGTTAAAAGCAAAGGCAAATGGTGATCAGATGCTTTAGGTTTACTTTTAAAACACAAAACCACCCAGTGTTGATAAGTACATTCATTCATTTCTTCCACACTTCCACACTGAGCGTCCACCGTGAGATGAATACATGTGGTCTGAACCGTAGTCTAGCCTTTTGGAGGCCAATGGAGGAATCGGTTTAAGGTCAAATGGAAGAATCCGATTAAAGCTAATGGTTACAGCAAAATCCAGAATTTACCCATGGCAAAGGGAACTGTAAGGGGAGTTCCAGCTCCTCTTTGGATTAGAGGTGGATTGCTCTGGTATGTGGCAAGGGAGGTTTTCACAGGAGTCCTAGTAGACATTCTCCAGGCAAAAAGTGTGGGCAGCACATTTCATGGACAACAGAAGCCTACCTGAAGGTGAGGGGCCTGGAGCAGCCCAGCCTGTTTGGATTGCTGCTAGTAGAGTTCCAGGGCTGGAGCTGGGAAGGAAGATTGGTGATCCACGGTCAGGACCATTTGGAAACTTGGATTCTACCGGAAGGAGGGAGTTACTGAAGAGCTAAAGAAAGCAACACAATCACACTGATTTCTTGGAAAAAACAACCGTGATACTGCACAGGCTGAGCTGGAGTGGAGAGTCTGAAGAATGAGTAAAAATGGGAAAGCATTTTTACCTGTGAGATCAGCATTCCGCCAGGAATGAAATTCACATTTTAAAATAGACTAGAGCCTGGTATTTGAGGAACAGAATCTATAGATTTGGCTTTACAAGCTCAAAACTTATTTCTAAATCCTTTGTCAAGTGAAAGTCGGCCTTGTGCTCTCTTCTACTACTGATCTCTTACAGAAATACAGTCCAGTGACCAAAAGAAAGTTTTTGAAAGATTACATAAATCCTTGAGTTGAATGGTTTTAAAAAAAAAAAACACCAAAAATCTAAAAAGGATCCAAATACACAACCACAACCAGTCCTACAATTCCCTTTCCTCTGGAGCACACCTCCCACATGCTCTGCCTGCCTCCATGATGTGCTGAATCTTCCCTCAGCCCTTAGCTCCTAGTAGCTCATCTCTACCGCCCATTCCACACCTTCCTTGCATCTACGTCTGTCACCTCCCCTGTCAGAAAGACTTCATCTTTGAGGGCGTAGGGGGGATGGGAAGGGAGGAATGATGAATGGATCCTCTTTGGTGGGCAGGAGAAGGGGAGAAGGCTGAGATTACTTCCAGGTTGATGATTTTTGAGCCATCATGGTGCTTTCTCTCTTTAAACTTAGTATTGATTAGCCAGGACCCAATCATCAATGTGAAATAAAGGTTGAGACAATTATCTAATTCTGAAAAAGAGAAGAGGTTTCTGCTTTAATCATTCATTATTGTTATTTTTCTTCTTCTTTTTTTAAAATAGACCTTGTTTTCTAGGCAATTTTAAGTTCACAGCACCTTTATTTTCAGAGTACAAATGACCACTCAGTGTTCAAGAAAGTTTTGACTTAAACAGAACCTTGCTACAGAAGATTTTATAGGTCACATAATTTCCTAGAAAACACACTGTGAAAATGATCGTGGTGCTACCCAATGAGCTTTATTGGGTTCATAGACATAATGATGATTGTGCAGTTTGAAGCTAAGATTTATTGAGATTTAAATCTGTGCCAGTCCTGTTCCAAGGCCTCTACTTGTATGACTTCACTTAATCCTCACAACTCCCTGATTATTCTCACCATTTTGTAGCTGAAAAACAAGGGAACTCAGCTAGATGGAGTTAGTGAGAGCTCAAATCCAGTCTATTGAACTCCGATATTCAGTTTTAACCACTAACCTTTGCTGGTCTTATGCAGAAATGCTGTATTTGTATTTCTCTCTGGATATGCTCCCTGGGCAAAAGTGTGGGGAACATGGGGCCTGTGTGCTGACATAATGTCTAGCTCATGAGGATGAGCTATGAGATGGGGATGAGAAGACCAGAGGTCCTGGATGGCAAATGCAGCTTATAAGTCATGTTATCATGACTTGTAGCACTTCTATCCTACATTACGTCTGTTAGGTGCTCTTCTAGGAGAACTTGAGGTCTTAGGCCTGTTTTCTGCATAGACAAGGATGCAAAGGACAGAATAGCGCTGCCAGAGGTATCATGATAGTAGTGAGCATTAAAAGAAATTCCTAAGAAGAAGGAACCAGTCAGAGCTGGAGTCTAGTTGCCTCTTTGGACATAGGATTCTTACTCCATTGCTAATATTAGAAAACCTGGATGTATCCTTATACCATCCCCTGGGGGAGGGGTAGCAGGTTTTTTTTTCCCCCCAAAGGCACAATATGGCAACCAGAAACCAAAAAGAGTTTGTGCAATGAAAAACAAGGCCTAAAGCTAGTGAGCCATGAGACTCTCAATTTCCTCCATTCACTTCCTACCACTCTTCAGGGCATTCATGTTAATATGAAGACTCACGTTAGTACTATCAATTTCTCCTATTAGTCTTTCCTTTCCTGAGTCACTGGTCCCATACATCACTATACTCCCCAGTTTAGTGGCCCTTCAGTCTGCATGGCTGATCATAAACTTTCCATGAGCCTGGTACAAAGTAAATACTCAATGAATGTTAATAAATTCATAAGCAACATCAAAGGAAATAATAATGAATATTGAACAAGCAGCTCAAAATGCCTTTTCCCAAAGTTTTTCTAAGTATCCTAAAAATATCAGGGGGTAGGAGAATTGTTTTCATCTTTCTCATGGACAAAAGATTTTCTCCAATAGGCAGCTCATTAGCAGCAGCTTTACCAACTTTCTGAGATCAAGTAGCAACAAGAACAGACCAAACAGCATACACTAAAAGTAAGAAACAACTTTAATCAGGTATAGGAAGTCCCGGAGTCTTTGCTCAACTGGGATAAGGGGACTGAAAGCTCTGATTCCAAGGCATTCCGCCTTGCCTTCATATTTCTTGGAGCAGAGTTTCTCAGACATATTTTCACCCACACAGAGATCTGATGTTTGTTCTTGACCTTTCTACTTCAGTTATTTCCAAAATAGTTTCCACAATTTTATTGCTGTGAGATACCATGCTTATCATTTTGCTTCCATCTGTTCTGGCCAACACTTGGCATGGGACGGTGGGGAGTTCCATGCCCATTTCCTACAAGGCTCTGGTGTGCTTCCACATAAATTCAACTGATGAAGCCCTTGAACAAAACATCCCATCTAGCTTTGACCTTTGTCCATTGATTCAATGTGCCTTCCTCTACCTTCCAAAGTTTTGAGCATATAAATATTTTCTTGTTTTATAGACATTCCAGCCACTACAGGTGAAAGATCTGTCTCCACGTTTGTCCTCCCACATAAATACTGAGTTATAATATGCCATTATTGATACTCCCAGACAACACATGAGCTTGGCAGCCTATTGTTGTTGAAGGAGGGGACGGGGAAACAAATGTGACTCCAAGAGACTAAAGAGTGAATGAAAATGAGTAAGGCACTCTGACCTGTGAGATAGGTACTCCAATAGGAATGAAATTCAAATTTTAAAAAAGATTTTATTTATTTGAGAAAGAGAGAGAGAGAGAGAGAGAGAGAAAACACGCACACGCAAGAGCATGAGGAGGGGGAGGGGCAGAGGGAAAGGAACAGATTTTCAGCTGAGCAAGGAGCCTGATCTGGGGCTTGATCCTAGGACCTGAGACCATGACCTGAGCAAAAGTCAGAGGCTTAACCAACTGAGCCATCCAGGTACCCCAGAATTCAAAATTTAAAAATAAAACAGACCCTGATATTTTGGAAACAGAGAATATACAGACCATTACATTTAGAATTGTAAATTCAAGAAGTCCCTTCTGGATCCTTCATCAAACTGGAGTCTCTGCTTTGTTTTGTTTTGTTTTGTTTTGTTTGGAATGGTGACATTGTTGCAGAAATAGTCTAGTGACCAAAAGAAATTTTTGAAAGTTTGCTTCAAATTGTAAGTTGAGTGGAATGTAGAGTGTGGAGACTTGCCTTAAAGCTTTTTGATAGAGAATCTGCAAACAAAAAAAAGTTCATTAAAAATCTCAGCTTTTGGGGCACCTTGGTGGCTCAGTGTTGAGTGTCTACCTTTGGCTCAGGTCATGATCCCCAGGTCCTGGGATGGAGCCACACATCAGGCTCCCTGCAGGCAACTTGCTTCTCCCTCTGCCTATGTCTCTGTGTCTCTCATGAACAAATAAATTTTAAAAATATTTTTAAAAAAATCTCAGCTTTTGGGGGGCCTGGGTGGTTCAGTCAATTGAGCATCGGACTCCTAATTTTAGCTCAGGTCTTGATTTCTGGGTCATGAGATCAAGCCCCATGTGGAGCTCTGTGCTCAGCAGGGAGTCTGAGATTCTTTTCTCTCTCTCTGCCCCTCTCCCTGCTTGCACTCTTTCTCTCTTTTTCTCTCTCAAATAAATAAAATCTTAAAAAAATACCCCTCAGCTTTCTTCAAAGGCCACTTTAGGTTGTCATTTAAATATGTAAAGTCAAGCATAACTCCTTTTGGAATGACCAGGAAAGATATATAGGAGATATATATTCTTATATATCTTTAATATTCTTATATATTTATATATATGATGGATATTATATGTCCAGCATTGGGTAAGCCCGACTTAAAAGAACTATCCAGAGAAACAAACTTGGGTCAGTAGTAAGGTTTAGATTGGCCTTATTTGAACAAGTTATCCCTCAAAACTGACAAACTTGCCAAGTGATGGGAGCGTGTGCTCCCCTCCTCTATTTCCTGCTTCCTTCCCTGTCACCTGGGTGATGCACACTTGGGCCAGAAACTGATGAGGAGATTTTGTCCAACAGGGAGGTTTCGTTCCAAGTATCTTAGGAGAGGTGGCCTGAGCTGTTCAGATCAGGCCCACCTCAAAGAAGACACAGCAGCAGGTAGCAAACAAACTAGAAAATTCACAAAGCCAAAATGGAATATGAAGTAATGGATGTTTAATATGAATGGCCATCCCCATTCACACCCAAAAGTATGGGTATTTTTAACTGGAGGAAGTAAGGATAGTCAATGAAGCATTGAGGAAGTGAAATGTTTCAGCTTAGCCCTAGACCTGGAAATGAAGGAAGACTAATGATTATGAGGGGCTCAACCCCAAACGGTTAAATTCAAATTGATCCCTCAACATTCCAGACATTGCTGAAGGAGCCCTGGTTTACCGTCTCTATTAAAGTTTCCTATGAGATTCTTCAGAGTTGATTTCTCTAGGATGAGAAAAATTATCCCTGTGATGTAAAAGATGATGTTTCAAAACAGGCAGCTAAATGTAAGAACTAAATACAAGGGGCTGAAAAGTGTTTTCAATTTTTTTTAAGTGTTAATTGTGATTAACACCTGACCCAGATGAAGGAAATGACCCAGGTTGTAAAAGCAGCAGAGGCAAGATGTGGCAATGATGGGGGATTTCTACTCTACAGACAGCTAGATTCAACCAAGCTAAAAGCAGAAGCCTGGAAAGTCTTTGACTTACCTGGCTGGCCATTGAGTCTCCCCAAAGGAATACAAAACTGGGAGAAGAACTTCTACCTTGAATGAATTATGAAAAATGAGTGAGAACAGATTAGTGAACTGAAGTGAGAGGGCAAAGAGCTCTTTAGCACAAACATCTTCTGAATCCTTACCACATAGCAGAGATCTCTCAAGGCACTTAAATATAAATATTTAATATTTTAAGTATATGTTACTATAAATATTTAATATTTTTATCTTTTTTTGAATATAAAAAAGGATATATCATCTTATTTATTCATCTTAATGACTCTCTGAGATGTAAGATGACCTCATGAGGTAAGGTGTGATTATCTCCACTTAGCCTCAGAAATTAAGGAACTGGCCTACAGTCACCCAGCTAGTTTGAGCAGGTGTAGGCATTGAGCAAAGCCCTTATTAAGAGTTCAAGCCTCCTTCACTACCACACTGCTTCCTTGAGAACCTTGACAAAAAAATATCCAAGTCCCCTGAAGACTGTCAGGTTTCTAAACTGTATCTGGGAAAGCATTTCAGAAAGAATTCATTTAAAGGTTGGTGTGAGCTTATGATTTCAATTATAACACAGAGGTGATGTAACATGTTTGACTAATAATCTCTGCAAATAACCCAGCCTAAGTAGAGCTGAAGAGGTCAGCAAAGATGCTGTGACTCTCAAGGAACTCAGCTCAGATTTTAGAAAGATACATAGGAATGATAGAAAAGCTCAAAATTAGAGAGAAACTTGCGAGTGAGGTTACATCCAGCATCTGAAATGCTAAAGTTTAGTAGGAACTAAGGCTGGTAAAAAGTGCTGAATTGTGAAGTGAGGGGATTTGGGGCTGTGCTCAAAGCAGGAAGTAAAATAAGGAAGGCAAAGATCTGTTCCAGAGGCAGATGGTGCAATGTCAATAGGAAACTGGGAGAAAAACAAAGTGTTCTATTTTGCTTCCATTGTCTTCATCAACAAGAATAATCTTCAGACTAGCAATGTTGAATCAAACTCTGGTAAAAAGACTCTTGAAACCCAACTGCCTTAAGTAACCGTAAACCTCTTGGCTTAGATTAATGAACTGCCTGAGAGAAGTTGCCAGAAAGGTCACATTGCTGAATTAATCTGAGACAGTGAAGAATGGCACAGGCCTCACAAAAGTGGAGCTCAGCATATGCGATTTTAACTTTCAAAGGGGAGAAAGGTGAAGTCCATGAGCCTTTTTCTGGCAAGCTTGTCCAGGAGAGATTAGGAATCAGCATAGATTAACTACAAACAAGCCATGCTAGACTCACCTCATTTATCTGTAGAGTTCTTCCTTGGACAGACCAATGGAAGATTGTTGGCAAAGCATATTAAGTCTTTAATATTCTTGAAGATGAAAAGGAAAATTGGGGACTAAAATATAATCAATTAAGCACATTTATAACTAGTAAGGGACCATAGCCGGGGAAATGCTGCTCATAAAACCATGTCATCCTGAAGAGAGCTCTAGGAGCTTTCATCCACAGCTCTACCCTATTAAGTATTTCTGTTTCAACTAATATGGGCTCAAGCTGGCTTCTTTTTTTTTTAATTTTTTTTTAAATTTTTATTTATTTATGATAGTCACACACAGAGAGAGAGAGAGAGAGAGAGGCAGAGACATAGGCAGAGGGAGAAGCAGGCTCCATGCACCGGGAGCCTGACGTGGGATTCGATCCAGGGTCTCCAGGATCGCGCCCTGGGCCAAAGGCAGGCGCCAAACCGCTGCGCCATCCAGGGATCCCTCAAGCTGGCTTCTTAAGTAAAGTTTCTGATGATTGAAGATTGAGAAGGATGACAAACACTAGATGCCAGATTCAGAGTTCAAAAAGAATTTGATGGGCTAGAACAATGAATCCAATAGGGAAACATGCAAATAGGTTAACACTTGAATTGCAAGGTGAGCTTCACAGGTATGCATGCCCAAATAGTAGCACATGCAAAGAATACCTTTGGGGATCTTGTTGACTCAAAATGAAGAGTATGAAGGGATTGCTGAAACCTCAACTGTCATCTTTGGTTGCATTAATAGAGTATAATACCTGGGAAAATAAAGTTAACAGTCTCTCTGCTCAGGTTAGAATACACTTTCCAAAGAGTGTTCAGTTCTGGGTGCACTCTCCAAGAAGGACAGTGACTATTAGGAGTGTGGCCGGAAAAAAAGGAATGGAGATAGGAAATGGGAAATAATTAAAAGGAACTGAAAAGGTTTGAGAAGATGGTAAAGGATAGGGTTTCTTGGGGAACCTCAATGGCTCCGTTGGTTAAGCACCTGTCTTCAGCTCGGGTTATGATCCCAGAGTGCTGGGATTGAGCCCCATGCCTGGCTCCCTGCTCAGCGGGGAGCCTGCTTCTTCATCTGTCCCTCCCCTCTGCTCCTGTTCTGTCTCTTTTTTTCTGTCTGTCTCTCAAATAAATGGATAACATCTTAAAAAAAAAAAAAAAAGAACAGAGTTTCTTATCTATAGTCATAGAAGGTAGAACCAAGGCCAATTAGATAGAATTGGGCTAATTTCAGGAAACACATTCTGACAAATGGACTGGCTGACAAAGCTGGGTGTTTTCACTCAGTCTTACTTTATTCTTCAAATACAGATTGGACAATCACTTGCTGAGGAGAACAAAGGGACAAGAGATTTTTATCTGAAGGTTATCATCCCTAATGGCTGCTCGTCTAGCTTTTTCTTCAACAGTTCTTCAACAGGGAGAGATCATCATCTAATGATATTGCCTACACATTTAAACAAAAGATTTTTAAATATTACTCTCACTTTTTAGGTTACTACAGATCTTAGATAACTGCTATACTGCTTTTCAGAAGTTGGAACTGTCCCTTGGATTGGATCTAGGATGAATTCCTCCCTCCATTTTCTGCTCCAGCTCCTAACTCAGATCCCATCATCTCTTGCCCAGAATACAGGAATTCTTTCCTGAATATTCTCTCCCAGACTTTAGTTTTATGTTCTTTTCAATGTTTACTCCATCCTCTGTCCACAGTATTCCTTCTTAAATACATATTTTTTCAAGTCAGTACCATCTATAAGATCTTTAATGACTCATTTTCTTCAATAAATTCATGGCAAAATAAGGTGGGCTATAAGGGAAAGGAGATGATTGGCTGCTCTGTAATCAAAGGCACTTAAAAGGCGTAACCACAAAATGCAATGTTTGGACCTAGATTGACTATTGCTTGGTACAAACCAACTCCCAATGTTTTTATACATCATAATAGAAATCTTTGGATTCATTTCTTGGCTTTTCCTCCCAAGAAACCATCCCTTTTCCTCCCAAGAAACCATCCCATTTTATCTTTCCCAATAAGCAATGTAACACACACGTTCTTTGTCTTTATGAGCAAAGATGCAGATTGGAAGCATTAATTGAGCTCACCCATCTGACTGACCTCTTGAGAACATAGCGGAAGAGGTTACTACCTGCATGGGCCATTGCTCTACAGTGCTTTATCACAATTTAAGACACAGCCTTCTGGTAGAGAAGTGGTACAGTCAACTCTTGATTATCTGCTAATAGATGGAAGCTGATGCAAATGTAATTGATTGATGAAAACTGCCTAGTGGGTTCCACCATCATAACAATGTCTACAAACCTGGTTATAAAAGACTTTTTAAAAACAGGGAGATAAGAGGTAGTCTTCAGAAATGTTTGGAAGGAGATATGGTGGTGAACTGAGACACTTAAATTCTTTTTCTTTTGACAATTGTTTCTAAATTACTTTTTTTGAATTATTTATCCTGAAATAACAGCTTACTCCTCCTCCCAGGAAGATTTGAGAGTCTGTCCCTACGGGTGCCTAAAATTATAAGATGTAAATTCTGGAGTTGCCTCTCCAAGCACCAAAGAAGCAGAAGAGAGTATAAAGCAGGTGGCTTGAAAGAAGCAGAGGAAAATATGAAAAGAAAAGCCTTGGGGATTTCCAAACCTTGTTATGGTGGCTTCCAGAAGCCTGGCTACCTCTTGGAGTTCTTAAGGTATACCTTTATTCTTATAATAAACCTTCTGTTGTTGGCAATAGAAACTAAAAGAAAAACTAAAGTGAGATCTAATCATTATCCAAACATCTTTCAAATTTATACTTCTTCTATGAAAACTTCCCTGATTATATTAGCCAGAGCAATTATCTGTGCTATCTTTCCAATCCCTATAGTCCTCTACTGACTGAGCTTTTTTGTGGACTGCTTGAATTGTAACTTATATTTATAAATCTGCATGGAGAATACACGTTATTTGAGTGGAGGAATTAATGTCTTTTACTCCTATATATTTCATACTGAACCAAGCAAAGCATATGGTAGACCCCCAATAAGTATTTATTGATTTGTGAGACAGATTCATGCTCAGCAGTTCAAACTCTCCTAGTTGTCAAGTAGTTGAAATCACCTTGACCTGTGATAAAAAAAAAATAGAGCTTAAGCAGGTAGGGAATTGAAAAAAAAAAAAAAATGGAACTCTTAGCAAAATAACCCCAGGGCAGGGAGGGAGTCCTAGATTATGTATCAGTTTAGAATCTTAAAAGACCCCCCCAAAAAAGACCCCCCCAAAAGAGTGTGCAAGCCTGGATTAGCCACCCTAAGATGTTAAAATAGTTGGCCAGCTGAACAAATGTGATTACTTGGGGCCTCACTCAAGCAGCTATATAATTTGCCTATTTAGTTGCGTTATTTTTATGTGTTGACAATTATCTATGCTAAGCTTTTCCCTATTTACATCACCCAGAAAAATAAAGAACTCACTGTACGAGTACAGGTTTGGGGAAGTCTGACTCGGCAGGCATTCTTGTGCTGTGTAAAAGATCTAGGGGCTTTAATTGATTTCAAGCTTCGTATGAGTCAAGGTCTTGTTTTAATTTTTTAAAAGACTAATGCAATCTTAAATGAGTGTTGTGGTTATCTAGAAGTTCAATCTCTTGCATGGTGTTGGATATTTTGCTATCTCAAATCAACCAGGGTCTCCTTTGACCCCATTAGTGACCCTCTAAACAGTCCCTTCCACGTGGCACAGTCAGTCATTAGGAAATTCTTTAGTATTTTAAGCTCTATCTACTATCTATTTTTCTGCCACTACCACCTATGGAGCTTAATTCTCTACCCTGTGAGTCACATAAACCAAATCTCATTCTCCTCCTTCATTGTAATGGAAATATATCTATCATCCCCCCACCCCCAACACCCGCCCCAACCTCCATCTCTGGACTTAACGTCTCCCCAGTTCTCTCTATTTTTTTAAGACTTTGTTTTTTAGAGCAGCTTTAGGTTTACAACAAAATTGAGAGAACAGCACAGAGCCTTCTCATATATCCTTGCCCCCCCCCACACACACACACATGAATAGCCTCCCCGCTATCAACGTTCCCCACCTGAGAGGTACATTTGATGTTACAAATGATGTTACAAATGATCAACCTACATTGATACGTCAGCATCATCCAAAGTCCATAGTTTACCCTGAGTTCACCGTTGGTGTCATATAGTCTATAGGTTTGGACAGATGTATAATGACACAGATCTATCAGATAATGAATATCATGATATCATCCCGAATATTTTCACTGCTCTAAAAATCCTCTGTGCTGTTCCTATTCATCTCTCTCCTGCCCTTTCCCTGCCAACCCTCAGCAAGGACTGCTCTTTTTACTGTCTCCGTAATTTTATCTTTTCCAGAATGTCCGATAGTTGGAATCATGAAGTTTGTAATCTTTTCAGATTGGCTTCTTTCATTTAATTATATGCATTTGAGTTTCCTCCGTGTTTTTTCATGGCTTGACAGTTCATTTCTTTTAGTGCTGAAGAACATTCCTTTGTTTGGAGGTACCATGGATTATGTATGTATCCACTCATCTTCAGAAGGACATCTTGGTTGCTTCTAAGTTTTGGCAGTTATGAATAAAGCTACTATAAAAATCCATGGGCAGGTTTTGGTGTGTCCATAAGTTTCCAGCTCCTGTGGGTGAATACCAAGGAGTATGATGGCTAGATTGTATGCTAACAGTATGTTTGCTTTTTTTTTTTTTAAGATTTTATTTATTCATTCATGAAGAACACACAGAGAGGCAGAGACACAAACAGAGGGAAAAGTAGGCTCCCTGCAAGGAGCCTGATGTGGGACTCCATCCCCAGACCCGGAATCGCACCCTGAGCGGAAAATAGATGGCTCAACTGCTGAGCCACCCAGGCGTCCCAGTATTTTTGCTTTTGTGAGAACCCACCAAACTGTCTTCCAAAGTGGTTGTACCCTTTTGCATTCCCACCAGCAATGAATGAGGATTCTTGTTCCACATCCTTATCAGCATTTGATGTTGTTGGTGTTTCAGGCTTTGGCTGTTTTAATACGTGTGTGGTGGTACCCCAGTTCTCCTAAACAATTCTCTAAGTCATGAAGTTTCCAGATCCCTCACTGTCTTACTTGCCATTTTTTTTCATGAAAGAAGAATCTGAGGTTCAAAAAAATGTTATTTGCTCAAAATCATACAGTCAACATCAGAGCTGAAATTTGTATTCATGATTATTTGCATTAAACTGATTCACAATGTAGTGATTTCTTGTTTTACCATGAATAATGCTATACTATAAAATATCACGAATCACAGGGACTCTATGAGAAGAATGCCGGTGTCTAAAATTTATATATCTTTCAAATTAAAGCATGCCTGCTACTTTAACCAAAAGGATTGAACAGGTTTGAAGGAAATCATTATTGTTTCTGTATTTAAGGTAATGAACATGATTGCTTTCAAAGAATATATGAAGTTTATGCTAAGCATAAGAATGGAATATACTTAGCTTATGCTAAAATATGCTGAACTTTTCTAGAGCTAAGAAATCCAAAGCAGGTAAGGAGAATACTGGGTTTTTAAAGTCTGATATTCACACTGAAGATGATTATACACATCCCCTTTAGACTTGGTTACTTGTTTTTCTATCTGAACTTTCTCAAGAATATATAAGCAACACATATGGTCCCAAGAAATAGCCCTATACTGTACTTGATATTTGTCGAAGAGAGTGAAATGTATGTAGTAATCAACACTTGTGTTTATCGTAAATGTTAAGGTTAATGAATTGCCAAGCAAACTTTACCAAGAATCCTGGAAATGAGTGATTCTGATTTGACTGATTTCTCCCTGAGGTCAGTTCTAGGTCACTGTATTCTGAGTCTTTATGCCGCTTAGTCATGATGGGAATTATATTTGACCTGGATTTCCCCATTGACATTTCCATTTTATTAGCTCTGAAATATAAAGTGTATGAGTTCTGTTTCATTCTAGACTTAAGTAGCAGGAAACTTCTGCTTTTCTTCCCAAACATACTCCCTCAAATTTATACAAGTCAGAAGTCCCAGTAGAATCACACACAGATGTTTCTGACATATGATTCATTCGCCCATAGGGACTCTGGGCATCAGTATAGAAATTTTTCATAGGTCCCCTGGTACTGCTTAGCAAATTAGAGCCATTAACTAATTCAAACTAATTGGACAAAGAACAGTCTGAATTAGTAAAGTCTTTTAATCATATACTTAAGAAAAGTTTTTAATTGTAATAATTTTGCACTTACAGGAAACTTATAAGAATGATACATGAAATTCCTATAGATTTTTTAAGCCAGATTTGTACTTACATTTTTACCACATTTGTTTAATCATTTTTTCTATTTGTGCATGTCTCTATTTTTTTCTGAACATTTTAAGGGGTTATTCTTTTATACTTCCCTTTACCTCATGTTACTTTCTGAGAATTTCCTAAGAATAAGGGCATTTTATTACATAATCACAGTATAGTCATCATATTTGGGACATTTAACATTGATGTAATAGTTTTATCTAATCTACCATTCACTTTTATTTTTTATTTATCCTAATAATGTTCTTTATAACATTTTTCCCCCAGGATCCAGTACAGGACCACGTATTACAGTTAGTTGTCTTTTTAGTTTCTTTAAATTTGGAATAGTTCCTTAGAGTCTTTTCTTTGCCTTTCTTGACAAAGGCTAATAATTTTCTTCATTTTGGTTTACTGATGTTTCCTTGTGATTAGATTCAGGTTACACATCCCTAGTCAGAAAGCTACGTAAATGGTGATGTGTCTTCTCAGATAGTCCAAGTATAAGATATCTATCTGCCCCTCATTCATGATGTCAATTTTGATCACTTGATTAAACTGTGATCCATTTTCTCCAATCTAGTTCCTATTTTCTGCTTTGCAGCTAGTAAGCAGTTGGTGGGGAGAACCTTTAGGCCCACCTGAATATTCTGCTCCACATTATACTTTTCTTTTTAAACTTGATGATTTTTGCCCTAATCAATCTTCACTGTGATAGTTTTACAATGTTAATTTTACCTGTCTACCCAGTCCCTCCATATTTATTAGTAGGTGTTATTCAGTAAGAAATGCCTCTCCCTTCCTCCTTATCCCTCTCCCTCCTTCTCACCTATCTAGCTATTATCAGTGTGGATCTATAGTTTCCAGTTTTATTCCATGGGCTATAATCCATTCCTGTCACTATTAATTATAATGCTAAAGTTGTCCCAGATTTGGCAGTTTGGCGCCCCTCTAGGCTGGCTCCTATACACTATACTCCTATTGATGTGCTCCCGTAATTAGTTTTAAAACACTCATGTATTTTCTAGTTCAACAAGCTGTTCTAGACTCTTCGTGTACCTTCCCTGCTCAGTACTAGGACTGGCACCATTTCTTCCTTTTTTTAAAGATTTTATTTCTTTATTTCAGAGAGTGAGTGAGTGAGAGAAAGAGCACATGAGCAGGGGGAGTGGAGAAGGAGAAGCAGGCTCCCCCCCAGGTAGGGAGCCTGATGTGGGGCTCCATTCCAGGACCCTGGGATCATGGCCTGAGGTGAAGGAAGATGCTCAGCCGAGGAGCCACCACCCAGGTGCCTCACCTCCATTTCCTTTTAATGGGAAATAGTATTTAGAAACCGAGGTCTTGGCACTAGATAAGCTCATTGGTACTGGGCCATCTTTTCCTCTAAGCCCTTTCAGAGGACAGAGAGGGGAAAATACATACACATGTGCCTGTATGCACACATACACACACAGACAGCACACGGTGGTTCTTGTGTGTGTGTGTGTGTGTGTATGACATTCTGACGTTGTACTGCTATCATCAATATCCATCCCACTCCAAGAGGTTCTTCATTGCCTTCCCATTCCATCCTTTTATCTCCTTTCTTCTACAATGAGAATCCTGAATTCCAATACCATCAAGATATTGACTCATCTCTCCATGGCTACACTCCACACAAAATAGTTTCAAAATTGCATACCCAAATCACTATGCACACCAAACAGAATAAAAGGAAATTAAGATGCATTTGCGGTTCTTTATTTCTGTCCCCCACTCTGCCCCGGGAAACAGTATATTTTCAGAGTATTGTGATCTAAAGTGACTTGAATTAGGGGGCACCTGGGTGACTCAGTTGGTTAAGTGTCTGCCTTCAGCTCAAGTCACGGTCTCTGGGTTCTGGGATTGAGCGCGTGTTGGGAAGCTCAGTGAGGAGTCTGCTTCTCCCTCTCCCTCGGCCTCTGCCCTGTCCCCCACTCATGCTCTCTCTCGCTCGCTCTCTCAAATAAATACATAAAATATTTTTTAAAAAAATTTTTCTTGAATTAGTTCTTCCCCCTGCTGCCCAATTCATTTCCTAAAGGTACACTCAGAGAAGTGTTGCTTTGTTCCCAATCACTTTCCTCTAGTTCCCTTTACCTCTTGTAGGTAACCAATTCCAGTGCTTGCTGGTTTTTCTTTTCTTTTCTTTTCTTTTTTAAGATTTTATTTATTTATTCATGAGAGACACACAGAGAGAGGAAGAGATATCAGCAGAGGGAGAAGCAGGCTCCCTGCAGAAAGCCCAATGTGGCACTAGATCTCTGGACCCCAGGATCAGCCCTGAGCCAAAGGCAGACACGCAACTGCTGAGCCACCCAGGTGTCCCTGGTTTTCCTTCCTGTGTTTCTTTTCCTCCAAATCAGCAGATTTATGTGTTTCTTATTTCTTTTTGTTACATAAAAGATAGTATATTGTAAATACTCTTGCAATTTTTTTTTTCTTAAAAAATGTCTTCTGGAGTTTGTAGAAGGAGGATAATGATGATGACGATAATGATTATAGTGATATAGTAACTTCCTAGGCGTTTGGGTATTTCTCAACATTTTACTATTGCAAGTAATGTTGCAGTTAAGAAACTTGTACCTGTGTATTTTCATATTTTAACAGTTTACCTTCAGAGTAAATTCCTAGAGGAAGGATTGCTGTGGTTTTCTTAGATATTCACAAATTCCCTTTCATGGGAGTGAATCATTGTGTATCTCCACTATCAACGTATGAAACTGCATATTTCCTTATGGTCTGGTCAATAATGAGCATTGTCAAGCTTTTGAATATTTACCAATCTGATGAGTGCAAAATGGTATCTCTATGTGGTTTCAATTTTAATTTCTCATGAGACCATGTTTATATCTTTTCTGGGGATGGTTCTTGGTTTGCCCATTTTAAAACGGGATTTTCAGTGTTTCCTCAAGTTTTAAAATTTCTTTATATATTAGTAATGCATACGTTAGCTGTATATATAATATATATTGGTATATACTGTATATTAACCCTTTATCTGTGATAAATACCTAAAATATTTTCTCCCAATTTGTTATTTGTACTTTGCTTATGATTTTTGCCATTTAAAAATGTCTTGGGGGGATTCTTGGGTGGCTCAGCAGTTTGGCGCCTGCCTTCGACCCAGGGCGTGATCCTGGAGTCCGGGGATTGAGTCCTGCATCGGGCTCCCCTGTATGGAGCCTGTTTCTCCCTCAGCCTGTGTCTCTGCCTCTCTCTCTGTGTGTGTCTCTCGTGAATAAATAAATAAAATCTTTAAAAAAAATAAAAATAAAAATGTTTTTGTAATCAAATGTGTTAATTACATTTACAACTCTAATCCATTTGGAGCTTATTCTTGTATACATGAGAAATGGACATACCTTTATCTTTATTCCAAATGCCTCAGTACCTTTAAAAAGTTCAATTGTACCCCCAGAGATTGGAAATACCACCTTCATCATATTCTAGATTACCATACAATTGAGTCTGTTTCTGTACTTTCTATTTTATTCCATCTCTTCATGTACCAGTAGCACACTGTGTTCAATGCAGGGGCTTTCTAATAAGTTTTACTATCTGGAAGGGCTAATCTCATTCTTCCACTTCACTCACCGTACACCATAGCTCCTTCTTTTCAGTGTTTCCCTAGCAAATTTGTTTTTCCATATGGACTTTAGTAGTAACTTGTCCAGCTACAGAAAAAAAAAAAAAGCTTACCTTGTTGGAGTTGCATTAAATGTATAAGTTATTTTAAGGAGAACTGACATTTAGATACCATTGAAATATGCTAACCAAGAGCCCAGGATGTCTTTCTGTTTGTTGCAACTCTATCTTCCTATCTTTCAGGAGTATTTGTTTGCATCATTTAGGTTTTGAACGTATCTTGTGAAGTTTATTCCTAAATATTATATCTTTCTTATTGGGATTACAGATGGGTTTATTTTCTTCTATTGTATCTCCTAACTAGTTATTATTTGTGTATATGAAGGCTACTGATTTTTGCAATTGATAAGCTAATTTAAAATATAATTAGCTTTATTGCTTACAACGATGTAATTTCAACATTTTTAATGCTTCAAAGTTCACAAAATTTTTTGCAATATACATTTCAGTTAACACATAAAATAATCTAGTACAACAAAATACCATTGTGGAACATATGGCTTCAGTGAAATAACCTACAATTAGTATAATAGTTGCATGTCGTTTCTAATGAATATAATCATCATTAAACATGATTTGTTTTCTTAAGTACTTTAAAATTATCTACTTCAAAGAACTGTTCAAGAGTCAATTAGCAATAGCTTTTAAATGAATAAGAATGGCTTGCATTGTGTTAGAGAGTATATTTAGAAACGTATGGCTCTGCAGAGAGTCACAGGTCTTCTCCAGCCCCAGGTAGGAACACCTAAGCAGACTCAACCACATTATCTATTTGAATTTATTATTGCCCTTATGATTGCAATGATATTGATGAAAAAGGATCATTCATGGTAGTTTCCTCTCTGAAGTAGAAAAGAGTTGAACAACTTGGGGCAAGATAGGTATATAGAACCCAGTGAGAAAGCCAGAAACTGACAAAGCCAGACAGAAAAATAAAAGGAGACAATTAGAGTTCCTATTCCCCTGTCACCCAGGCCATGCCAAAAGTCACTTATGGCAAGAAATTAAACCCTGTTTATATGATGTCATATAATCCCACATGAAACAGAGGAAAGTGCAGAAAAGAGACTTTATGCAATGATCCAAGGCAATTTGAGACCCTGAAGAGAGCACATGTTTCACATCTTCCTCATGTGAAGGGATTAGAGTCACTTTACCATCTGGCTTCAGACAACACTCCAGTCTCATCTTTTCCCACAATAACCCAATGTATTGTTAGATTTTATTTGGTTACATGTAACAGAAACCAAACAACCTAGGCTAAACAAAAAGGACATTTGTTAAGAAGATATTAATGAAACTCATGGAATTCAAGGAAGAGGTAAACTCCCCAGCCTCTGGAATATCCAGGAACTTCCAAAATGGAAAGTTTCATCCTCTGCCTTTGACATGGCTCAGCTTCAAACAAGCCTTAGCTCTAAATTCCAAAATCTTGAGAAGAAACCAAAAGACGCAACCAGTATTTTCCTTAGACTCGGGCAAGGCAGACCACTGCCCTGGACTCCATATCTTCCAAAGATCCTGCATATCACAAATCCATGAAAACACAACCTTACTAAACTTACTAAATAAAGTACGGTCTATCACTGGGATCCTGCTATAGTTCTTGGTATGACATTGTAATCCTAAAGCTTCCAGGAAGCACTACTCAATGTGTCTTGCCACAGGACCTCGAATAAAAGGCACCCACATCTGGATTACGTGAGGCTGTGTGAATTGTGTCTGCTGTGGATGTTTGAGGCACAGGCTGCTTTAGAGTATAGGGAAGATGTGACTAGCTCTTGCACATAGGAAAGAAAAAAAGACTACTTAGCTCATCAAATCCTTCTCCTCAGATATCACAAATAAAATACATCTCCTTAAAAGGAAACACTGTTTCCCAGTAGCGTTGACTATCTCTCTCTCATTTTTTTCCAGGTTACAATTATGGTTCCTGAGGCACTTCTGCTTTTAGTGTGGCATTCACAATAGTTGCACATGGCAACTGCACCACGTTCTGCAACGTTAAGCGATTCAGGCGACTTTAAATCTCACATATATGTGGATTTATAAATCAGTCAAGCATAGTATGGAGTCTTTCCATGGGCAACTACTTCACACAGAATGGTAAAATGGCAGATAGTTTTATATTTATAAAACGCTAAGATTTCATTAAAGTTACAGAACTTTTTAATTTGGCCTCGATTGAATTAATTTTGATTAAAATTATCACACCTAATTAATTACAGTTTATGTTTTGCTTTTTCATTTGAGAGATGATTTAGAAGACTTTATAAGAAAAAGAACTTTTTGGGGAAAATTTATGTTTTATTTTTTTTTAAGGATTTATTTATTTTTTCATGAGAGACACAGAGAGAGACAGAAACACAGGCAGAGAGAGAAGCAGGCTCCATGCAGGGAGCCCGAAGTGGGACTCGATCCTGGGATTCCAGGATCATGCCCTGGGCTGAAGGCAGACGCTCAACCACTTAGCCACCCAGGCATCTCAAAATTTATGTTTTATATGTTTTATAAGAATACTTCTAATGTATTCCATATCTTGTTAATTTTTTACATGTATTTTGCTGCAATTTTGGTTGAAAATATGATAAAACTACATTTCATTTTTAATTTTTTGGGTCTTAGGAATAACAAGTCAAAATCATGAAAGAAGTAGAAAATATAAAAGTAAACTCAAAATAGCAACTAGAAATAAAATCTTGAAAGAAGCCATTTTCTTAAGATTCAAAGAGTCACGTTCAATTGAGAACATATATGTTAAACATAACCTACATAAAAGTTTTGAATTACAAACTCTATACCTATTAAAACTTTAGTAACTGATCAAAACAAGAAAATGAACAAGAGAATTGTTCCAGTCAAATCCAGAATTTTAATAAGCATCAGACTGGATTCCTGAAACCAATATGCAAGAATTGATCTTAAAGAAAATGAATATTCTTTACTAAGTGAAAATTTGCAAAGATAATAATTCATATCAACATCACCACCCACAAATACCAAATGCAACTCCGTGTTTCTGTTTAAAAGATGAAAAATGGCATCCCTGAATCTGCCAATTGGATGTGAAAGATAAAATCTCTGGAACTTTACTGTTTATTAACGATGATCTTAATGATGATCAGAAAGCCCATGCTTTCTGACAGTATGAGAATGTTTCTTGCAAAACTTACTCTGTTGCAAATAAATCTTTTTGATTTTCTCTGCCTGAACGTTGCAGAGAATTTAACATTTCATTTTGTATCAAAATTCTTTCAAATAGAAAAGGAAACCATGGAAACTGGCTTTTATATTCTGATTTCAAAGAAAGGTGTTATGTTTCTCAGGTCAAAGGCTTCACAACCAATCTTCAAGATTAACTTTAAAATGAAGTTCCTTGTTAAAAACACTTAAGTTCTCAATCAAAAAAGCACAAAACAACAGTTGCACATAAATACAAAAATACACCCAAACAAAATGTGCAATTAAAAGAACTTTTTGGAAGTTTAAACAACAACAACAACAAAAAGATAGTATTTAGCAAAAGAAGTAACATGGTATGCTTAAAGGAATAACCCCATGCATTCTGTATGTATCCCAATCTTTTCATAGCAAAAACAAGTACAATATTTACAGAAAGTAATTTACAGAAAATTCCTAGTGTGATTAGGAATGATTTAGAAATTTTATGCCATACAGCATCATGAATGAACATGTAAGCTGACTAAAAAAAAAAGAAACTCAAAATAAGGTTTCTAAATCTTATATACTAAATAAGGTGAGAAAAATGAATTACCTAAAATGTCAAAATCAAGTAATACTAATTTCAACTACATTGTTATCAGAAACAAAATTTGTGTTGAAAAAATAATTGTATTATACAAGTTTTTGAACTCCCAGGAAAAAAAATACCAAAATTGAAAGTAAAGAATATTAAATCTGTTTTATGTATGTTGGAAAATGTATGGGTTTTAGTGAAGATATTTAAAAAACACAATTTTCTGCACTGGCTGTGGCATTATATAGTCCCATTTAGCTCTCTGAGCAGGCAGTATTGATTTTGAAACCCACGTGCTGATGTTAAATTTCATCTCTTGTTAAAAACATTAAAAAATAAATAAGAAGAAAAACAGAATTTTCAGTGTTAGGTATTAATTTGAAATTATCACGGCAGATCTGTGACAATGGCATCAATATGGTTGGTTTAAAAAGCAAGATCCAAAGAGAACTTCGGCCTGAATTCCAGGAGCATTCCTTGTACCACACAGTGCGTAGTTTGAATTTGTCACTTGAGAAGAGGTTTGTTCTGTGTCAGTAGCTCAATAGTGATGACATTCCAGGGAACAATTCAATTATGATATTAAATGTCTTCTGGGCCTGCCCATCAAATATAACCTTACCACTACACTTAGACATGGAAGGAGAATGTCACTTAAATGCTGCCAACGGCAAATAGATTTCATTTAGGTAAAATACATGAAATACTCAAAAAGAGGAAAGCAAAATAACTAAAGATTCCAAATAAGAAGAAATCAATGTTTGACAATGAATTATTCTTGAATTTGGTTATTTGGTGTGTACTATTATTTACTACTAATTATGTTAGTAAAAGCTTACAAGAAACTCGAAAAATACTTTTAATCTACTTTTAAATAATTATTAGTATATATTTTTAAAATTTAGAAACAAGGTTGTTTTGTTTTCTGAGTTGAAACTGCATATAAAATAAACAACAAAAGTAGCATTCCAGTAAAGAAAAGGGAAATGAGAATGTTTGCTTACCCTTGAAATAGAAGATTTACGTGCCCCTAACCATTAAGCTAATTTCTATAGAAATTATTTTCTAGGGAAGCCTGGGTAGCTTGGTGGTTGAGCGCCTGTCTTCAGTTCAGGTTGTGATCCCGGGGTCCCGGTATCAAGCTCCACATCGGGCTCCCTGAATGAAGCCTGCTTCTCCCTCTGCCTGTGTCTCTCATGAATAAATAAAATATTTTTTAAAAAGAAATTATTTTCTCAATATATTATAGGATCAGATTTAGTCTTGATTGAAGAGAGATTTCAGTAAGCTGAGCAAAGTGTTAATTGCTATTTTCATTTTTGATAATATTACAACATTGAAGTCTTTGAGAGAAGAAAAACTTAAGAAATGCTCTGTGGATATTGCTGTTAAGAAACATGAATATTGTTGAAGTGAAATTAAGATAGTTTATAATTGATGCTGTGATTGCGGTAATTTATTAAATGTAGCTCCATTAGAGTGATTAAACATCATCTGTATGTCAATTATATTTCCATTTTTTCAAGTTTCAAAAAAACATATATAAATGTTTTTATTTATTCTGACTCTGACTACTGCTTTAAGAATTTTTTCAATAATTCCTGTTGCTAAAGCCTCAGGAGAATAAAGTTGAGCTAAATTGAAAGTAGTTAAAACTGAGAACTATAATGATTCAAGAACTATCATGCATGGCTGTGAATAGAATGAAAATTTTGTGAAAATCTGAATCATAACAGTTAACATAACATTAATTTAAATAAAATAGAAGGAAAGTATTTTTATGAAATAAACCTGTAATAAATTATGAATTTTTTTTGAATTATGAATTTGTCATTTTATTGTTTATCCAAATATTGCGGGGCCATCAATTATATGTATTGCCATGCATAATAACACTTCAGTTATCTTTAATTTTTGCCAACACTCAATTATATAAAGATCACAGCTTTATCTATATGTACATCTTTAGTATGCTATTGCTATGGAAGTATGTATCTTCTAATTTAATAGATGGGGTATGGGAAGATGTCATATAATATAAGCATGGTTACCAGGGGACCAACCCAGTGCATCTGGGACCATTTCCAGAGTAAGCAAGGTCATTGTAAGCTAACATGATACCCTCAAAAAGTTTTTCATTTTGTGCTAGAAACTCTGATGTCACTATTCTTTGAATCATGCTATGTATTCTGCTGGAGTGTCCTCACCTGTGTTCTCTGCCTAGAAATTTTTCTATCCTTCAAGTTCCAGTTAGAGTGAGCTCCTAGGAGGCTTCCCTGTTTGTCATTCACACAGTGTGTCCTGCAGCCCTTTGATACATCTCTGTTATACCACTTCTCTTGGTGTATCAATCATTTTGTGTGCTGCTCCATGGCAACGAAGCATAAGCTCTTCAGGAATAAGGACCATGATTTCCATGCTTGTTGCTCTGACATCTAGCTCAGAGTCTTATACATAGAATGTCCTTGAACATTTATTGAATGAATAAATAAATTCACAAATAGATTAGACTTCTGACAATTTCAGAGACTCCAGTATTCATAAGACATATTACTACTCCTATCACCTAATAATATTATATATTGTAATGTTCAATTCAATGCTTTGATATCTTAATGTATTAAGAAGAGCTTTATTAACCCATTGACATTGAAATTAAAAGGGCTTTACATTCATGTTCCTGCTAAATGTTATCAATATTGGAACCTTAAAAAAGTGATGAGTCAGATGAGACACGTTGTTGTTTCAAAATTTGATAGCCTTTTTCTAATTGGGTTTTTAAATGACAAATACAGTAAAGCTAATCATAACAAATGAAAACCAACACAAAAGACTGTAGAATAAAAAATGAAAATCTCCTGCCCTCTCTATATATTCCAGGGAGTAACTCCATTTAAGTTTGCTGGGTTTCCTTCCAGATATCCAGATATTTTTGATACTTTTCTTTTTACAAACACACAACCACTCATAGGTCATTTTTTTTCCCTTTTCTTTTTTTTTTCCCCCTATTTTTTTTTTCCAACCAAACTGGGACTGCCTCCCAGATTGTTCAGCAATTTGTTTTCATCACTTAAAATTGTTGTAGTGTGAACACCTCACTAGACAGTTTTTTAAGTGTTCTCTTCAAGATATTTAGACACTACATAGCAAGATATTTTAAGAGTTTGCTTTGAATATACAATCATAGGCACTTAAATGAAAACACCACTCTATTATTTCAAATAAAGCTCACAGAGAGATCTGCTCACATTTGTTTTCTTGGACAATCTCTTGAAATGTTGGCTTGATCTTGAAATTCCTGATTATCAAAGCTCAAGTCTCATTGTGACATCACTCGGGAAGTCCAGGCTTATCCAGCTTTTCCATGGCAGAAATTGCCCTGGGGATTTCAGATCCACCTCATTTGGAAAATTCAGAAAATTATGTAGAAGTCACATCAAGAAAACCTTTGATTTGAAAGTTAATGAAGAGTCATTTATTAACCTCCTCATACATTTAGGGACGTGTAAACATAGAAGTATTTCTTTAAAAAAAAAAAAAAAGGTTAGGGGATGAAAATTACTTTTTCCCCCACTTGGTTTGGCAAGGTGTTAAACCACAGTAAACAAACAACCATATTTCTAAACAAATATAGGATAGTTTCATTTAGAAATTATTTTCAGTGTTTTATTTTGGCTCTCTTGAGGTCAAAGTATAACTTCAATCAAAATTATAATCCTTTTACCAAGGATTATTTGGTCCATTTCACTCACATTAAACAAATACAGTTTCTCAGCTGCATTTTAGGATGTAGGGGAGGTAACAGTTCCTTCGACCCTCTTTCAGTCCCTGGCTGGGTATGAAAATATAACTGACGAAAATTAACTGGGGAAAAGCATACAGATTCTATTGAATTTTTATGTGTATACAGGAACTTTCATGAGAGAATGAAGACCCAAAGAAGTGCCCAAAACAGGAAGCTTTCATACCTTTTGGACAAAGAAACAATAAATTTGTGAAGAATCTAGAAGACAAAGGGGTTTGTGGTTGGGGTCTTAAAATGCTGAAGAAATAACAAGGTTTGTTTATACAGCCTTCTCAGCCTAATTGCCTGTGTTTGGTGATAAGGATGTTTCCCTTCCTCCTGGCATGGGGGGCAGGGGGAGCTTTCACATCAGAGATTTATCTCCTGCTTTCAGAGAAAAAAGATGGGTACAGGGAGGTCAGAGTGACCTTCCTGCTTCTGCTGGTTTCTCAAACTCTTTTAGCTTAAGATATTCAGTGTGTCAAGGTGCCATATTTTGGGATAGCATGTTCTGAACCCTGTGAAGGGTAAACTGTGAGGTGTTTCCCCCAATAATTCAGAAATAAGATATGATCCATTCCCCTCTCAGAGTTAAACTATGAAACAACACAAAATGGATGAAACAAAAAGAAGAAAAGTTTTCCTTAAAATATTAGCACATCTAAAAGAAGAGTGTGTCAAAGAAGAGCTTTGCCATCTCTCACCTTCTCCCCAAGGAAAGACACGGATTGGCCTAGGAGCAATGGAAGGAAAGGAAAGGAATAAGGGTCGGAGGTCAACTCGCAGAGAGGGGGGCTGTGATTACCTATCCTGGCCTGATGCTCTCAAACATTGGAATCACCAATCTTGCTCTGGTAACCGGCTCGTGTGCTCGCCCAGCTAACTCAGAGTCATTCGCCATCCCACTGAGAAAGTACAAATTAGCTTGGACTGAGAAAGTAAACATATGGCCAGCCATTCATCAAGTTGGAATAACAGACATGAGAGAGCCAGCTGCAAAGTTTATGGGAAACAATATTCCTCCCAAGGACATGCCACAGCTATAAAGTGTCATGCAAGCTTCTTGTCTGAGCGACTACTGCTTCTTTATTCACTGAGAAAGAAATACTTTTCTCTGATATCATAGATATCTGAAGTATTGTGGCTGAAATGAATTGGTGAGGATGAAACATTCCATTTTGCCTTAGGATCTCAGTCATTTTGATACAATGGAGCAGCCTCAATTTCCAACCCAGATGTAAGGAGTGTCTGGACACAATATCCCCCATCTATCTTAACTTTGTGGTTTCCAAAGAAACTGTTCTAAGCTCACATCATAGTCCAAACTTGATGTTGACCCATTCGTCAGCCCTGCATTTAATATTTACCTTAATTCCACCTTGTCTCAAATCCTATAATAATTCAGCTCTGCCTTTAATGTCTGGGATGTTTCATAGCTCTCTGGGGTTTGGCATCTCACATTACAAAGGTTTTACATTAAAATAAACCTGGTTTTTCAGATTTCAGATCTGTTCCTCTTGACCGATGACCTAGGACCTAGGACTTCCCGCGGGTCTGCCACAGTAGAGAATGCTCCATGTGACTGTCATGTTCATCACTGTAAGTTAGTTTTTTTTTTTTTTAAGCTTTCTAAAATTTCAATTCTTGCTTATATCACGAGTTTAAGCCGGGAGATAGATCTATTATTGGGAAACAATAAAATTAATTGTTAACTCTGCAACACAGCCAAAGACCTCCCTATATCATCAGATAAGTAACAAATGAACACCTGATGGATATGTTAGAGATAGCCCCAGAGACCATCTTCTATGAACAAATTCATATGAACATCATATGACCATCTTCTATGAACAAATTCCTCTAACTTCTGCACGTTTCAAAATGTTTCTGTTTCTTTTGATAACCGTAACATTATATATATACATACTTTGGCCCACTGAGCTGCAGAAATTTGACAGAATTTTTGTCGAGGAAGTAAGAAAATTGATAACTTAATTTTTTTTTGCAGGGGAGAAAAGTACTTCATGTTTTGGAAATCAATTCACTAAAAAAAGAATAGTTTTAAACAGAGAAAGATTTACAAGCCATTCCTCCTAAGATTTCCCCAAATTTCAGATGTCTTAGGGTGGATTTTTTTTTCAAATTGGCTTCTGCTGAGTGCTTTGGTTCTGCAGAGGTGCTGCAGGGCTGCCATGGGGCTGAAATGAGAAGCTTTACACTAAGAAGTATATCTAAAAGTTTGCTTGGATAATGCGTTTAGCTAATAAAAACTAAAGTATAGGGGGCACCTGGGTGGCTCAGTGGTTGAGTGTCTGTCTGCCTTTGGCTCAGGTAGTGATCCTGGGGTTCCAGGATCGAGTCCCCACAGGGAGCCTGCTCCTCCCTCTGCCTGTGTCTCTACCTCTCTCTGTGCCTCTCATGAATAAATAAATAAAATATTTTTTAAAAAATAAATAAAGTTTAGGAATCACTGCCTTAGTGCCTTTTATAACCTCTGGTTCGTAAAGCAAGGTGCCCTGATTTTAGAATCACAGTAGCCATCAATGCTCCCAATGGCCCTTCTGGGGAAAAGTAACTTTCAAGAATTTTGGCTTTGAATCCGTGGCTGGGAGATGACTGGGACTAGAGTTCAGCTCAAACCTTTCTGACCTTTTTATATTTGCGCGCGAGAAAAACAAGGTACCAGAGTGAAGTTCAGTTTCTACCCAACAGAGGGCAGTCGTGCGCAGGTCAACTGGGACGGAAGGTGGCCCCGCGGGACCGAGGGCTGGGGGCAGGCTCGGCAAACTTAGAAGCTGCACCTGTGCGTAAACACCGTGTGACTTTATTTTCTTTTTGCCTAGAATACAGCAGGTGACCCCATTGCTTTGTCCACTTTCCAGAGCTTTGGCTCATTCTTTTCTCACCTTGCACGCATCGTCCTTCTAAGTACAAGACCTCCTTTCTGTGTTGGAACCCGGGGTTCTGGCTCGGAGAGGCGGGTGAGCAGCTGGCCGGGGCCCCGGGGACCCTCCTGGGCCTTGTGAGCACGGAGCTTCCCTGGAAGGCAGCTGGGAACTGGGCGGGCCTCTGCAAGCGCCGAGCCCACACTGCGTACATCTTTGAGCTCCAGCTCAGCCCTGAAAGCAGCAAGGAATGTGCCCAGCTAGTGACCTCTGCCTAATGACAGAGCATCATCCACTAAACAGCCTGCCTGTGTGCTTAACCTGTAACGTATCCTGGAACGCAAACACAAAATTCAAAATTCGTTTTCTCACATGAACACCATGCTTTAGCTTGGCGTATTTCCTCTAAGAGCACTCAACAAGAAATGGAAAAGCTTTCTCAAAAACATCCAGCATGTCAGGCTTTTCCTCTCCTTAGCTAGAACTATATCAAATGCCATTGATAGAGTAGTGGCCAGTGTGTATTCCTGAGCACATTGCTGCCCCAAACAAAGCTGGGGTCCTATCAGTGACAAGAAGTGATGGGAGGTAACCAACCAACAGCACATGCCACAGGGCTACAGACTTCCTGTAGCATAAAGTGAATCCTGTAAACAAATGGAGTCATAAAAATAATTTTTTTAGTTGTTAATATCATGGGAATTATTCACTGATTCGACAAATATTTTTTAAACATCTGAAATGTCCTAGATCTAAGAATTCTACTTTGATCCATTCTGATTTTTCATTCAAGACAATCTAACGTAAATTAAACCATGAAGGCATCTAAATACCCTCTGATGGCATACCAGATTGTTCAAACCAATTGATTATTTTGAAAGTTATGTTGGATGAAAGAAATCATATGTGTCAACAAAGATGCTAAGTAATCAGGTTGAAAAGAGTTTCCCCATTTAGTGGATCAATTAATGACTGAAAAGCCTTTTCTTAAAACTTAAAAACAAATTGTCTTGAGACTGAGATTCAAGGTTAAAAGGGAAGGCCCTAAAAAAAAAAAAAAAAAAAAAAAAGGGAAGGCCCTTCTCCCTCTTAATCTTTGGCGGTAAAACAAAGCGATGGGTTGGAATTTCACAGAATTAATGTGATAGCTCTTGTTCTCTGATCACTAATGAATAACCTGGATGAAATAAACCTCCCCTCTCTGTAAGGGTGCTTTTCCTCCCTTTTGATGATCTAATAATAATCATTCACCTGCAGCAACTCAGACTTCTTAGCACAGAAATATGATTTATATTCAGAAAGAACAACACATTAAAAATAGGAACAGAAAGGGGTGGGCTAACAGATGGTTTTCCAGGACTGTGAGCTCTGATATACAAATGTAATCCTCTATTATTATAACCGAGGGATTATCCAAATCCTTGATCTTACTGGAATTCAATTGTATTGACTGTTCACAAATAAATGGGTCATTGGCTAAAAATAAAAAATCGTTCATTTTATGATGAAGACTTTTACTATGAAGTACCTTTATCAAGAATCAGTCTGCCTGTCAGATGAAAGTAGCAGAAAAGAGCAATAGAAAACAAGCAAGGAGGCCAGGACTCAGTGTTTCACTCTGTCGTCCAAAGCACAGGCTCTGAACACTAACTACTTTGTTTTGTCCACTGACAGGTGTGAGGGGATTGGAGGCAGATCTTGTCACACCCACCCCTGCCCACCTGACAGCACTCTGATTGCTGGAGTCCCTGAGGAAGGGTAGAATTGCATGGCCAGAACCGGTCAAGGGGGTGTCAGGCACCAAGTGAGCTTTTCAAAAATACCAATGTCTGACCCCTGACTACTTAGTAAATGTGGTCTGTTTCATCATCTAAAAGAATACTAAATTTAAAGAAAATTATAAATTTATTAATTGATTGAAACACAAAGACTCCTTTAAGTATATACCTTTTTTTCTTTTTTTTTAAGATTTTATTCATGAGAGACACAGTGAGAGAGGCAGAGACACAGGCAAAGGGAGAAGCAGGTTTCCTGCAGGGAGCCCAATGTGGGACTTGATGTCAGGACCCCAGAATCATGACCTAAGCGGAAGGGAGACGCTCGACCACTGAGCCACTCAGGCGTCCCTATACCCTTTTTTCTATAACATCCTTGGAAAGCAGTTATGAAAACGTGGAAGGCCAGTGCCTATGGGATTTTAACCATCTCCCAAATAACTCATTTATTTCTCTAGCAAATTTAATTGCTTGGGGTAGTATGCTTATTTTAATTAAACAAGTATTTCCATGTAACTCATACCATGGTCTAAGTTCTGTGTTCTGGAAACAGGAAAGATAAATCTCATCCTTCCACATCACAGTCTTCAGTTGTTTGCAGGCATCTCTCTATCTCTCTTAACCCTGGATCTTTGTTTCATCCCTCTTCAGATTGCGGAGTCTCAGATCCCATCACTGTCCTACATGGACCTGTAAAGCAAAAGCTCCTAAAAGTCAGTATTTAATTTAAAGTGGTGGTTCTCAACACTATCCCCGGAATTCTGATTGAATGGTCTTAGGCTGGGACCCAGACAGTGGTAGTGGTCAATACTCCCCAGGTGACTCTAATTTCATCTGGCTCTGAAACGGCGTGATCCTGCCCGGAACTTAGCATCTCTGGCGTGGAGAGAGCTCCAACAGGCAGATAGAATAGCTCCTTTCCTTGTGCAAGACACTTAAAGTTCTGTTGGGCACCTACATAGGATTTCAGTGACAGTTACACTCTAGGCACAGACTGAGTTTAAGAGCAACTCAAAGGCTTATGTATTTGTCTGATGAATTTCTGTTAACTTACACCCTCCTGGCTCTGTAGAAATGGAGTTGATTTTTGGATCTAATTCCGGAAATTTGGTTTGTTTTTTTTACTTATTGCCTGTCACTATATTATTAGTAGTAACAAAGAAAGTAATATTTGAGCACAACCCTGAGCTAAATGTGGCACCACCAAGTGCAGAGTCTTTTAATTTATTTTCTTAATTGAATCTCTACTGCAGCCCAGTGGGAAAGAGGATGTTACCATCTCCATTTTACAGGTGAGAAAATTGAGGTTTGGACAGATTAAATTAGTTTTCTTACTTCAGTCTATTAAAACCGTTTTAGGATTCCGATTCTATCAGACTAGTCTATATTCTGTCTTTATATATATTTGTATCTTCTTTGCAACCACAAATGTCAGCTTTTCAGCAGCACTCACAGATATGTGATCTGGGCACCATATAAATCCCCTTCAGATAGTTGTAAAAATGTGGAACAGGAAGGAGCTTCAGCGCTGAGTCTTTCTACTAGAGACCTCCACCCGAGATGCACTAACCAGTATTTTACAGTCACATCAGTGCAAACACTATGAATCCATTAATATGGACACATTTTCCCCTTTTGTCTGCAAGGATGTCATGGGACCCTTGGTCAATGCCATGCCAAAATCTGTATTCACTGTTCCTACTTCTCTCGTAAACCCATCAATTAAGGAAATGAGCACTGTCCAGATGGACTTGTTCTAATGAACCAGATGCTGTCTCTAGAAAGCACCATGTCTCCCAGGAATTGCCATGTCATTACATCACAGACCATCCTTTTCAGACATTGCCCTAGGATTTTGTCTGGTACTAACATTGGCCTTGCTGAGCTACAGTTTTCAGAGACCAAGCTATGTGCTTGGTCACACAGTATGCTATGTGCTTCTTTTTCATTTTTTTTTTTTTTTGGAACTTCCCTTGCTATCTCTGCTCAAAGATCAAAGAGGTAGTTAAGAAACCTCCTCTCTGTTTTCATCCTCCTATGCCTGAACCAGAGAAACCTGACGACCTCTGCTTGGTGACATGTGATCCACTTCGTCTTTTTCATAAACTACCCACAAATTTTGGCCTTTATTCTCCATTGACCTTTATTCTCCCTCTGAAAAGCCTTCACTGCAGAGAGCACCAAACTTGGACTATTCTGCTTTCTCTCTGAATCTAACATTACCTCACTTGCCCCAGGCAGTGGGGAGATTACTTCCTTGTTCTTATTGCTCAAATAAAACTTAAAACCCCTCTTGTAATTTCCCTTCATATTTTTCTAATATTAAGTTTTGTATCCTTTTCAAGTCTTAGCTCATTCTGGGCTGTAGGCCTCCTGACACCTTAAGCTCATAATTGTGTGCTAAATGAAAGCTTAACCCAAAACTATGAATACGAGGCTAACAAGTCATATATTAATTCCAGCGTCAAGAGGAAATATGTTCTCTGTCCAATCTTTCTACTTTTAGGAGCAGATCGACCACCTCTACACTAAATTCAAAATACATTCCATATGAAAGTACATTTCTCAGAACTTTCCCAGCATGCAAATATCCTCTTTATTTATTATACGTGCAGAGAAACAGGCACGCCAGACACTTAGAGGAGCTAGAAAGTGATTGGGGTCATGAATCACCCCCAGATATTCTGATTTTGAGTTGAGGGCTCTTTGCAGCCATCTTAGCTCAGATAAGCTGTGGAAGACAGTGGTCTCCAGCTCTGTTCAAGGTCTGACTGGAAAGGCACCACTATGTCTCTCTAACTGACATAATGGAAAAGAACTACAGTCAGAGCTAACAATAGCGATCATATTCCTTCGCGAGTTTGCAGCAACGATCAGAAACTCTATAGGTCACTGTGGTATGTCAAAGACAAGCCTATTCGCTTTACTGGGAAGAGTTTTGTTCCAGAAAATGATATTACAATTACTAATATTTCTAAATCCTTCTTATCACCAGCCAAGCCCAGATTTTTTTTGAATGGTGAGTCAGTTCAGGCTCACTCTTGTAGGCCAAATAGTTGAAAGGTCTTCAATGAGGAGGCTACACACGGACTTTAGATAGTGTATAGATGTCCTGATTATTACAGTAAACTGTGGTTTCTGCTCTCCAAATATAAGATTAGCCAGTTGTACACCATAATTAACCAGGTCCCTTCCACATCTGACACGGTATCAAGCCACACACTCTTAGGGCTATGGGTGCCCACAGAACTTCCTCCCTCTCTTTGCTGTCCCCACACCACCCTCTCCCTGATCTATAGAACCCCGTAGGACTTTGCATGTGGCACACACACAGCCTCCCTTTTACACTCTGTTTTGTCATGGCATTATGTGGTCACCCAGAAGAGAAGTAGGATTCATTCACATGCCTGCCTCCCAACGAGGCATGAAAATTCAGTCTGCTGTCTGTGGGGCCAGTGATAGGGCCATGACTCTTCCCAGCCATTCTGATCTTTAGATAGGACCAGACATCTTTTTTAATTAAAAAATTTATTAAAGTGCATATACATGCAGCAAAGTACACATATATCTAAGTATCCTGCTCAACTATTTTCCAACTGACCCATCACCTGAGCAAGTAATAGAATCTTCCTTGTCCTCAGAAACTCCCTTCCCACCCTCTTCCACACCTCCCCACTCTCCTTAGCAAGGATCAGCAGCACCCTGACTTTTCCCAGTATAGGTCACCTAACCTGTTCTTGAACGTCACATAAATGGACTCATATAGCTGGCACACTTTGGTATCTTACTTCTTTTCCTCAGCAGAATGGTGTTGTGTGAAATCATAAGTTATTTATTCTCATTGGTGGATCGTATTCCATTTGATGACTATTCCAGATTTCTTCATCCTTTCTCCTGTTGGTGTATATTGGGTGCTTTCCAGGTTGAGGCTAGTACAAATAGCACTGCTGTGAAGGCTCCAGGCTCTTGGTGATCCTACGTACCCATTTCTGTCGGGTAAACATCTAAGAATCAAATTGCTAAGTCACAGGGTATGCATGTGTCTCACTTTAGTGAATCCTGTTTGCCTGTTTGAATTTCCTCCTCCTCCTCCTCCTCCTCCTCCTCCTCTTTTTTCTTCCTCTCTTCTTCCCCCCCCCTTTTTTTTTCAGGCACAGTTTTAACAAGATAAAACCACTGTATCCTGGCCTTAGATCCCTATGTTTACAGATAAAGGATAAATCTTCACCAGCTTGATGGCCAGAAATTAAACAGCCTGAAACTATTTCCTAGCTTTTTCTGGGACTTCTCAAAGAGGCATTTGCTCCACCGTGCCTCACTTACCGTCTTGGAATTTCTGTGAGAAGGCAGCTCTGGACCTGGCTCTCGGTGGTGCCCTCCTCTCTTACCTGGAAAGGAAGACGCATGCTACCTTGCTGTTCAGACAATAACTGGACAGTCACTGCCCTTAGTGGCCCACAGTGGAGCAGAGGCCAGGAGTAGTTTCACATATGGTTTTACTAAGAGTGCAGGGATACCTGACAGGAAAAGCCACACAGAGCATAGTCACATTATTACTGCTGGGCGTGGTGTCTCTCTGGGAGCACAACCAGCCCATGCTTTCCTCAGAGCCCCTTGCAAAATTGCCTCCCTGCCTGTGTCCACTGTCCCTGCCTCCATGGTCTATGCCCCTGAGGGCTTGGAGAGCTGGCTTCTTCCACTAAAACACTGCTGTGTTCTCCTTGTCATTGGCATTGCACAGTTTTATGCCAGCTTAAGGGTTGCTTTTGCTGATCTTGATCTCTGCAGAGGAAAATTCTGCTAAAAGATCTATATACATATATCAATCACTAGCCAGAGACCCCAAACCTCAACCTGAATGTGCCGTCCACCCTTTTGTTACAGGGTGACCTTGAGCAAGTAACTCAACTCCTAGTTTCTCATCTTTCTCACCTATACATTTAGATGAACAATAAGTCATCTTTCAGGATACATTTGAGGGTCATTTGAGATCATACAAGTAAAGTGCTTCAAACCCAGGTTGGCAGACAGCACGGAGATGGTGGTTAGAATAGCCTCAGGAACAGATGCTAACTTCCAAAAACATCTGCATTCAGGTTGTGGTCATTTTGGTGAACACTGCCCATCCTCAACAGGTGTATATCAACTTCATACTTGTGCTGTGGGACATTCTTAAGAAAAAGGGGAGAGGGAGAGTCTTCCCCAGAAGTAAATTTAACTCAGGTAGAAATGGTTTATAATTGTTAAATGGTGAATTTTCTTCAGCTTTACAAAATCTTAGCATGCAATCCCAGGCACCTGACACCTCGTAACATACAAATGTGTGAGAGGGGAGAGAGAGAGAGAGAAAGACAGAGACAGAGATAGAAATAGAGACAGAGAGAAAGATCAAGGTTGTTAGAAGAGCTTAATGACTACAAAGGGGTCAGATGAAAGATGCCTGGACCCAAGAGATAGCCTGGTGGAGGCCAGGCCAGAGGAATAAGGATCTGGGCAGCCTGGCTTAGAATCTGGGCCATACTGCTACTAGCTCAGTGTTCTTGGACTTTGTCTTCTCCTATCTATAAGATGAAGACAAACTTATCTTCCTAAGAGGATTGCTTTGCAGTTTAGACTTAATGTGTATAAAATGATCACCTAGGCCAGCAGATATAAAGGCCCTATAGATGGCATGTTATCGCTTGGAATTACACCCCCCACACACACACTCACATGCACAGACAGTATCTCCCAATGAGAATGGAAAATAGCTCTGCCCATAATCATCCCATCATGTTTCTAGTAGACATAAGCAGTACTTTCAGTGGGACACAGATAAGCCCAAGTACACAATGTTTCTCTAGAAGGCTGTATATACCACAGCTGCAAAAATGATGGCTGATGGCCTCTGAATGCTGGCTGCTTTCTGACCAAGGATATCCCCATCTGCTTTCTGCCCCCTGACCCCTCAACCAGGATTACTGAGATTACTGAAATGACCTCCTTCTTGACAACCTCCATCTGAAACATCCCACTCATTCTGGTCCGCTCCTCAAAACTACCCAGCTCTCTCTTACAGAGATACTCTGTGAGTCCTTTGCCATGCGTTCTCTCTTGCCCACGAAAGCAAAATAAACCTTCTTCTTCCTCCTTCATGTAGGCATGCTCTTGGTTGTCCCTAGAGGGTGAGTTTTGACAGTAATGAGTTAACGTCTCTCCACAGATGGATAGATTGATAGATAAATAGATAGACATAGATGGAAACACAGACGTATATAGATATACATATATATGTGTATCTATATCTATCTGTCTATCTATCTGTCTATCTATCTATCTATCTATCTATCCATCTACAGAGAAAGAGAGAGAGAGAGACTTTTAGAAAAAGGTACTTTTACTTTTAAATTGTTCTCTGTGTTTGGTGACCCTCTTGGGGGTCTCACACCAGTCCATGACTCTTGCCAACATACTTTAACAATAATAACGCAACCATATAGCACTTACTCTGTGGCAGGCAGAGTTCTAAGCCCTTTGCCTGTATTAACTCATGTGACTGCCACAATGAGCCCAATGAAATACAGTGATGCTACCCCATCTTCGAGCTGGTAAGAATGAGTGACAGAAGGATCAAGTATCCTGCCCAGCCCACACAGCTGGGAGTACTCTCTCAACCTCACTCCTCCCCCACTGCATGTTGAAATGGTGCTCCCAGCGGCAGCAGAGCACTAATCCTGACTGCAGAGAATCCTCAGTTCCTCCCCAGTAGCTCAGAGTTCAAACTTAAAGGATTTTTGCCCTTGCTTATTCAGGCCTGCAAATGGATGGTTTTATATGGTGATGCCATTTCCATTCTCCTGCATGTTCTGAAAAATTCCTGCTGCAGGAATCTTTTAATGAATGTTGACTTCTACTTGTTCATTCCTTCATCTTCTTTCTCTTTTTCTCCCCCTTGCCTTGTCTCTCCCTTTCCTTCTGTTTTCTTTCTGGAGATGGTGTATGGGATTTTGAAGATTCTTTTGCTTTCCCCCAGAGATAATGGCTACCATGGTTAAGCACTTGCTACAGCCAGATGACCTCCATGCTTTGCAGGGATTATCTCCTGTAATCCTCATAGCAACCCCTTCAGAGGCAAACACTCCGATCACTCTCATTTTACAAATAAGGAAAGGGACAAGGTCCAGTTCCTTGTCCAGGATGGCAGTAACCAAATGCAATCCAGGACAGAGTGAAACGCAGGACCTCAAAGCCCTCACTGATCACTACCATCCTTTACTCAAAAACCTGTGTAGAAAAAGAGCCAGATAATAGTCTTCCTTTCTCACAGAAACTGTTTATCACAGGGTTTACCTGCTGCATTACAAACTATCGGCTTATCTTAGACCCAACTGTGCAGATCACATCCCCACCATGGACATGTGTGGTTTTCTCAATATCACCTCCTGAAAAATGCCACATGGCAAAATATTCTCTTAGAAACTTTATGCTTTCATAGCAGAATCCTTCAAAGTAAAGGTAAGTTTCAATTTATTGGCAAGGAAATATGTCCATTATACATTGTTCAGTGAACAAAGTAGTTTATGAAAATGTATGTATACCCTGCTCTTGTTTTTGTAAAAATAAAGCAAAACAAAAATATATAAATATAAGTGAATATGTATTTGTAAATATAAATGGATATATATATATTTTAATTATGGAAGGATATATACCTTCACATTAATGGTGCTTTCACTGGGCTGTAGGACTAAGAATGATTAAGAATGATTTTTTTATTCTCTTTCGTTTCTGTTGTAATACCTGTATAATTGGGAATAAAGTGCAATTTCCATTTCGGAAACAAAGTACATGCAAGGGAATTAGGTGCAGGGAGGGGGTATTATTAAAGAAAAAAGAGTCTTTTACAAACTTTTTTTCTGATTTAAATTGAATGGAAAATCTACATAAGTCTATGTGTATATGTGGTGGAAATGTGTGTGTGACAGTGGCTGCTGGGTATATGAAGGCACTAGGAAGGACTCTATATATCTATGTCAATAAACTGGTAATCAGTGTTTCAGATCAGAGTAAGTTCCTCACCCACGTGGGAGCCAGGGCTCAGTCACTCCCAGAGCGGCTCTGCTATGTGCTGCACCCTTTATCCCTTCTTGACCTACCGTCATGGCACTTTCCACTGCTGAGGCCTCGCCTCCCAGCCTCCTTCTCCACTCCCCCCATCTGCCCATCTGTGTGTGGGTGTCTCTTTGAACATCCATTCTCACTCCTCACCCCTGGAAGAGAGGGACACATTGATGACAATTCTAGTAGCTGGCATTCCATGGTTGTCTTTGCTCCTTTCTAGTGTCAGCTTCCCAAGCATGATTTTTAGATCCATCTGGCCACAGAATTAAGCACTGAGGTCATATAAAATGTAGGGAGTGCCCTATATGCTAGAGTTCAGGACAATTAAGACCAATGATCCCCAAACTTTAATGTGCACAAAAAGCATCTCTGCAGATTCTGTCTATAACAGAATCTGAGATTCTGTGTGTTTAACAAGCTCCTGGGTGAGGCTGATGCTCTTGGTATGAGCGACAAGCATCTTGACCATTTGGGAGGTTGTCCAGTGGGGGCACAGGCAATCAAAAGTACTTGTTAGAATGGTCTAACTTTGTAAAGATTCCATTGCAATTCAAATGTAGAATGCAGAATCTCTTATGTTTTGTGGCTATTAGGAGGTGTGTGGCATGTGGGAAACGGAAACCTTTGAAGAAGGTCTATTTAGAAAGGGAGAATTTTTCAAGGACGTATGTATGAGGAGGAAGGAGTAGTACAGTAAGGGGAAGTACTTAGTAGCAGCAGAGCTGTTACCACCCCAGACCTAAAAGGACAATGAAGGCCTCCTTCCAGAACCAGGAAGGAGAGGATGGTGCAGCATCAGCTGTTGGGAGAGAAGCAGTGACCAAGGTTTAAGAGACAGTATGGGGTGACCTTCAGAGAGAGAGAGCAAGGGGAATGAGTCCCTGATCTCACTCCCCTCTGACAGTTGCCCGGTGGGGTCCATGCAAGGGAGCACCGTGGAGCAAACAGCAGGGAGGAGGAAAGTGGAGAGGTGATCCAGGCAGGCAAATGGACATGCCCAGTGCAGAAGCGGTCAAGAGAAACATTTCTAGCATGGTGACAAGGTCCTCCAAGCTGAGTTCACAAAAGGGAGGCTCATCTGTCACGAGGATGCTTCCTTTCCATTGGGAAAGTCTAAATGATGAGGAGCCACAGGGGATGTGAAGAGAAATCTAAAAAGAAAAAAATCTAGAAAAAAAAAATAGGTCCATGCCATTCACTTCTACATTTAGCAACAATTTGAGACACTTTGGGGAAAACAAATATGAACAAAGGACAGCTGCTCTCCTGGGGAAATACAGAAATGATTACAAAATGCAGTGGGAGAGAGAAGGTATATCTTAGTTTTTTATTTGTTTGTTGGTTGGTTGCTTTGAAACAACAGAAACAAGTCCTGGCTAATTTAATCAAGAGTGACTTACTTTGGGGCACCTGGGTGGGTGGCTCAGTGCGTGAGCAACTGCCTTTGACTCAGGTCATGATCCCAGCGTTCCAAGATCGAGTCCCACATCTGACTCCCCACAGCCAGCCTGTTTCTCCCTCTCCTATGTCTCTGCCTCTCTCTCTGTGTCTCTCATGAATAAATAAATAAAATATTTTTTAAAAAAATGACTTGTTTTAAGGATGTTGGTGGCCCTCAAAATGGTGGAAGCCCTGCCCAGGAACCATCTAGCCATTACTTAGAGAAAAGAATTATTTTTCATGTAATGTATCAAATAAAATTATATGTCATGTGGGAATCCCTGGTTGGCTCAGCCCGGGATCTCAGAGCTACTGAGCAGGTAGCAGCAAGGCTGTGACCCAAATGATACCTAAAAACCCTCAGCCCGGGATGCCTGGGTGGCTCAGTGATTGAGCATCTGCCTTTGGCCCGGGGTGTGATCGTGGAGTCCCTGGATCGAGTCCCACATCAGGCTCCCTGCATGGAGCCTGCTTCTCCCTCTGTCTGTGTCTCTGCCTCTCTCTCTCTCATTCTGTGTGTGTGTGTCTCATGGATAAATAAATAAAATCTTAAAAAAATTATACGTCATGTAATGGAAAGTTTTCTATTTTATGCATGCTTTGAGGACTTCTAAGCTAAGTTCAAGGACCTTCGGGCTATGCCATAGAAGACCCATCAGCATAACATCTAATGAAATAAGACACTCCTTAAAGTGGAAGAAAAATCCAGGCAAAAAGTATGAAGGCTCAGTGAGTGGGTTTTGGACCATTTCACAGGGGTTCCAGGGACGTGGATTTCAGCAGAATCGCAGGTGTGAAATGAATCTGTTCGTGATGGTTGAGCACATGAAACACCGACTTTACCTGGTTGCCTGCCACATGACCATGCCCCTGGTCAGGAGGCAGGGGCTCAGGAAAGAGCTTGATGGGTATCACAACCCAAGCTAGAGACTAGAGTCCAGAACTCCATCCTCAACAGTCAATTGGAAGGAGTTTGGGCAGAAGGCAGTGCTAGAACAGGGCCATAAGCCCAGGGGGAAAAAGTCTGGGAGGCTCTCAGGACGGGTCAGAGCCTGGGATCCTTTGTCTGATTGGCAGCCTCATGACCCCAGATGTGTCCCCGTTCTGACACTGAGTAGCCCAGTGCCCTGCTTAGATAAGGTTCCTGGCCTTACCTGTCTGTAAAATAGGCTTAAAACTTTTCTCCTTAGAGGGTTTTGGTAAGGGTGAGTAGAGATTGATGCCTGTGAAGTGTCTAATATATCAAAATATTGTTTAATGTTTAGACATATTTTGTTACTATCCTATGGGTGTTATGCTAGCGTTAGTCTACATTCTCTTTATAGAAAATGTGGACAACTGTATTAAGTGATAGGGAAAAGCAAGCCAGAACTTGAACTTTTTCAAGTATAATTCCTCCTTCACTGCATTCATTTCTCTTCGAATGATTGTTCCTAACATTTGACAGCATAGTTGGCAGATGGGGAGTTTTATGTCATTCAAAGGAATGGAAAGCAAAAATGTATAACAATATTAACTCATTTAAAAAATTATACTTAGAGTGTATTTTTTCGTTATAATTATAGTGTATGTTTTTCTCAGTGTACTTAATAGGAGTATTTAATTTTGTTAGATAACAATCACAAGGCAGGTGCTTTTCAGAATTTAAAATTTGATCCTGGGCCAAGCCCGTATCAGCAGAATGAAGCAAAGGAAAGTAGAATAATTCTTAAGAAATCAAGTGATTAACTCCCCTTCAGGTGTCATTGTCCTAAAAAAACAAGTTTTTTTTAGGGAGGATAAATTATGGAGATAAATGCCAATTAAACGCACTCCTAAGTCAGAACAACCTAGTTTGGATCCTGAGGGTTATTTACTAGTCATATGACATTGGGTAAGTCTCATAATTTCTCTGAGCTGCAGAGTCCTCCCCTATTTGATAAAAGAAAAAAAAATACAGCAAGATTCTTCTGAGGATATAATGTATGTGTGGAGGTCCATTTTGTATGGCCGTAATAGATGCACAATTAATGGTAGTTTCATTATTTTTACTTTAAAGATATAAAACACATTTAAGGGCCACAAACTATCTTTAGATAGACTATTATTCTGATACTTATAAAATGGAATTATAGAGCTAAGAGGACTCCCTATGTTTTAAGTCAATTTTCCAACTCTTTGCCAAGATTATACTGAAAATTTATCAGAAAAATGAGTCATTGTCTATATTATTCTAAGAGGTTCCAGGGAAGAAGATAAAGAATATTTTTTACATTCATATATCTCTAAACATTTTATAATTTTTAAAACTCAAGATTTTTTATCAAGTTATTCTTCTTGTAATATTGTAGCACCTAGTATCTCTTACTAAAATTGTCCTTTTTACCTAGAAATAATCATCATGGTTCAGATGAGTGTAGCAACTTAGAGTTTTCTAAATGTCTTCACATATGATATTTCATTTGACCTTTGCAGTGTCCCTGGTGAGGAAGGCATGGTAGATATTTCTAGAAATATATCTGAATAAAAGAACTAAAATTGAGGCTTATCCTAGGACCAGATCACTTCATTATAAGGAGGCAGAGCCTGGGCATGACTCCACAGGACTTGATACCAACACAAAACAAGCCACCACCATGACCAAAGATCCTGAAGTGAAACTGTAAACTAAGCAAAAAAAAAAAAAAATCCAACTGAAAGATCTTTTATTGAAGATATTACAACAAGCCTTACAAAGAAAGGGAAAAAAAAAAAAAACAGAAAGGCAACCGTAGGAGTTTTTGAGTTTTGAGAATATTTGCAAAATGTTTGGAATTACTAACAGTATGGAAAGTAATACTGAAGAATTTTTAAAAGTTGAAGCGATGAGATTATGAGCAATGGGAGAATTTTGTTTTTCATTTACTGTCATTCACTCACTGCTGGCTGGAATGCTTGGAGCCGGTTTCCTGAAAAAGGAGAATAAATTTGTAAGACTTATCCAGAGACCAGCAGAGGGCAGTATCTGCTAACAAAAAGGAGGTCGTGTCAGCCGGCACAGGAACCCCCCTGCTCTGCTCTCCTAGAGTCCAGGGGTGTCATCTGGTATTCCTGTACTTGCAACAACAGTAACAAAAAAGTCAATACAAATGAAAGCAAGGAGGAAATTTTAAAAATTAAAACCTCAACATGAAAGAGTAGAAAGAAAATATTTCAGAAGGACAGGAGGTAAGAAACCAAGCTCCACTCCAACTAACTAAATTCTTTGTGGCCTGTTGACTTCCTGGTAAAATAAATACTTGGGATCAGATGGCTATGTGGGGACCCATTTGCTGCCCCAATCCACCAGCTCTTAGATGGTGGCAGCAAAATTCAAAAGCAAATTTAGGTACCCAGGATGAAAGAGAATGCCTGTGTGTTCTATGCCTACCTATTATAGGTATATACAAATGAACAATGCATTTCTATTATATAAAGAGAAAGGTTAAACCAACATTTTTATTGTTAATTGGCGTGTTTTCTACCCCAGTAGCCTCAATATACAACTCAATTCACTTCCCCAGTGTTTATTGAATACCCTCTATTTGTAGAAGATGCATATGATGGAGCCTGGGGTAGGCAACAAGGGTGGGGCAGGGCGTGGGATTGAAATATCCAAATATGGAGACAAACTTTTGCAGGTGATGTCATAAGAGAATGCATAAAGCGCCCAGATAAGGAAGTTATTGCTTCTGGCTTGGGAGTTAAAGAACGGAAAGTGTTTGAGATGGGTCTTATGGGTTTTGATGGTGGCAGAGAGTGGGAAGGAGATCTGAAGGGGCATGATGTGGGGTGGTTAGGTAGAGGAAACATGAAGGCACAGGTGTGGTATGTGGTGCTCCATTTCGAAAGGGGGCGCTCAAGGCATGAGGTGGTGACAGTATGGAGAAGGGGAGGTGTGCAGGAAGAAAAGGCTGGAAAGGACAAAAGTTAAGCGAGGGAGGAGAGGAGCAGAGCCTAGAGGATCTGGAATGCCATGCTAACGAGTTTGGCCCATATGGGCTTCTTTTTTATACTCTAGTCAAAAGACTTGGACTGTATTCTGTAAACCAAGAGAAGATGGTGAACATTACAGAGCACATTATGTTTAGATTTTATGTGGATGTATTTTTTTAAAAGATTTTATTTACTTGTTCATGAGAGACTCAGGCAGAGGGAGAAGCAGGCTCCCTGTGGAGACTCAGACGCGGGACTAGATCCCAGGACCCAGGGATCACGACCTGAGCTCAAGGCAGACGCTCAACTACTGAGCCACCCACAGGTGCCTCCATGTATGTATTTTAAAAAGACTTCCTTAAAGCAATTTTAGATCACAGCAAAATTGATGGGAAGGAACAGATTCCCTTATAGCCCCTGCCCCCCACATGCCTAGCCTCCCCCACCAGCTACAACCCCTACCAGAGTGGTACGTTTATTTCAACTGATGAAACGACATTGACACATCATTATCAACTGAAGTCCATAATCTACCTTAGGGTTCAGTCTTGGTGTTACACATTCTAAAGGCTTGGACAACTGTATAATGACATGTGTCCATCACTATGGTATCATACAGAGAATTATCACTGCCCTAAACATCCTCTGTGCTTGGCCTATTTATCCTGCCCTTCCCACCCCTACCCCTGGCATCCACTGATCTTTCTACTGACTCCATAGTTTTGCCTTTTCCAGAATGTCATATAGCTGGGATCATACAGCATGTAGACTGTTCATGTTGGCTTCTTTCACTTAGTAATTGCATTTCAGGTCCCTTCATGTCTTTTCATGTTTTAATAGCTCATTTCTTTTTAGTGCTGAATAACTTTCCACTGTCTGGATGTATCAAAGTTTATTTACCCATGCACTATGAAAGGCATCTTGGTTGCTTCCAACTTTTGGTAATTATGAGTAAAGCTGCTATAAACATTCACACACAGGTTTTTGTGGCATATATGTATTGTTTAGGGGTGTGTGTGTGTGCGCGCACGCACGTGTATGCAAGTCTGACGTCATGGCTAGGAGCGGGCTCATGACCACTGCCTCTCTGATGAAGAGGCTAAGGACAGTGATACCAAATGTCTAAACCACTTGAAACCCAGATAGCTGATCAAAATATCTATGTTACAGGGATTTGGCAAATAGGCAGAAAAGAGGCAGCTTTTCTTCTCAAAAGGACCTTCATGAGGAGATGGTGGCAGCTGGGAGATGGTCAACCACAAGCAGCAGTGGCAGCAATGCAATGAAATTTTGTTTTACTTCTGCGAACTTCTATGGAAATCAGTTTCTTCCACTAACATGTGTGTGTTCTATTCTAGTCTCTGGGATTGCATTCCATATCCATATTCATTTAAGAATTATTAGATTATTATGAACAGTAAAGTGCTTTCCCTGAAAAATAAACTTCTTTGTATCTTTCACATGATAGATAGGCAGGGTTATTTGGTTTGGGACTCAGATAAACACTATCAGGAAAACATGAGGAGATAAAAATTTAACCTGCACCTGTGCGGCACAAATACATTTTAGCTGCAGGTTCATCTGAGAATTTGAACAGAACATTCAGCCATGGTTATATGTAATATGGGAAATGCATTTTCATAAAGCTATGAAGACTGAGTTCCTCTCCCTCAGGCTTTGAATATGTTGCTAGTCCAGTGGATCTTAATGATTTTGGTAACAGACTCTTTCAAAAATCCAACCAACACTAGGAACACTAGTCACAGAAAACCAGACATATCTAACAAGATACATTCCTTTTCAGTGGGATTTATCAACACTGAAACACAGACTCAGGTTCAAGATCCTTGCTTCTGTCTTTTAGAAATAACAAACTACTGGATTTACCCCCACCTAAAATGTCACTTCCTCTTACATTTCTATATCTAGGACAATGGCCATTGCCTAACCAGGTGATGACTTTGAAGCCCAAAATGTGTATTTATTTGTTTATTTATTTATTTATTTATTTATTTATTTATTTTAAATATGCTTATATTTAGCATTTGGGGAAAATCCTATAGCCTGTGATCCTATATAAACATGTGGTTATTCTGACTAATCCAAGAGGCTGCCTGGAGAGATTTTTGAAAGGCGCATATCTTCTTTACTTTTCTTTCTTTTTTTTTTTTTTTTTTTTTTTTTTAAATTTTTTTTTTTTAATTTTTTATTTATTTATGATAGTCACAGAGAGAGAGAGAGAGAGAGAGGCAGAGACATAGGCAGAGGGAGAAGCAGGCTCCATGCACCGGGAGCCTGATGTGGGATTCGATCCCGGGTCTCCAGGATCACGCCCTGGGCCAAAGGCAAGCGCCAAACCACTGCGCCACCCAGGGATCCCACTTTTCTTTCTTTTTTTATTTTCTTTTAGCAATGCTGGATTTTTAAAAAAATATTTTATTTACTTACTCATGAGAGACACAGAGAGAGGCAGAGATAGGAGAAGCAGGCCCCATGCAGAGAGCCCTATATGGGACTCGATCCCGGGACTCCGGGGTCACGCCCTGAGCCAAAGGCAGACGCTCAGCCACTGAGCCACCCAGGCATCCCAAGGCCCATTCCTTTATAGAAACAAAAATAGGATTACCTTTTAGTAAAGCAAATTTGCAATCAAATTTCATTTCTGTCTTTTATTTTCTGATGCTATTAAGGCTCTGGCAAGAATGGACCCAGACTACTTCAGAATTAAGTGGCTTAATGAAGTAACAGCTTTACTGAAATTTTATTTTATTTCTTCTTTATTTTTTTAAGTAGGCACCACACCCAACATAGGGACAGCTTGGACTCACAACCCTAAGACCAAGAGTCCTATACTCTACTGACAGAACCAGCCAAGTGCCCCACTTTCTGTACGTTTTAAACAAGAAGCCCATCACCTTGTGCTCCTAAGGCGTGATGGCGAATTCTTCACGTGTTTCAGCCCTACTTGTCAGGTTGTGCAGCAGGGTCTCCCGTTGACCACTAGCACATGGGGCTCCAGTTTTATACTGCGACAAGTGCCAGGTGCTCTGCTAGGAGCGTCACATAGAAAAACTCATTTCATCTTCCCAGCAACCTGAAGAAATACAGAAATGTTATTCTGCCTTATTTTAGAAATAAGGAAACTGGAAACTGAGGTGCAGATGATGACCTGCTTGTCTTCGAGCTCACAGTGGTAAAGCCAGGATTTATATTCAAGTGGCCTATTTCAGTGTCTGTACACTTGACCTCTATGCTATACGGCCTCTTATATATAACCATTATTTTAAAAAGTTATGGCTTCAGATAGTGATAGAATAACTCTCCTACATCTTCCCTCTTGGAAGGATCTGCAACCCTGGTCCAGGCATTTCCCCAGCTGCCCTGGACCTTAAAGGATTGCTCTTTCTCTCTCTCTCCTTCCTTCTCCTCCCATCTGCCCCTACACCCTAGTTGCTGCCCTTCCCCTTCTCTCTCCCTTTTTTTCTCTCTCTCTTTTCTGTGGTGTGCATCATGGGGCCGTTACACAAATGCATCTCAGCTGTACAGTTGTACATTTGCCCAATTAGTCCTAACCTTTATGTTCATGGAAAGCAACCAAGCCCCAAATCTGCTACACAGAGTCTTCCCATTGGAGGTACAGTAGCATCTCAAGTTTGTTTTCACTATGAAAAGAAGTCAGAAATTTCACTGCCTCTTTCTTTTTCCCACAGTTGATAGAAGGTAGATATTTAGACTTCACAAACATGAATAGAAAAACTTCCATAAGGACTTTTTTGCATTCCAAAGATTTTTTGTTTTTGTTTTTGTTTTGTTTATTTGTTTTGTTTTCTAGACACACACACACATTTCCAAGTTCCGATTCTTCTTCTTTAGTACTAAAATACTCATTTCAAATAAAACTTCCTAATATTTAAAATTCTCTTGAATTTCAAGACCTTGACCTTAGAGAATTAACTAGGTCATTCTTAAAACCTACACCCTGTAGAGTAGTCTAACTCAATTCAGGTGTTTGATGGGTTTGCTGCTTTGACAATCAGACGAAACAGCACTAGCACTGAAAGAAATCAAAATCCCGTGCCCTTCTTCACATCTAAACCCATAGTGGTACCTGGACAAAGGCCATGTCCTCCTATCTCACTGGCAAATGACTGGCAATTGCCCATCATGGTTTCTCCTGTAAAGTATAAGTGATCGTTAAGGAAGGGGAGCAAATAGCTAAGACGTGGACATATTCTCTCCTTAACAATAATTTTATATCCTTAGTTAATTTCCAAGGTGGAAAAAGCACTATTTTCTAAATATCAGCATTCTAGATCAATTTGAAAAAAATCTCCAAATTTAATGATAATTAATGTATATTTTGTTGCCTTTTTCTTCATGCAGCATGTATATTGAGGTCACAGTATGTGAACAGATGGAATATATGGCAGGGGCCAACTAATTAACATTAAAGACAGGGACCCATTGTCTTCTATAACTCCTATCCATCTACCTTCATTTCTGTCACCATGGTACCTAGCGGTTCAATTCTTGAGTATTGTGAATAAACAGTTAAACAAAATCCACTTCATATAATGCTGCTGCTTATTGTTCAAGAACCTGGGCTTGAATATTTTCCAAATCACTGAAACCTTCTCAATGATTTCCCTTGTTAAACTTCCCTCAATAGGGGAGGTGAGACTGCAGGGATTTTTTGTGCAAATTGTTTAGTTTACAGATCAGTAAAGTGAGAATTGGCATATTTTAAATTGCATTTTGGACATTCTTGTGGTTTCTAGTTGTGAGGGCCAACTCTGGGATGCCTCAGAGGTTTGTGCCAAGAGAGTGCTCAGAAAGTAAGTCATTTTTGTAAACTTATAGTATATGTAGCATGCTGGGGATTTCAAAAGAGCAGGCATTCTTCCAAAACATGGAGTAGTCACTTCTAATAGAATTGGGCAGAACAAAACCAGAAGGTTCTGAGCAGCATGAAAGTTCTCAAATTTGGGGGATCCCGGGGTGGCTCAGCGGTTTAGCACCACCTTCAGCCCACGGTGTGATCCTGGAGACCCGGGATTGAGTCTCATGTCGGGCTCCCTGCATGGAGCCTGCTTCTCCCTCTGCTTGTGTCTCTGCCTCTCTCTCTGTGTCTCTCATGAATAAATAAAATCTTAAAAAAAAAAAAGTTCTCAAATGTGACTGGGAATTTCTCCTTGAGTTTCTCAGGCAGCCTGTGGTGGGAGAACACTGAAAGTAGACCCACTTAAATTATTACATATATGATCCAGCAATCTCTCTGCTGGATACGTTTCCAGAAGAATTCAAAGCAGGACCTTAGAGAAATATTTTTACACACATATTCAAGGCAATGTTATTCACAATAGCCAAGAAGTGAAAGCAACTCAAGCGTCCATCAGTGGTTGAATGGATAAGCAAAATGCAGTATATACATTCAGTGGAATCGTATTCATCCTTTAAAAAGGAAAGAAATCCTGTCCTATGCTGCAATATGGATGAGTCTCAAGGACATTAAGCCAAGTGGAATATGTCCATCACAGAAGACATGTGTGTGTGATTTCACTCATAAGAGGTGTCTAAAGTAAGACTCACAGAAATAGAAGGTAGAACAGTGGTTGCCAAGAGCTTGGGGTAGAGGAAATGGGGAGTTGTTTAATGGGTATGAGTTTCAGTTTTGCAAGATGAAAAAGTTGTAGAGATCTGTTGCACAACAATGTAAATGTACTTAACACCACTGAACTATACACTTAAAATGATTAAGATAGTAAGTTTTGTTATATACTTTTTACTGTATTAAAAACATGGATGCTATTGTGCCTTCACCTTGAACTGATGTAGATTTTAATGAACTCAACTGCTAGTGTAGAGAGGACACTAGTGAAGTAATTCTGATTAGAGAAAGCTGTTTTGCAGGTAAAAATATTTATGTTAGAGTTGTACAATGTATAGTGACTCCAGGACCTGGGTGGGACGCCTGGGTGGCTCAGAGGTGGAGCATCTGTCTTCTGCTCAGGGCACGATCCTATTGCAGGGATGGAGTCCTGCATTGGGCTCCCTGGGAAAAGCCAGCTTTTTCCTCTGTCTATGTCTCTGCCTCTGTGTGTGTGTCTCTCATGAATGAATGAATAAGCAAATAAAATAAAATAAAATAAAATAAAATAAAATAAAATCTTTAAAAAAAATGACTCCAGAACCTATATCCTAAAGCATTCCTGAGCTGCCCAACTGCCTTGAGAGCTACCATGAACAGCTTGGAAACTTTTAGAGAGTCTTTGAATTCAGATGTGGGGAAAGGCAAAAAGTGATACAAGAAATAAACCAAACACCCAACAAATATGTTTGACTTAGGGGAGGCATTTCTGGGAGAAGGTGTTTCCTTAGAGTGGACTACCTAGGAGTAGTTTCTCCACATGTCCAAAAACTGACAGAACTTTATACCTAGAAAGAACAATAAATGAATTCACTCATACTATACAGATCCGCCAGAGAAAAGATTAGAGAACTCCGTTTAGGACTTCTAGGCTCAGTGGTAATTTTAGACAAGATGGTTCTTGAAAACAATGTGACAGGAAAGGCCAAATTAATACACACACACACACACACACACACACACACACACTCACACACTCGCACACCTCATCTAAAACGGGATCTGTTCTGGTTGAAATGAAAGCCGGGGTAGTGGAGGTGGTGGCAGTATCATTTCCTCTCTCCACACATCACACCCTCCCCTGAGCCCCTGATCACACCTGTGAGCGCCTTGGACTCCACGAGGGTACAGTCTGAAGACACCCACACCATACCATCCTTTTCACTTTATGCTTCCACTATAGCTTTTATAGACTACTTCGTAATTTTTGTTCACATATCTCCAGGAAGAAAGCTCATAATACTAATAGCTACCATATATTGAGTACTTATTATGTATTGGCTTGTTTACTAAGGGCTTTATGGCCACTATTTAATTTAATCCACAAATCCCAAAAGTTTTTGTTTTATCCTATTTTGCTGGGGAAAGAAAATAAAGTCTGCATAATTTAAAAAGCTTGCTTAGGCCAACATCTGAAAGGTGGCAGAGCCAGATTCAAATTCAGTTATGCCTAAAGCCTGTGTTTGTAACACAACAGCAATCCAGATTGTGATTGAATCATTTCTGGATGCATACCACTCAGCACAAAGCTGGCACATACTAGGCATTTCACAAAAATCTGTTCATTGAAATTCCTTTAATTTATAGACACCTTTTGAAAGCACAGCTTTTCTGGGAGGATTAATGACTATCGATTGTTCGTGTGTAATTGTGAATTTATTTAATCTGATTGCTTTACTCTTAGCTCTTGACTATAGCCAAGAGAAACCTAGTGTAGTGGTTTATTAATTGTGACTATTAATTGGAGTCAGACTCTTGGGTTTTTAGAATCTGTGTCATTCTGGACAAGCTGTTGAATTTCACTGTGTCTTGGTTTCCTCATCTGTAAAATGGACACTATAATATAATTTACCACATAGAATTGTTGTGTGCAGTAGATGAATGTTTAGAATAGTGAATGGTATATAGAGAGTATTAACAAAATATAAATTATTATTATAAGCTTCAGTGAAGGAAAGGGTATTACCATTGTTAGTTTTGACTGTCATTGTTTTTTTTTTTGGAACAGAGGGAAGGTAAATAATTTTTAAGCATGGTTTGGGCCACCAGTGTGGGAGGAGGGCAGATGTATTAGAGGTCTCTGGGCATCTGTTGGAGGGCTTCTTCAGTGGCTTAGAAGTGATAATACAAGGACATCAAAGATGGCACATTTCAAAAATGTGCTTCAGACCTTCTCTAAACCTGGGTCAGAGAAATAAAATTGTACATCTCTTGGAATATACAAGAGAATAAAATTCTATATCTCTTGGGCTCTGATCTGGACTCAAGATTGAGCTGTTAACCTGAAAATAAAGAGCCACAATAAGAAACAAACCAGCATTTATTTTGGATCAAAGAATTACAACTCACGTATCACAGATTCCATTAGAGACCCAAGAAGTAAGTGTCTCATTTGTAGGTTGAAAGCCAGGGGTTTTTATTAGAAAAAGAAGGGTCAATTACATGAGTAGAAGGGGAAAAAAAAGAGTTTTCTGTGGGAGTTAACAGTTAAGCCAGTCTGGGTTATACACTGACTACTGATACTGAAGTATCTAACTACTACACACAGAGAGAACTCTACACATTTTAGAAAACAAATACCTCTCTATTTTTTACATTGCTTAGGGTATGTAACTTTTTCATTTCTGTCTTACTTGAGAAATAGCTTTATGGAGCAAACAATAAATCAGAAAATATTTCTTGAACGCTCACTTTCTATAATGTGCTTCTGTAATAATTGTTTAAAGAACAATCTGCAAGGACGATTGCTCTCAGCTCACTGCAATAGCAAATGAATGCAGTTCATCCTAATAAAGGCAGATGAAAGTTGAAATTTCTAGACTCTGTCTCTCTTCTGAGGCTTTTAAGATGTCTGTGCCTTTCTCTTTTACATTCAGACTTCAGAGTGAAGACTGGAGCATTAATGCTGCTGCCTAGAACCTTCCACATCCTGCCTAAGTGCTTCTCTGACCACCATGAGCTGGGAAATCATCACAGGAGCAAGTTAGACCACGGTCATGGAAGAGTGTACTATCAGGGCAAGTCCATAATGGGCATTTGCCTGTCTGTTGTACAGTTAGGTTTTTTCCTCTTTTAATGGGGTAGCTTTAGAGGCATTAACAACAACTGAACATCCACACCTCCGGGGCCCCGGTAGCCTCATTAACAGGAGACTCAAGGACATTGCGGCCCTATTAAGAAGGAGTTGACAAGAAGTACAACCCACCTGGCACTGCATCGTGGGGAGAACTTCGGTAGTTATGTGACACATGAAACCAAACACTCATCTACTTCTACCTGGCCAAGTGGCCATTCTTCTGTTCAAATCTGGTTAAAGCATGGACTGTGTCACACCCAGTGATCCATCCAAAACCAAGGACTGCAGCCTAAATTCCAAATACCAGAGACTGAAATCTTCAGCCTTGCCTAGGGAACACTTCGTCTTTGAACCTTATTGTGTTGTTTTGTACAGGCATTCTCTGTACGAGTTGTTGTGGTTATAAAACAATTAGAAAAACAGCTTACATTTGTATTTATTTCTATTCCATACCTCTGCCATGTTTTTTTCCTCAAAATCCATTCCTTTCCAATAAATCTGTTGGAGAAGTGAAAAAAAAAAAAAAAGGCCAAAGATGGCCTTATTTCAAACACTCCAAAAGAGACATAAGTGACTTTTCTGTCCTTCAGAAGATGACCTTTAGGTCTAGATACATCTGTAATGATTCTGCTTTAATAATTATGCTCTAGCTAGGTCTGAAGTACTAGAGGTGCTCAAGGAGAAAGTTTCTCTGATGAGCACAGGAAAAGATAGCAGAATCTCATAGCATAACAGAAAAAGTACAAACTAGACTGGAAGAGTACTTAGAATTTGCAAAGTACTTTCATAAACAGTAGCTCACTTTTTGCTGTGGGTTTCCTTTTTTTTTTTTTAAGATCTTTATTTATTTATTCATGAGAGACACAGAGAGAGACAGAGAGAGAGGCAGAGACACAGGCAGAGGGAGAAGCTGGCCCCATGTGGAGTCGGATGCGGGACTCGAATCCGGTCTCCAGGATCACACCCTGGGCTGAAGGTGGCGCTAAACTGCTGAGCCATCCGGGCTTCCCTTGCTGTGGGTTTTGAATATTGTTCTGGCAAAAAAAGATCAAGGCCTTGGAGTGTTGTCCTCAAACAAATGATTTCAGAATTGACATGAAGCTATATTTTAAGTACTCTTTGCTCCTATACAGGGCAAAGACATTTTCTTTTGGTACAAAACTTGTTATCTTTCAGAGAAACCCTTTACAACATACATTTAAGAGCTAATCTTTGAATAGTCACAAAGTGGGGTGGAGGAGACATCAGATTTGCCGATTATGGGTTGGAAGGACATTTTCAAAATTATTTGCCTAATTAAGCCATTGACTCTTTTGCTTTAGTGAGCTTATTAAGTCAAGTGTTCTCCCTGTGTCCCTTGGTGCTAAGGCTTTTTACAGTGTCTTAGTTCAATAGAGGCATGTATAACCTAATAATCGAGACAAGCTAACACTATGACACCTGCAATCTCAAAACTGTGCTTCTCTATACAATGAATCTACTTCTTTTTTTCTTATTCAAGAGAACATTCACTAATCTCTGTTGTTGTTTTACTCTTCTGATCCCAGGGCCACACCTAGGTAAGACTGTTTAAATCATCATAAAATCCTGACATTTTCATAAAGGTAAGAACAAATCCAAACTTGCTTTAAGCCTGCTGAATCCAAGAATTCCACGTTATTAAGTATAATTTTACTGTAAAGCAACTGAATTTCTCTCTCTCATTCATAAACAAATATCCTCTCTAGTTTTCAACACTCAAAATCATGGCAGTACAATTCATTCTAATTCTTCTGGAACATCTACTATTCCCAACCTTATACTAGGGATGATGATGTAAAAGAAGATATGGTCCTTCATAAAACTTTGGTCTAGTGGGAGAGACAGATTCTTGAGCTCTTCACTTTTAACAGAGTAGACTTATTGTAATTCTAGTGCTGAGAGACAGGCTAAAGATTTTCCATGTAGTAACAATGATAGTAATAATATTTGACATTATTATAAGTGTATGTATAATTATATATACATATATACTGCACACATACATATATACATGCATACATATATCCTACATATAGCACTTTTTTAAAAAAATATTTTATTTATTTATTCATGAGAGACACACAGAGAGAGAGAGACAGAGAGAGAGGCAGAGACACAGGCAGAGGGAGAAGCAGGCTCCATGTAGGGAGCCTGAGGTGGAACTCGATCATGAGGTGAGTCCCAGGATCAGGCCCTGGGCTGAAGGTGGCGCTAAACTGCTGAGCCCCCCGGGCTGCCCTATTACTTTTCTTTAGTGTCTAACACAGAACATGATACAGAGTAAACTCTCAATAAATATTTTAGTTAATAAATAAAATAAATGTGATTTGAAGACTAAAATAATTTTGTGGTCTCAATAAGGTCTCATCCTGAGCATTGTTGGGAGCTCAAATATAATGTGGAAATAAAGATACATGAGCCTAAGAATACCGATTGTATTTTTTTATTTTATTTTTTTATCTCCAATGTCACTGCACATAGCAGAAATTTAGTAGATTTTTGAGGAAATAGATGAATGAGTAGATGGAAAAATATTTAAGATAAGAATAGCAAGGGACGCGTGATCCTTGCTTGATATATGTGTGAGGAATGAGGATTAGTTTAGAAAGGCTGCAGACTGGAGGCAACAATTGAACTTGGTTTTGAAGATGTGAAGCTTTAAAGGTATAGAAGAGTCGACAAACGGTCAAGGAGGCAGTGTAAGCAAAGACATGGGGAAGTGAAAGAACACAGTTTGGAGTGGTTCCCTTTGGGAAGCTGGCGGTAATATCAGCTCTTCCTTGTCAGTAAGAACATGATTTCTCTTCGCAACATCATTCTCCCATCATGCAGGACAAGAAGCCCAGTCCAGTTTTCTAGAAAAGGTCATTTCTTCCCATTTTACCTCACCAACTTATTTGATTCTCAGTTTGGGAGAAAGGCAGAGTAAGAAATGTTAGAGACAGATGAGAAAACTAAAGTTCAGAATTGTTCAGAGGCTTGCCCAGGGTCATCCAAGCCACTTGATTCTCTATTTCACCTACTTCATTCTGATGTGCCCCTACAGAGATACGTAACCAATTCTTCTGACTGTTGCCAGAATTCGAATTTAATACATCTCAGCAGTCACAGACTGAGTCCTGAAGGACCATATCAAGTTATTAAAATATCAGAAAATCCCTTTCTCTCTCTAAATTATTTGTAGTCCATCCAGGAGAAAAAAAGAAAGAAAAGTCCTACTGCCAATCCAGGCTTGCTTTCAAATGGACCAAATCATTTTTAGACTGTTATTTACAACAATATCTCATGAGTTTCCATTTCATAACAAGCATGAAGTTAACATTTTTAGGAGAAAAAACAATTTCACTAATAAAACAGCTAGGAAGAAAAGATATTTAACCTTCTAATAAAACAGTAATGCTGCAAGCTCAGCGGCTCATAAAATATTTATAACCTACAGCCAGTAAAGTCTGGTACAAGAGATTTAAATGTTGCTGCTTGATGGAATGGAGAGACGCTCACTATAAATATCACCCACAAACATGTCGGCTGCAGTGGGGTGCAGGCACAGAGGTCTCCTGGTGGCAGCAGGTATATAGTCTGTAGCTGGTCAAAGATTGGGCCCCTTCTGACATTTTTCTTGGGCAACCTAGAATTGAAACATGAAATGGGATAGGTGGGGAGAGAGGGAAAGTCATCCCTGCTAACCTGTGTTACAACTTCATTGAAACAATATACTTCACACATCAATAAAAATGACACACCTAAATTTGAGAGTCATGCCCAGGCCTGGCCACACCTAGCCCAGGATCGTCCCACTGCATAGTATTCCCACGGCTGTGGGAGAGGGGGAGGAAGGAAGAGTCATGCACCAAGTTATCCAGAGGTACACTCCGCGAGTGTGTGAGTGAGTATGAGAGGGCAGAGCAAGAGCTGAGAAAGTGCTGGGTTGTTTCCATTTGCTCATCGTTTGGGACTACAGCTGTGCATGCATTAACATGAACAATCCCTATTTAAAAACCTAATTTGTTCACGTATGCTTTCAATCTGGGGATTTTTCTTTTCAGTTCTGGAAAATTCCCAGCTGTGCTAAATATCTACCTTGTCCTTGATTCTCAACTCTGGAACTCTTCCATTGTACCTTTGTAGACATTTAGATCTACCACCATCTCATGCTGTCAATCCGCTCTGTATTCTGAGTTAACACCCCAGTGAGCCATCCAATTCATTAATGGATAATTAATGAATTAATTAATTTAATTAATTAATGGGATTAATGGATAATATCCATCTAGGATAGTGTTATTTTTTCTAATTATAGTGGTGATAGTTTTCATTCCCAGGATTTTTTCCTGGTTCTTTTTAATATCCACCTGCTTTTGTTTCATAATCCCTTCCTAGAATTCATTATTTTGGGAGGCATTTTGTTTAGTTCATTAGAAGCTTAAAGTGTTATTTCTGGGGCACCTGGGTGGCTCAGTCGGTTAAGCATCTGCTTCCAGCTCAAGTCATGATCTCTGGGTCCTGGGATGGAGTCCCATGTCAGGCTCCCTGCTCAGTGGGGAGTCTGCTTCTCCATTTATCTCTCCTTCTACCCTTCCCCCACACACCCTTGCTCATGCTCTCTCTCTCTCTCTAATAAATAAATAAAACCTTAAAAAAATAAAGTTTAGGGACACCTGGGTGGCTCAGTGGTTGGGTGCTTGCCTTTGGCTCGGGTCATAATCTCAGGGTCCTGGGATCAAGTCCTGCATCAGGTTCCCCCCAGGGAGCCTGCTTCTCCCTCTACCTATGTCTCTGCCTCTCTCCATGTCTCTCATAAATAAATAAATAAGGTCTTTAAAAAATTTTTTTAATTAAAAAATAAAGTTTATTTCCATTCTTTTAGTAATGAATTCCTGATTCATTGAGTGCTTTGGCCATCAATTATAGCATGAGCTTCTTCTCTATGTTTTAAATGTGTAATTTATCAGGCCATCTTGAGTGGAAATTCCCTTTTGTTGGTGTGCTTGCTGCCCTTCTTCTCTTGTCCTCTTGTTGTCTAAGAACTTGTGGTTGCTCCTCATCTGGCCTGGGTTTTCATTCAGAGCCAAGCTGTATATGGGTGTGAGCAGTTGGAGTGTCTTGGCTGTGGGAATATTGTTGATCCCACCTCTCCGCAAGCATACTACTAGGCACAAGCTCTAGTTCGGGGACCCCGGCTTTTTTCTTGTACCACCCCAGCCAGCGACTGGTTACTGGTCATAGCCCTAGGCCATAGTTGCAGCTTTTTCTACATCCTCTCTTTAGGAAGGGCACCTTTCCCAGGCCTTCTGTATCACACAGCAAGCCTGACTCCAGGCCAGAAGCTCATGGTCTGTTTCCTTTGCTCAGAAGCTACAGCTAGGTTTTTGTTTTGTTTTGTTTTGTTTTTTTAATGCTAGCCCCCAAAACCCTAGAACTCCCATCACTGTCTTATTTCTGGGACCACAGAGATGTTCTCTGGGTTCTTTTTTTTTCTAATTTTTTATTTATTTATGATAGTCACACACAGAGAGAGAGAGAGAGAGAGGCGGAGACATAGGCTGAGGGAGAAGCAGGATCCATGCACCAGGAGCCCGGCGTGGGGTTCGATCCCGGGTCTCCAGGATCGCGCCCTGGGCCAAAGGCAGGCGCTAAACTGCTGCGCCACCCAGGGATCCCTGTTCTCTGGGTTCTAAGAGTGGTTATGTATTTTTAATTTAAAAAAATATTTTATTTACTTTTATCCTCTATCTGAAGGAAAAGGGGTGTGAGTCTCTACTTGTACCTATTCCATCAACTTAAGCAAAATTTGTGAGACCTCCTTTCCAGATTTAAAAAAGATTTTATATCCTTACCAAATAGTGCACACTTTGGACATTTAAATGAATGAATGAATGAATGAATGAATGAATGAATACAGGTAGATTCCTTTTATTAATTGGAATCCTTTTTCTTTCCTCAATCCCCATTCTTTTTTTTTTCTCAATCCCCATTCTGATCATTCCATTCTGAGGTCAGGCAGCAACTTGCTCCCTCTAAAATCAATGATTGTTCAACTTACCTTACAAAAGTCCTACCTCTTTCTGGTACTGCTCCAGACAACTTGTTTATCAACTTGCTTATCATTTATTCAACTTGAATTATCATTGTTTTATTTTAAAAGTAATAAGTACTAAAAATAAAAATAAAAGAATAAAAGTAGTATGTCCTGTAAAGAAGATAAATAATGCAGACCATTTAGTAATTCAGTAAAATACCACCTTTTTTTCTCATTAGAACTAAACAACATAGTTGTAGAAAATTTAGTAAATACATATAAGTATACCTAAAGATAAAACCATTAAAAACTCAGCTGTTGAGAGCTATTTAGTCATTAACATTTTGGAATGTAACTGTCCATCTTTCCTCTCTGGCTCTAATGTGCTCACCTTGACTCACCTTGAATCACCTTGAATTCATCAACTAAACTGTTTTTGCAGTGAATGGTGAATGCATTCCTTCAGTGCCAGTGGGGCCATCAAATGTGCACTTCAGCCACAGGACTGCAAACATGACTACCTTGTAGAATTTTTGTATTTTCTTTTTTTGTTCTGAGGTAGAAGTTAGGAAGTGAGCAGATTATGACTTATCTTCAAATGTGCAAATGCCCTGCTGATTTGTTGCTAGCACTACTGAAGCAGCTAATTGTGATGAACATGCAGACAAGTAAGTTACTTCTCAGAAGACAGAGATTAGCTACTTGTCTTGGGTGTGGGGAAGCATAGACTGTATGTCCTTTTGGGGGCCCCTGCTTTTCTACTCCTCTGTTGCCTCTCTTTTCTGTTAGGACTACCTTTATCTACCTCTTGTTTCTAGTCAAATTCCTCCCAGAAAACAGAAATGGCCATGCTCAGCTGAAAAGATGCCACTTAAATCCAGGTATTTTATGTATGGAAACAGTGAAGAGCCTTTGCATGACTTTTCAGAACCAAGGTTAAAAAATAAAATCAAGAACCTCAAATCCAAGTTCCTGGTGTCTTTCAAGCTTCTCTAAGAAGTAGCCTTTCCCCTCTAACATGATAGTTCCCATCAAAGTAGTAAGGGAAGACAAAGAGAAAGAGACAAAACAGGAACTATAGGTCAGATGTGAATGGAGGAATTTACAACTGGGTGATAACATATGACCAAAGGAAGAAAGGAGTGAACAAATAATAATGCTCAGTACTTCAAGATGAGATTATTCTTACCATCTGTCCCTAACCATGCAAGAAGTAGAAATAACAAATTCAGATTTAAAAATGCAAAGAGAAATTCATGAGGTGAGGAGAAGACATATGCAGGGTATAAACCTTCTAGTCCTGAAAAAGTCTTGGGAAAGTGGTAGAACTAAATGAAGACTATAAGTGGTCTGCAGTCAGAGAATTAAAGAGAAAATGTTCAGGTTTCTGAGAGACAAAGGTCATGCAAAGGGTCAAGGGTGTTAAGTGACATGTAAATAAAGTGAAATAGTTCTTGCTAAGAAAAGTCAGGCAAGGCAGAGTTTATAATAATGCCAAGACAAGCAGTAGAATTAGAAATAAGAAAAACTGAAACCTTCAAATTCAGAAATATGTTCATCTTTCCCAGGAATTAGCAGTTACTCATTCATTTTCATGCCTATGCATGTTTGAAATAGTGAGGTATTTATTGGACACTTACTCATATTAAAGGCTGTTTGATCACTTGAGGTTTGATTGAAAAAGCAAGCAAACAAACAGAAGTTTCCATTTTCAAAGAACCTGAAACCGAGTTGGAGAAATGCAACAGAATAGTGCACTGTACAATCATAGTGCAGTGTTAGTTTACTAGTTTAAACAACAGAGAACCTGAGGGTCGAGAGAACAGTGGCCAGTGGTTATAGGAATGACCAGAGCACAGAGTTGGCAAAGGCTATACTGGGACTTGAATTGAATAAGAAGAAGCGGAGTGGATATCATCACTGAGAAGATCTCACATGTCCACGGGGCTCAATTACATTTGTTCATAAAGGGTCATAGAAGTTGGACAATTTGAGGGCATACTTGAGGTGGCTCATGGGACAGCAAGGAAACAACCCTAGAAATATGACAAAGTGAGGAAGCAGATTATGGAGGGTCTCACAAGTAGGCAGAGGAAGTATAGATTTGACAGAGTAGGAAGAAGAATTCCGCTAAAAGTTTTTTAATTAACATACAATAAATAGACTATTGTGCATGTGTGGTTCTATGAATTTAAACACATACTCTTTGTATCTATCAACACAATTAGGATACTAAACAATTTCATCATTTGCAAACTCTCCCCAGTGCTAACCCTTTGTAGTGACTCCTTTCTCCTAGCCCTAGCTTCCATGGTCACTGACACATACTCTTTTATAGCTTGTCCTTTAGAGAATGTCATATAAATGGAGTCATGTGGATTCCACTAGGTTAGGTAACCTCTCTAATGGAAAGCCATGTAAACTTTGGAGACCAGCTCCTTTCACTCACTTTAATGCTTTAGAGATTCCTCCAAATTGTTATGCTTATTAATAGTTTATTCCCTGTTGGAATGGTAGTCCATTGTATTCATCTGTTAAATTAAGACATTTGGGTTGTTTCCAGTTTTGATGATTATGGATAGAGTTGCTGTAAACACTTAGGTACAAGTGTTTGTGTAAACATACATTTTTATTTCTTTAGGGTAAATACTTAGGAGTAAGATTTCTGGGTCATATGGTAAGTGTATATTTTTTATAAGAAACTACCAAACTTATTCCAGAGTGGCTCTACCACTTTGCATTCCCATAAGAAATGTGCGATGATTCCAGTTGTTCTCATACTTGCCAGTGTTTGGTATTAATCGTGGTTTTGTTTTTTTGTTTTTGCTTTTTTCCCCCATTTTCTGGGTTTTGGGAGGTTTTTCTGACATAAAATAGGCATGTTATTGTATTTTATTGTATCTTTAATTTGCATTCACCACTAGCTAATGAGGTTGAACATTTTTTTTTCACGTGCTTAGTTTCTGCATATCTTCTTTGATAATGTATCTGTTCAACTCTTGGCTTTTTAAAAATGGGTTCTGTTTTTTCTTATTGTTGAGTTTTGAGCATTGTTTATACATTCTGGATACAAGTCCTGTGGTAGATATTTGATTTGCAATTATTTTCTCCTAGTTTGTTACTTCTCTTTCCTGTATCTTTTATGAAGCTAAAATTTTTAATTTTGAGCAAGTTCAATTTATCAGGTTTTTTTTTAATGGATCCTGTCTTTGGTGTCATGTCTAAGAACTTGCAGAGGAGGAAAAAAAACCTTTTTCCTACTACCCTCTTAGGTTCTCCAGCTGGGGTCCTGTAATGTGAACTGACAAAACAGATTAACAAGAGAAAAACATCCAAATTGGTTTAATGTGAGTTTTATGTGACATAGGAGATTTCATAGGGAAATGAAAACTCAAAGAAACAGTTAAACCTGAGCATGTTTATACTAGGCTTGATGAAGAGTGGAAAGTCATGGAAAATGTGACAGGACCAAAGGGTATGAGCCAAAGGGGAACTTGCGGAAACAGCAATTTCATTCAGATTCCTCTCCATTCCCCTCCATCTTCAGAGATAAGGATGCTCCTTTCTTCCAGGGATAGGGAGGGTATCTCTCACATGAGGATCTTATGACCTGCTTTAAGAAAGAAGGTGGATGTTATAAAGTCCCTCCTGCACCTGTGTTTTCTTAGATTCCTTCAGCTTAAAATATTCAGTATGCCAAGGTGACATATTTTTGGGATATGGTGTTCTGAATTCTGTTGAAGTCTTTGCCTAACTCCAGGTCATGAAGATTTTTACCTGTGTTTTCTTCTAAAAGTTTCATAGTTTTATGTATTACATTTAGGTGTTTTTTGAGTTAATTTTTGTATAAAGGTAAAGATTAGATCAAGATTCTTTTTGGTTTTGGTTTTGGTGTGGGTGTTTGTTTGTTTTGCCCATGGATGTTCAATCATTCCAACACCATTTTTTTAAATACTATTCTTTATTGAATTTTATTCGTATCTTTGTCAAAAATCAATTGCCCATATTTATATGGTAGGTCTATGTTTGGTCTGAGCCTCCTTCTAAATTCTATATTCTGTTCCATAATATAACTGCCCTTTTGCCAATGTATAGTGTGTGTTTACTGTAACTTTACAGTAAGTCTTAAAATTGGATAATGTTATTCCTCCAGCTTTACTCTTCTGTTTTCAGAATTGCTTGGGCTATTCTGGTTTCTGTGCCTTTTCATTTAAACTTAGTATTTACTTGTATTGTATTGTCAAAAATCCTGCTGAGAATTTTATTGGAATTCCTTTAAATCTGTAGTTGATTTGAGAGAGAATTGACATCTTTACTATTACTAAATTTTTTTTTTTAAAGATTATTTATTTATTTATTCAGAGAGAGAGAGAGAGAGAGAGAGAGAGGCAGAGACACAGGCAGAGGGAGAAGCAGGCTCCATGCAGGGAGCCTGATGTGGGACTCGATCCCGGGTCTCCAAGATCACACCCTAGGCTGCAGGCAGCGCTAAACCGCTGCGCCACCGGGGCTGCCCTATTACTAAATTTTTGAATAAAAGAATGATATGATCACTCTTCATTCATGGGAACTTCATTTGCCTAGGGAGGATAGATGAAAGACTATATATTTTTTTCTTTTTCATACTATTCCAACCCTAAAAGAACTTCTGAGCCTGGAAACATACTCACTTTGATCTCTGGTCCATTAAGAATGAGAGGCTCAGGTTACCCTTTCTCTAGGCCCACTTTGGATATGACAGCTCAGAATGTGGCACACGAGTTGCCACAAGCCTATATGAATGCAGCAGCCCAGGCCATGCAGGGAGGCTGGGTCAGATGATAAGAATCCAGGTATTCAGTTGAGCCCAAAGCTTTTTGCAGAGGGTATAGTGGAAGGGTGCTATTTGGCTACTTGGTGACCATACTCCAAAAAGATGAGCATCTTATGTATGCAGAATTTCTGAACAAGAATAAGACTCTATCCTGTCAGTGAGGCAAGGGTTGAAACTCAACTAATTTGCGTGGTAATTTTGAAAAACTTGACTTTTCTCTGGCCTGTAAAATGAAGTATGTTCTTTCAAGCTATTAAATTTGAAAACATGAAATTATAACAATATATCAAGTGAGTCTAAAATGCAAGACATATACAAGAGTTTATGAAGAAATCCTAACTTAAAGACTACAGAACAAATGATTATCTCATAGAGAAGTTGGTAACTTTTACTAAAGTTCAAATGGCCAAATTTTTCAAGGACGCAAAGCATAAATATTATGCCTATTCAAAATGTCAGTGCCCCTGTTGTTTTGCCCATTACTCTGACCAAATTCATGAATGTGTCCCAGCTTTATTCACTTGAACTTTATTTTGAGTGGACCACCATTGTTCTCATTCCTTAATATGCTCTTACCATCCTCTACAGTTTAAAATAAGGCCACCAGGAAAGCTTTCCTCGAACTCATTCAATGTTGTCTTATTGTGCCATAAGAAAATGGGATGAGAATAAAAACAAAACAAAAAACAAAAAAACAACTTGTCTAGGAAGTTAATATAAACAACCAGCTTCTCTAATCCTTAATCGAGATTTGATAGCTCAAGCCACAGTGTACAATAGGTCCATGAAGATTAGGATGGGAAGTTTTGATAAAAAGGAGAAATGCCTTAAAATTATAAAACCATGTGTGTGTTACAAAACCATGTGGGGGAGAGGGTGATTGGTGACAATTGTCACAGTGAAAGGTCCATGTCCTGCTCTGAAGGAAAGCATTAGGGTAAAGCTGAGGAGAAACATTTCATTTCCCTGAGGAGTTCTTACAGTAGTGGAGAAGAAAGTAAGTACATTTCATTGTATCTACCATTGGACACCTCTTTCAAGTAGAAGTTTTGAAGTTTTCCTTTATTTTTTCTTTTTTTTTTTTTTAAAGATTTTATTTATTTATGCATGAGAGACATAGAGAGAGAGAGGCAGAGACACAGGCAGAGGGAGAAGCAGGCTCCATGCAGGGAGCCCGACGTGGGACTAGATCCCAGGTCTCCAGGGTCAGGTCCTGGGCTGAAGGCGGCGCTAAACCACTGAGCCACCTGGGCTGCCCTCCTTTATTTTTTCTTAAAGATTTTTTATTTATTTATGGAGACACACAGAGCAAGGCAGACATAAGCAGAGGGAGAAGCAGACTCCTCGCAGGGAGCCTGGAGCTTGCTGTGGAACTCGATCCCAGGACCATGGGATCAAACCCTGAGCAGAAGGAAGATGCTCAACTGCTGCGCCACCCAGGCGTCCCAAAGTTTTCCTTTAATATATATATTTTTTTCTTAGTGTTTTTTACACTAGTAATTTTCAGATATCTGTGTACTTTTGTTATTGGTGTTATTTGCCCTTTTTTTCCCCAAAGTCCCTCCCACCCATCATGGTGTCATAATTTCCAAAATGAAATCTCACAAGGAATCCTGACATATAAGAGTGATGGCAGTGGAGTGATTCTTCCCTGAGTAAGATGAATGGAGATCAAGCTGTTGGCCTGCTCCATCTCCCCAACACCCTCATGGGTTCCTGAGACAACTTCACCATCTTTGAGCATTCACTTGGAGTGCCCAGTCACCGGACTGCCCAAGTCCTACACTGCAGTGCTCTAGAGGCCCAGAATAGCAAACTTGGCTCCTGATCTCCACCAACATTTATTGCATTTTCCTTCAGTGGCCCAATGACTCTACCCCTGTGATTGATTAAGGGTGAGATAGGGTCAATATAATATACCAGTCCACAGTAACATAACAGATTGCCAATTTGTTATTTCTCAAATTAAATAATGTGTAACCTGGCTTAAATGGCTGCCCTAAACCCTATGTCTCCAAGTAGAGGCAAGTGAAGGATGCATTCCTTGGGGAAAGGGTATAATGGGTTAATCCCACTTATCCCAACTTGTAGATGGCTTGTACTTGGCCCAGGAGGGCACCAGCCTATTTCTAAGGCACCAATTTTTTTCCTTTTGATACAAAATTCTAAAAATATAAATGTTACATTGATGACTTTCCCTGTAAAATACTTATAAGATTTTTCAAAGTGCCAAACCCCACATAAAACATAAACAAACACCTGGCAAATAAAGTGAGAACAAAAGCAAGAATAAGAGGAGGAGCAAGAGTGAATTCTTTTCTTAATCCAACACATAGCACATACTCTATTGGCATTATTTTTGAAAAGTAGAAATCCATTAACTTTGACACATGTCAAACTAGTTGATCTTTAAAAGCTTTAATAATATACAACTAAACTATTAAGGTACATGTGGAAATTTGTGAAGAGAAATGTCAGCTTCCAAGTTTACTCCCATGTCTTTAGACCACTTGTCTGTGAGGTTCCCCCTTGTCATGCTGTTATTTGGAGTTAGACGTCTTACACAGGCTCACTCATTTATCTTACTGCACTCTCAGGAATCAAGATGCTTGGGTTCCAGCCTCTAACTCCCTATGTAGAGAAAAATGCTAGCAATAATGAATACCTTTATAACATAAAACAATAGGGGTGTCTGGGTGTCTCAGTCAGTTAAGCATCTGCCTTCGGCTCAGGTCATGATCCCAGGGTCTTGGGATGGAGCCCCACATCAGGTTCCCTGCTCAGCAGAGAGCCTGCTCTCCCTCTCCTTCTGCCCCACCCCTTTCAAATAAATAAATAAATAAAATATTTTGAAAAGTTAATATAAAACAACAGAGAGACAATCTTGTCTAATCTGAGGTAAAACAGAAACAGGAGCTGTAGATTTCTGGTGTCTTAAATACCTATTATAGGATCTTGAGAAAAACTAAAAGAGTTCAGTCTTTATCGTTGCCACAGGAATAAGACTCACAATATTTCAGAGGAACAGCTAGTAAATGCAGAAAGGGTTATAGTTTTTAGGAAAAAAAAGAAAACATTCAAGCCATCACTTTGTTTGGTCTGAGCCTGTATTAACAGGGTCAAACTAAGGTGTTTTTGTTTGCTTTATTATTTTTTTAAATGAATAGGTAGAAAGGATAGTAAATCTTCCCCAATTTTATCATGACCAAGTGTAGCTACGCAACAGCCTTCTGAGTGAGGCATGGAGAGAGCATGACATAGAGTTTGTATTCACTGTCTCAATGGCAAAAACTACCTGTAATTATTTCCTCAGTGGGGCTGCATAAAACTTGAATTCCATTTAATCTTATACTAAACAATTTCTATATTTCATGTCATGGATTAGAATGAAAATGGGGATAGTTCATCAACATTGATCTGTGATATAAAAAAGAACAGCGAAGCCAGGGGTATGAGAGTGCATAAAAATGTTTTGTGTTCTGACCAGTACATTGCTTTAAAAAAATTTTACAGTCAGGCCCAATTGTTCATTCTCTCCATGCAGAAGATACTCACATATTCATTTTTAAAAGGGCAAATCAACCATAATTCAGTTTATAAACTGTGAAGCTGGTTGCGAATGTCTGGATGAATATTCATTAGAATCTCTTAATCTGCCATCGACTGTGATTCATTAGGCATATGTAAATATCATTCACTTTAATTGCCCCTAAACTGACTTAACATAATATTGTCATTAGCAAATTATTAGTTATTTGTGTAACTAATGGTACATTATGGTGTGCACGTTAAATTTCCAAATATATGATTACAATTATGATGATGTTTTATGCTGGGGGCTTTCTAAACTATTTGATGAAATATAATGGAGTCAAATCAAATCTGGTATGTTAATAGGACAGTTGCAGAACTTTTTTTCTACCTTGGTGCTATAATCATCTCCGAGCTACTCACTCTTCCTGACACTTGACTGGCTGTAGGTTCCTTCTACTCTGTTGTCTGCCCCAAGAGCCTCAAGAAGTTCTTGGTCTCTGCTATCCCATATGGGCTCAATATCAGTTGGCTTTTGATAAAAGTCATTTTATTAAAAAATAATTCACTCATTGGAAGTGAAGCAAATGATATAAAATGGACAAAAAAAAGCATAGAAGGTTCTCCCGAACATTGACATAAAGTAATCAGACTAGCATGTGATCCTGCTCTCACAGGAGCTTTACTCTCTGTGGTTCTATTTGGGGAGCTGCGTTTGACCTGTATAAGTTCATCAAATCATGAGCTATGTTGCAGCTGCTTACTACAGAAGGATCACCATCTGTAAAGAATTTGGCACCTCTTAGGACCCCTCTTGCATTCTTAGCATTACTTTTGCTGGAAAATTTGTTCACCTGTCCCCGCATCTCTCCAAAGCACTTATTTCTTTACAACAAAGTCATGTAGAAAGAACTTTCTCTAATCTTTGTCTCCACAAGGTTTTTCAAAGAGAGTCACTTACTTTTATCACTTACAATTACTACAAATTCACTAAGTGAGCTCCTAGAAATAAAGTTGACCCAGCACACTGGCAGAGAAGCCTACAATTAGTATTCCTTTAGTCTCTATTAATTGCCTTACTGGTAGCAAGAATATGTTAATACAAATTGAGCTAACAGAGGCAGGAAACCTTTTATCATTTTGCCCTCCTAAATATTAGTACATTAACAGGCCATTGATGTTTATAAACCGAGATTCAGACAAATGCATATTCCTGTCTTTGATAATGCTCTAGATTAATTGCCATTTCATCTTAATTTAATAAGCGATCCTTTTGGCAAAAAAAAAAAAATGCTTACACATGAAAAGAAATTGTTGAGATAATGACAGCATAATGAATATAGATTGTGGTACAAATCTCCTGAAGAGATACCAACATTCCAGAAACATGGTCAAGCATTACTGTATTTAAAAGAAAGCAAATTTTTCAGTCTAATGTACTTCAGGTTGAACATTACTGCCATCAAGCAAAACAATTCTGGTTGTTTTGATTGAGGATGAGTGATTGAATCTCTATCCCTTAGAAACTTAGCTGGAATTTCAGAGATCTCTTCTAGCCAATACCGTTTCTCCCATTTTACAGTGGTCAGTTGAGGTGCCATTTCCATGTTATATATACTCCTCACATAACACTAATGTCTTCTACTTCACACCATGCCTTCCTTTTCTGTGAACTAGAAGTTCCACAAACTCAAGCTTTGTATTTAGTACAGAGGTTGGCTAATGGGCCAAATTGAGTCTGCCATCTGTTTTTGTTAATAAAGTTCAGTTAGAACACAGCCATGCCCATTCGTTTACTGTTATTTTTACAGAGATCATATGGATCCACAAAGCCTAAAACATTTACTACTGACCTTTAAAGAAAAAGTTTTCCAATCCCTGGCCTCATATGCAGAATTTTGCCAAAAATGAATGAATGAAGTCCCCCAAACAAGCATCTTGTTTGTGATAAAAATTTATGCCTCAAATCTCTGCAGAGTCAATGATTTATCATGTAGTTGAAAAAAGTTTGGCCACTTCTAACTCTGACATCACAGAGATGTCAAAAATATTTAATTTATTTGAGCCCCGATGATTTTGTTATATAGCTTGGCTGAGGTATTTGGCTGGGTTTATATACCAAGTCCATGTCTCGTGTGTGAGTTATGGCAGAATGCAAACTGTGAATCAGAAAGTTGCTTTAAATTTTGTTTAGACCTCTAGGTTTACTTTAGACTCAAATACAAGCTTTTTTGTAATTTATACACATGGAAGGAAGTAACACTCCAGCTCAGGACTGATATTTCAATTGTTCATAACAAACAAATTATTCATAAACAATTACCCAAATAAACAAAAATTATTCATAACAAACAAACAAAGTTACGGACCACCAATTTTGTTTCAGGCCCATGCAAAGCACTTCATGTGCATTATCTCATTTAATCTTTGCTATAACTTTATGATAGAGACTTTTATTTTTCCTATATTAAAGATAAAGTCATTGAGAGTTAGAGAAAATAGGTGCTCACAAATGGGAGCCAGCAATCAGTCCTCAGCTTTTCTACATCTATGACCCATATTCTTTCCCCAATATGACGCTGCCTCAGTGTTGAATGTTGACTTATATCATTTGCGTTGTTAGGCTGAGATGCTTATCCTATGGCCACTAAAGATTATACTTTTCAGAAATAGCTATCTGGAGACAATCTAACATAATATTGTTTAGTAAAAAAGGCAGAATGTGAAATTAAATATATTATGATGTTAATTCTGTAAAATATATGTGTATTAGGATCTCAGCTTGAACCTAGGCTGTCAACATTGTACCCCTACAGGCATATTTGGGTGTGGCCAGTAAACTGGTGGAGTAACCTCACCTGGGTCTTAGACTTGATGAGCTTCTTGGGGGAGGTCTGTTCCTAATAACCAAGATATGATTGGATGAGAGAGGTGATTTTGAGTCCATGGTCAAGATTATTCAAACTGCCCTTTGCCCAAATGCCTAGATCCACTGAGGTATAGGCAACACAACTTGAGAATCCCCCAACCCGATTTCCTATCAGAACCACTCATGAAGCTGTCGTTGTTTTGTCTCCAGCTTTCCATCATTTGGTGAGCCACAGATTTCCTACCAATTAATTCCTTTTCTCCTTAACATGCCCAGAGCTAGTTTCTGTTGCTTGCAGTCAATAACCCTGATACAGTAACTTCTCCACTGTGGCCATTCAAGCACCAAGGTCCCAAAAATCATGCCAGTGCACCCTGAAGAAAGGCCATGTATGAGTATTATGCAAAATATGCTGTTGAATTCAAATTAGCAGCAATTAAGGATTTGTATATTATTGAACTCAGTATACTTTGATTTCCTCTGGTTCAAGGCTCAGGGCGTGCTAACCCTCTTCCTACATGATCAAATGTTTAGGCAGCATCTCCTGCCAGCTTGGTCTCTGGCCTATTGATACTTATAAACTTTTTACCTTCACCACTTGATATGCATTGTAGCCATGTGCTGCTTTGTGCTACTGATATGTTCTGTCTTATTTTAGCCTCCCTAATATTAGGCTTATATCATGCATCCTGCTTGATGTACACACTTACCCATTAGGATTCCCTTCTCTTGGTTCTGATTTCTCTTGGTTACAACCTAGCTCCTTGGCACATTTGATATAGCTCTGACTCCCTGGACATCACCCTGAATGTAATATATGTGTCCATGAAGTGTATAGATGATAGCAGGTATGACTTGGATGTATGTGCTGTGTACAGGGGATAGCCGTTGTAACTGGGATGTATGTGAGATAGCAGAAACATCGTGAAAGCATATCGGCTTTGCCTTGGTTGCGGTGGAGGTGGGGGTGTCAGGGAAAGCACCAGGGCCAAGGTGCATCTTGGAGGATGAGTAGAACTCTTCCAGCAGACAATGGTATACTCCAGGCAGGAGAAAGAGAAAGAGAAGGAAAAAGAGCTTAAAAGGCATATAGTGACAGTGGAAATAAAGCTAGAAAATTATAAGGACTTTTATTTTATTGTGAGAAGTTTGAAAGCCATTCCAAATGTAGGAAGCCTTATGACATAAGATTGAAGTCCTGTAAAACTGTAGGGACAGGGTGGAAAATGCTGTGAAAGGAGTCAAGACTGGAGATGGGCAAAACAGTGCAGGGGACATTTACAAGAATCTGAATGATGGTAAGCTGAGGGCTCCCTCCAAGGCACCAAAGGGTGACAGACAGAAGGGAAATGATTGGAAGGATGTTGAGAGGATACCATCAAGAGACACATGGATGCAAGAGAACAGTCTAGAAAGACCCTGAGGTTTGTGGCTTAAGTGACAGAACTATCAACAGCATAATTCACTGAAACAGGGGGGCAGAAAGGGGATTGTGCAGACATGTGGATAGACAGCAATTTCAGTTTGAACATTTTGAATATAAAATACACTTGGAATATCCAGGTGGAGCTGTTCCTCAAGCTGAAGGATGTATGGATTAGAAAACAGGTCTGGATGTGCCATGTTAGATCCTCTAGCTGTGTGACCTCAGTCAAATCAATTAAGTTGTCTGCACATCAGTATCTCCATCTGTAAAACGGGAATAACAATAGTACCTACTTCCACAGCATTGTTACCAGTATGAAGTGATTTAGTATACGTAAACTTCTTAGAACCACTACATAAAAGTAGTAACTGTTGTTTATTATTATTGTTGTTGTTACCTTGGATAAGAAATCCCTATTAAATATGTTTTTTAAAAAAAATGTTTCAACTCTGTTCTTTTTTCCCCCAGCTTTATTGAGATGTAATTGACAAACAGAATTGTAAGATATTTAAAGTCTACAACTTGATGACTTGATATATACAGGGATTGTGAAAGGTCTCCCCCCACTGAACTAGTTAACACACCCGTCACTTCACATATTTACCTTTTAAATATTTTTGTTTGTTTGGTGTGAACATTTAAGTTCTACGCTCTTAGCAAATCTCAAACTATACAGAGTTATCAACTGTAGTCAGCATGTTATATAACCCTAGATCCTCAGGTCTTATCTTATGAAAGTTTGTTCCCTTTACCAACCTCTCCCTCTTTCCTCCACTCCCAGGCCCTGGTAACTACTTTTCTACTCTCTGTTTCTATGAGATCCACTTTTTTTTTTTTTTTTTCAGATTCCACATAAAAGTGTTATCATGCAGTATTGTTTTTAAAGATCTTATTTATTTGAGAGAAAGAGAGAGTGCACAGGAGTGGTGGGGAGAGGCAGAGGGAAAGGAAAAACCAGACTCCCCACTGAGCGAGGAGCCCAACATGGGGCTCAATCCCAGGACCCTGGATGCTGAAGGCAAGACACTTAACCAACTGAGCCACGCAGGTGCCCCCATGCAGTATTTGTCTTTATCTATTTGGCCTATTCCACTTAGCATAATACCCACTTTCATCCACATTATTACAAATGACAGCATTTTTTTTTCAAGGATTAATTTATTTACTTGAGAAAGGCGGGGAAGGGCAGAAGGAAAAATCGCAAGCGGACTCCTCACTGAGCGGGATCTCACTATCATGAGATCAAGACTGAAGCCGAAATCAAGAGTCTGACCCTAAACCGAGTGAGTCACCCAGGCACCCCGATTTAATTCTTTTTTAAGGGTAAATAATATTCAGTTATATATATGTATATATATATGTATATATATATATATCTCATATTATATTATTATACAAATCATATATAGTGGACCATATATTATTAAATTACATATAATCAAAATATAATCAGATATAGATTATATCATATATATATATCAGAAAAACATTTTGATACATTCGTCCATTGACCGTTACATGTATTCTTTATCTGTCTTCTCCGACCCTACTTACTTACTCCTGCCACTCCCTGGTAAACATCTCAGTTCTCAAAGTTCATGCAAAGTTTCACAGTGGTCTCTACCTTAAAAAAACATGTATCTTGGGATCCCTGGGTGGCGCAGCGGTTTGGCGCCTGCCTTTGGCCCAGGGCGCGATCTTGGAGACCCGGGATCGAATCCCACGTCGGGCTCCCGGTGCATGGAGCCTGCTTCTCCCTCCGCCTGTGTCTCTGCCTCTCTCTCTGTGACTATCATAAATAAATACAAAAAAAAAATTAAAAAAAAAAAAACCATGTATCTTGAAGTGGGTCATGCTCATTGCTAGCTTGAGGAGTCCCCAGAGAAATCAGCAATGGAAGCTCTATTGCTGTCGTTCCTCTGAGTCCACACCAACACCTAGCCCGGAGTACAAGGAGGAGGGCCCATGCTACTAGTTAGTGCGTCTGCTTTGACAAAAACTTCTTTCCCTCTGATTATGGAATTAAGACACGCACCTTGTACAAATCTTGAGCGAGGAGAAGCCTAAAGAAGAAAGTCAAAAATCACCAATAATTAAGGCCTAACCATGGTATGAATATTTACCATTTATCCTTGAAAGATTTCTGCCTCCAGAGGTGGCCGCAAAGAGTGTCCCACCCCACCCCAACCTCATCTGCCCGGGTACTGACCCTGCTTCTGCTGATCTGTGTGGGCGACTTAAGCCATTCAATGTGATCATTGGATTTCACCAAGTTGCCAGGTGGGGAATAAATGCAGCATTTGTTTGAGTGTCCTGGCTGAGTTCCAGCTGAAGCCCTGATGGTTTCAGGGTCTCAGTTGTAGCTTCAATTGGATTAGTTAGCCACTAGTTCTTGCACTGACCCTGGGTGGAGGGGCGCAGCACGGGGAAACCAGGAGTGGCTGCTTTTAAATGGGGGGAGCCCTGCCCAGTGGGCTCTGTAAATCATCCCACCCCAGAGGGAAAAACTCTGTAGGCATCGGAGGCTCTGGGAAGCAGCAGGGTGTCATTGGCTCGGCTCCCCTCTCCTGCTGTCCCCCTCCACTGACTTCCCCTCCCCCTGTGGGGACCTGTGGAGGCAGGACACCGCTGCCAGGGCATTGCTCTGTTGAGGAATCTCCATCTACCTTTGAGATCCTGTGTGCCTCCCGAGCATCCCGGCTTATCTTCTGCCTGAGTTTTAGACACATTTTCATCCGTCTTCCATTTTACAAATAAAGAGAAAATTGGGTGTGCCCATGCACTGTAAGCGATGCTACTTCAATAGTCCAATCGTAGACAAAGTCTGGGATGCGAAAAATCAGTTTGCTGCCCCAATGCATATCAGGCGGTGGAGGTAAAAAGTTTCTAAGGACCGTCAGCCCAGAGACCCAAGTGGCAGGAGATGCTGCTTACACATGGATCATGCAGGAAGAGGGTCAAGGCGCCCCGAGCCTTGGGCCAGGGGACATCCAAACACTGAATCCAACCGCATCCAAGCCCCTAACTGCCCTGGTTTGAGTTCAGCGGGAAATCCCGCATAATATCCATAAATGACCTTTCTTCGGGGTGCACCGGCGTGACCGTTGGGGTCACGTAACAAATACCCAGCGCGGCTTAAGGATGGGACGGCGGATCTCCGACATGCACGTTTTTACGGCACAGCAATTGAGCACTTTAGGATTTTACGACAGTGTCGGGCCTTACACAACAACGAAAAGGAGCCCCATAGAGGCCGGTGATGGTGGGCTGGTCCCCCGGAAGCACGCTGCAGCCCGTGGGGACAGTACGGCCCGAGAGCCGTGAAGCCGCGGTCCCTGGGCCCGCACGCCGGCCTCGCAGCCGGGACACGAGTCGGCGGTGCAGGTGCGGAGGTCGGGGCGCGGCGGTGGCTGCGCGCGGGGCTCGCGAGGCGGCGGGGCCGGGCCGGGCCGGGCCGGGCGCCATATGCCGCCGCGCTCCCTGCTGTCGCCGGGCGGGTCTGCCGCCTCGTCCTTCTGTCGGGGACACTAATGACGAACATGTTTCGAACAGTTTTGTTTACCTAGCAACAGCTTTTCTAAGAGGGGGTCGTAATTAGTCACCTTAAGCAATTTCGGGTTGGGATTTTCTTTCCCCCGAGCTCCATTCATTTGCTCATTCACGTGGAAGAATCTCTCGCCGCCCCCCGCCCCCGCGCCCCCCCCGCCCCCGCGCCCCCTCGGCCCCTCCCCCCCCCCCCCACCCGGCCCGCACCCCCGAGGCTGCTGTTACTGTTTCCATGAAAAAGTGTGTCTGCATCAAGGAACTAGTTTTAATGGCTCTACGCCATTTTTCTTTCTTTCAGACAGACTTTAATACCACAATTAGCTTTGAAGGGTAGATTTTTCTCCACTTGTCAGGCGCAGTAGTCCTTTGTGAAGCTCTTCAAATGGGATCTGCATTTTAAAATCAAATCCCATTTGGCGATTTTTTTTTTTTCCCCATGATTTTGTACTCCCTAGTTGCAGTCACTTCCGTATTAAAGGAGCAGGCTTGGAGCTGATTCGAGAGTTCAACTCTATCACGACTGGAAAAAGAATAGAAAATGTGAATTTTCACCGATTATGCTATCGATTTTCTTTTCAAATTCGATTCACGAAGAACCAAAGTAGGTCCCTCTTTTCTGAGTATTTTTCCTTTTGGATTAAGCATTTTGAGTACTATATGGATTCATCGATTTCTGTTTATGCAAGATAATGCCAAGTTTAAAAAAAAATCTGCTAAAAAGTGAAATACTTAATTCAAAATGAATCAGAGACAAATTCCAAAGTAGCATCATCCCAAATGTTGATGCTTTTCTTTTCTTTTCTTTTGTAATAAAATTTGTGAAGCCTGGGTTAACAACTGAAAGACAATACCACCAAATGTGTTTAATCATTAACTCCCATTAGACAATAGCCTCCATAAAAATCAAATGACACAGGCTAATCCCTGCAGGACTTCCTCTGCTTTTACATAACTGAACCAGCTTCTGCCTTATTGTAAAAGAACAACATCTCTTTCAAGTCATTCCCTGTTTCTGGCGGAACCTAGGAACACTCAAGCCATGGGCGTAATAACCATTGAGTATCAAGCTTCATGTTTATTCAGGACAAGAGAGAATGATTAAGATGTAGGCCTGGCAGAAATAGAAAACAACTGATACTAGAAGAGAATTCTTAGAATAAACATTACATTTTTATTGTAACTTAGTTTGTGTGTTAGCAAGTCAAATAATCTTTTTAAAAAGATTTTATTTTTAAGTCATCTCTACACCCAATGTGGGGCTCAAACTCACAGATCAAGAGTCATACATGCTCTGACTGAGTCTGCCAGGTGCCCCTTGAAATAATCATTTTTAGGTGAATTTTTCTTTTTCCTCCATATGAATGATAGTATACCAGAAATAGGCTCTGTTCAGAATTCTAAGGATGATTTTCTTAAGTTCAATTGATTTTTTTTTTAAAGATTTTAATTATAGACTTTATTTTCAGAGCAGCCTTTGGCTTTACAGAACAACTGAGCAGAACATAAAGAGTTTCCTCTCTCATCTCTCCCTACTGCTTCCCTTATTAATACTTCACATTAGCATGGAACATTTGCTAAATGGATGAAGCAGGACTGATTCATTATTACTAACTAAAATTTAGACTTTACATTAAGGTTCATTCTTTGTACAGTTCTAGGGATTTTGACAAATGTCTATTGACATGTATCTACTGTAAGAGTTACAGAATAGTTTCACCACCATGAATATCCCCCATGCTCGGCCTGTTCATTCTTTTGGTCTATCCCCAACCCCTGGCAACTGCTGATCTTCTGACAATCTCCCCAGTTCTGCCTTTTCTAGAATGTCATATAGTTGGGGTCGTACTTTGGTAGCCTTTTCATTTTTGCTTCTTTCACTTGGTAGTATACATTTAAGCACCCTCAATGTCTTTTCATGATTTGATAGCTCATTTCTTTTTATTGCTGAGTGATATTCCACTGTATGGATGTGCCACGATGAATTTTTAGAGCATTTAATTGTTCATTCCTAGCAAAGTAGGAAAAACCTACCTTTCAAAGTTAATTGTGTGTATATATTTTATGGTTCATTCAATTCTTAAATTTGAAAAAGTTGTTTGTTTAAAAAGTTTGGCCTCAATTTGGGACTAACTAGGAACATATGCATTAAAATTACTTAGTGTACCTAAAACACTGAGTGAAAAAAAAAAAAAAAAGAGAGAAAGAGAAAAAAATCCTTAAAGCTTCTGTGGTCTGTGAGGGATGCTTGATGAGGTTTATGGTCAACCAAGAAGTATCATGTCATCTGATATGTGTGCCAAATGGGGTGGGACAAAAATATCCTATGCATAAGTGTGAGTCTGTGCACGCACACCAATGAAAAGCAACATTTTCAATGAGAAAATTTGCTGGGAATTCTTTATCAAGAAGGTGGGCACAACACATCACTCTGGCAGACCTTGAAGGATCACTCAAAGTGATCTAAATTACGTATTCTAGATGTGATTAGAAGGTGCCTCTAAATGACATATTCTAGGATGAGTAGGTGCCTCTTATGCTATGGAAGGAATAGAATGGAAGACTGCCTTTCACAACAGCACTTACTATAACACAGCTGGTCATGATAGAACAGAGATGAAGTTGTGTAGGAATCAGGTGTCTGGGTGCTGCAGGAGTGGGATTGAGATACACGAGACGTCCCTTTTCAGAATTGACATGATCAGAATCGGGCAGAAAACATGGGGTGGTCTCAGCTGAGGTCCATGTGCCAGGAAGTCCCTCAGAGTCCCCGAAGTGGAGCTTACATGTTGGAAGGGGATATCAGGACTTGACTCCAGCCCAAAACTAGGGGTCAAGTACAAAGGGCACATGTGTAGCTGGGACTGGAAGCTGATCCCAGAGCCATTTCCTCACTGGGATATGACTCTCAAATGAGTGTGGCCTGAAGGAGCAGGACCAGGAAACCCCAAGTTGGGCAGCACTGCAGCCAGACAGGGATCTGGGCACATGAGCACCACCTCCAGAGGTGCAAAGGTGCAGGACCAGCACCAGCTTTTAAAATGTTTCCTTTTCACTTTCCTTTTGGCATTTAGAAGCAGGGAGACCTGTATTAAATAATTTACCCTCAATTCAAGGAGTGGGAAAGCCTTTGCCAAAGGAAGATTTCCTGCTTAAGTTACTCACTGAAAAAAACAAAGACAAAAACAAAAGAATATGGTTTTTGTTTTTTTTTTCACCCAAACTAGCAAAGAGTCCATATCATAATGTGTCCAGCTTGGACTCTAATCAAGAAGTAATTCTTCTTTTGCACCAAAAGGCATACATAGAGAATATCACCTCTGTCTCCCCACAGAGTATTGAAGAGCATGGGCTGGGGCAGAGAACCAAAACACCGAACACACAGATTAAGTTGAAAGACAAACTGAGTCTCAAAGTCCCGCACAGAAAAATCATTTTATTGTTAGCGAGTCATTTAGCACCAACCCTTTTTGGGCAAATGATAGGACTGTGAAGTCTTTTTTTTTTTGCAACATACCTGTTTTTTTTTTCCTAAAATGCACATTAAAAAAATATTTTTAGCATCACTAACATTAGGGTCAAATGCATCTCCCATTTGCTTTTGTCATTTGTGAAGTGGCTGTTGTTAGCTGCAGTGCTCAAGTTTGGCCAGAGCTGTTTCTTAATGCCTTAATTAAGCTATGTGCCTTGTTGGTACTAAGGAATTGAGAAACATGTTGTTAATATCCACCTGATTGTTCTTGAAGAACTTTCTATTGGTTACTTTTGATAGGTATTGCTTTTTTAAAATCAGCATTGATGAGTGTCAGTGACTTACAAGAAAATCCCAGAGAAGCACTTTTTAAGGTCAAATATGAAAATATGAAATATAGTTGACTTGCAAAAATTCCATTAATTTCAGATGTACAACATAGTGATTCCACAAGGCTATGCATTATGCTCTGCTCACCACAATGTAACTACTCTCTGTCATCATACAAAGCTATTATGATACCATGACTCTATTCTCTATGCTGGGCTTTTTATTCCTGTAACCTATGCATTCATAACTGGAGTGTATCTCCCACTCTCCTTCACCCATTTTACCCATTCCCCACTCCTGTTCCCTCTGGCAACCATCAGCTCATTCTCTGTACTTGTGGGACTGTTTCCACTTTTTTGTTTCTTCATCTGTTTTGTTTTTTTAGATTCCATGTGTAAGTGAAATCGTATGGTATCTGTCTTTCACTGTCTGATTTAAATCACTTTGTATAATACCCTCTAGCTCCATCCATGTTGTTGCAAGCACGATCTCATTTTTTATGAATGAGTAATATTCCACTGTGTATTACATACCACATCTTCTTTACCCATTCATCAATCGATGGACACTTGGGCTGCTTCCATATCTTGGCTATTGTAAATAATGTTGCAGTAAATATAGGGTTGTATGTATCTTTTCAAATTAGTGTTTTCATTTTCCCAAAGGAGCTACTTTTTAAAGAAATGCTGTATCACTGATACTGTTGGCATAGACATATTATTGTATGGAAAATACCAGGAAATAAGAAAGCTTTTCTCTGTTTTTTTAACTAGCAGTTTTTGGGGAGTCTTTCCTTGTGATAATAAAATAATGGAGTATCATTCTGCCAAACCTGCTCCATAAAAGCCTGTTACTTTTTTCACTGATGCGTAGTTAACATTTACCATCTACCCATCTCAGGGGTTTGCTGGGTTATGTATCTAACCCTCTAACTCCAACACTTTAAACATATTTTACTTTGATAAAATACGAGTACTTTAATTTCTCAAATGTGTCACTAGAAGTCTTGTTATATATTCTTAAGGAGCATATGGAACAAATTTTCATCATTTCCAACAACAATCTATTTGTAAGCTATTCTAATGTTGCCCGCATTATGTTACATGCATTCTTACTGGTGCTCATACATGTCAATATACCATAATTCTAATAGAATTCTATGGTCTAATATGTGTGAACATGCTATTATCACCACAACTATACTAGCTAGATGTATCTTATTCACCTTACAATTGAGTTAAGCTACCTGAAAAGTCAGGATTCTGATGCCTACAATAAGCAATAGGAGCAGCTCTAGCTATAAAAGAAAAAAAATGCTTTCAGAGACGCCTGGGTGGCTTAGCGGTTAAGCGTCCGCTTTTGGCTCAGGGTGTGATCCCAGAGTCCTGGGATAGAGTCCCTCACTGGGCTCCCTGCAAGGAGCCTGATTCTCCCTCTGTGTCTCTGCCTCCCTCTCTGTGTCTCTCATGAATGAATAAATAAAATCTTTTAAAAGATGCTTTCATGTCACTTTTATTTGTTCATCAAATATCATTGAATGCTAATTATGTAATAGGCTCTAGAAGAGACATGGAGGACACAGAAGTCAACAAGCACATGGCATGTAACCATTTAACCATTCCCTGTTATCTATTCACCCACTGGTAAATGATATCTGTGCTAGCTGCTAGGTTAAGCAAGTCAATAAACACAGTATCTTCTAAAAATTTGCATGCTAAAAGTTTTACAGATCTGTATGTAGTATGACACTTATCCGTGTCATACTGAGAATTTAGCTATTTGTGATATTTGTTGTTTGTTAGGAATATGGGGTGAAAGTAAAGGACATGATGATTAATGCATCATTCTCATGTGCTAGCTAATATAACAGCTGTTTGACCACATATATGACTTGAGACTCCAGGGCACATTCTTGTTATTTGCTATTCCTATCTGTTCCACCTGGTGAGCTGGGCTGGATGCCATGGATGCAAAGGCACCAGAGCCTGAGAAGGACTCAGCCCTTGTCTATATCCTCTACCCACACACTGCTACCCACATCACATTCCTGGCCCACTGGGTTTACCTATCTGGCATACAGAAGTGGAAGAAAGAAAATAAAGGACCCTCCCCTGTAAGGCAATGGCTCTTCAGTTTTACAGAGCATAAAATTACAGAGGAGTCATAAAAAGGCAGGTTTTTAGGATCTATATCCCCAGAGATTTTGATTCAGTAGAACAAGATGGATGGAGCCTAAGAATTTCGATGTAGGTGGTCTCTAAGCCATGCTGACCTAAGACCCAGGGCAGGACCAGTCTAAAAAGTTTCTTCTCTGCCGCCTTCTAATGCAAGGACAACTCTCATTACTTCACCAGTCACGGATATGAGTGCAGGCCTCTCCCTCCCCATCCTCTCTCCCTCTCTCTCTCTCTCCGACACACATACCACAAAGGGAAGAAAAAACTGCCATCAAAGGAAGACAATTCTGGTTTCATCCATGATAGAAAGATGAGTAGATGAGTATTAAGCTTCCCCTCCCATTGCAAACAGCTATCAAAGTGGATGATATATATGAAACAAATGTTTTTAGGTATTGAGTAGCAGATAGACCAAGATTTCGGGAGAAAGAAAACTCCCAAAGTGATTTCTGTGTTTCCCCAACCCTCTGCCTGGAGCCCCTTCACGAACGGCCAGCCAGAAAACTGCACTGTTGCTGGGCAGAGAAACAGGGATTGGGATTTGAGCCTGGTGAGGCAGGCGTGATTTGCAAGGCAGGGTATCAGAGAGGAGGGACTTGTGCAGAAGAGGACCTCCATGAACCATGAAGGCTGCCTCTTGATTTTTAGCAGGAGAGCTGTGCATGTGTGTGCACAGAGTGTGACTCCATGAGGCCAGCCAGGGAACAGCTCTTGGTCTCTACTGGATTCCCCAAGCTCTTAAGAAGCAGGAGGATGCTGGGTTTCCAACCCACCCAAGAAGAAAACTTCCTAAATCCCCTGAACATTTGCTAAGACACCAGAAAAGACAAGCCTTTTCAATCATGTCATTTCCAGGCTGAAGTCAATTCCCCATTGCTCTCAGGGAAAAAAGCTACAATTCTCAAGCTGGCCTCCTGGCTGCCGTTCCAGCCATCTCCTGTCTCCACTCTGTGGCTTCCCCATCCCAAGCGTCTCTTTGTCAGACCCCTCCCACCTCAGGGTCTTTAAGAAGGCACTTTTCCCCTGAGATCCTCACTCTACTTTACCTAATCAGCCTGGGTATAATAGCAAGGTCCAGCACAGAGGAGATTTAGAGCCCTGAAGCTACTTTGCAATCATGGATACATGTCATTATACATTTGTCAAAGCCCGTAGAACATACTACACTGAGAGTGAGCCTTAATGTAAACTATGGACTTAGAATGATAATGAAGTGTCAGTGGAGGTTCATTGAGTGTAACAAATGTACGTGAGATTGTTGATAGAGCAGTGCTTGTGATGGAGCAGGGGTTGTATGGAAAATCTCTGTCTCTTCTGCTCAGTTTTGCTGTGAACCTAAAACTGCTCTTAAAACTAGAGTCTATTTTTTAAAAATGTGACTGTGAGACAGACCTCAAACCAAAGTAACAGAAAGCAAGACAAGCACTACACCTGATCTCCAGAAGCTGGAGTCTGAGGAGGAAACAGACATTTAGCCTATATAGAGTGTACTAAATAAATAAATAAATAAATAAATAAATAACCAGAATCCAGAAGTGAAGGAATTATGAAGTTCTCCACAACACACAGGAGAGAGAGTTAGGTTTAAGAGATTTTTTTTTTCTAGGCTTCTGACTGTGTTCTGTGCTAACATATATAATTTAGAGTGGAATTCAATACACACAGGCACACACACACACACACACACACACACTCATGCAAAACCAAAGCAGAGATTTCAGGAAACAATACTTAACTTTTCTATGCTATTCTATTTCATTTTAATCTATAAATTTTTCCTTGCCAGTAAATACCTACTTTATCGATTCTATGACCATTTAATCAGTGATAATCAGCTGTTTGAAAAGCACTGCCAACTCTGGGGAAGAGTTGGGCTATGGGATAGCAGGCACATGTTCCAGGCAAAAAGAAAAATAATAATAATATACCAAGTTCCTGAATGCAGTTTCTGTTTCCATTTTTCTCTATGGTTCTTTTCTCTACTGAAGAGATTGAAAAGTCAAAACTATGTTTCCTAGACTCCCTTGCAGCTCAGCTCTTGCAGTTAGGTTCTACATGTGAAGTTGGCTTTGTAGTTCAGCTATTGTAGCAAGATTAGGATGTTACAGTTGAGTTGGTCACCATCTTACTGTCTTGTAAGGTCTTAAAGACACAGCATCTACATGTTTTGCTGCCCCGTCACCAGCTTGGGCTGCTGAGAGGTACTTGCACTCATGATCTCTACAGCCTCCTGATCTTTGAATTGTGACAATGGCAGTCTCTGAGTAAAGGCAATGGTGGCTTCTGATTCCTGCTTTCTTTCAATGATTTTATAAGTACCTAGTTCTCTACATTAAATCTTTTTCTTTTTAAAATTAAAAAAAAGCAAGGTGCAATTATATGTTGATTGCAAGAGACACAATTTAAATGTGAAGACAAAGATAGAAAAGAAGAAGAAGAAAAGATGTAAATAGATATACCATGCAAACACTAATCATTAAAAAGCTGGAGTGGCTATACTAACACCAAAGTACACTTCAAAGCAAGAAATGTTAGTAGAAAAGAAATGTTAGTAGAGACAAGGAAGGATATTTTATATTAGCTCCACAAGAAGACAATAATCTGAAATGTGTATGCATCTAAAAAAAAAAAAAAAAAGAGCTTTAAAATCCATGGAGCAAAACCACAGGCTAAAAAGAGAATGAGACAAATCTACAATGTAGTACACTTTTTTTTCTGTAATTGCTTGAAAAAGTGGACAAAAAAATCAGCTAGGATATAAGATTTAAATGACTATCAATCAATCTTCCCAAATTAGCAATGGTAGAACATTTCTTCCAACCACTGTAGGATATACTTTTCTTTCAAGTACACATGGAACATTCACCAAGATAGACCATATTCTGGTCCATAAACAAGTCTCAATAAATCTTAGATTGAAATCATACAAGGGTATGGTTTCTGACCACAATGGAATTAAACTAGAAATCAATAATCAAAAGATATAGGCAAAACTCCCAAATATGTGAAAATTAAAGAATTTTTTTTTTTTTTTTTTTGTAGAGAGAAAGAACTGACAGGGATGGGGAGGGCAGAGGGAGAGGGAAAAGAGAATTCTAAGCAAGATTCACATCCAGCATAGAGCCCAATGTGGGCCCCAGTATCATGACCTGAGCTGAAATCGAGAATTGGACATTTAATCGACTGAACTACCCACGCATCCCTAAAGAACATATTTCTAAATTACTCATGGGTCATTCCAAGGGAAATTTTGAATATTTTCTAGCTAAAGTCTAATGAAAACATAACAGCTTAAGATTAGCAGGATGCAACTAAAGCAGAGCTTAAAAGGAAACTTACAGATTTTTTTTAAAGTTTTTTTAAAATTTATTTATTTATGATAGTTACAGAGAGAGAGAGGCAGAGACACAGGCAGAGGGAGAAGCAGGCTCCATGCACTGGGAGCCCAATGTGGCATTCGATCCCAGGTCTCCAGGATCGTGCCCTGGGCCAAAGGCAGGCGCCAAACCACTGCGCCACCCAGGGACCCCGAAACTTACAGATTTTACGGAGCAAAAGAAATCAGATACAAGAATATATATTGTATGATTTGAAATTATATAACCTATAAAAACATACAACTGTTTTCTTCTCTCTACATAGGAGTAGCTAATGCATCCTGTCTGGTTCATGTAAATGCCACTAAAGTGATGATGGCATCTCAGGGTGCCTTAATCCCTACTAATCTTGCCTGTCCTCGAACTCTTGTGACATGTATTGTTTATGGTACTTTTATTGTTTTTTAATCACATTGTAATTGCCTTGTCAGTTAGCTGGTTTTCATCTGTCCTCTCAATGAAATTATCGGCCACCAGAGAACAAGGCTCTCTTCCCCTGTTTTTCCCAGCTCAATTGGAAAGGTCAAGGAAGATATCAGTTAGTCTTATTCTGGGTTTTAGCCCACTTTTGGTCCAGGACAATCTGGGTGTGTGGTGCGTTAACGGGCACTGCTGAGTGAAGTTGTGGTTATGGCTGCCACAAGTATGAGGCAGTGAGGCCAAAGTCTCAAAAGCCCTGAAATGTTTCAAGGAAGGTCTCCAAGGCAGACCCAGGAAGAAGGCTTTGAAAGAGGAGTTGATGACAGATTGTAAAACAAGATAGTACTAAAAGTCAAAAAGAAATGGATCAGCTGGTGACCATTTTATTCAGTCATGAGGCACAAAATCCACCTCTCTAAAGATCTCCCCTGCCTATTCTCACCGTCAATGAAGTTTTAGAGTTCATAAAGTATGGTATTATGTGTTTTTGTTTGCTATCATTTCCACAAAACATATTATATGCCTTTCTTTCTGTGATTATTTGTAAGACATTTTTAATTGGCACAAAACTATCATAGACACAGACCACAATCTATTTTTTCTTTTTCTTTTTTTTTAAGATTTTATTTATTTGTTCATGAGAGACTCAGAGAGAGGCAGAGACATAAGCAGGCTCCCTGCAGGGGCCTGATGCAGGACTCGATCCCAGAACTCTGGGATCATGTCCTGAGCTGAAGGCAGATGCTCAACTGCTGAGCCACCAGGCTCCCCATAGTTTATTTTTTCATTCCTCACTTTTGAAAATTTAGTTTGTTTCCAAGTGTCAATACTTATAAATAATGTTTTGGTTATTTTTGTACATGCATATGTAACTTCTTTCCTAATTATTCCCTTAGGATAGAGCCCTCAAAATTTATAGTTTATTTTTTCATTCCTCACTTTTGAAAATTTAGGTTGTTTCCAAGTGTCAATACTTATAAATAATGTTTTGGTTATTTTTGTACATGCATATGTAACTTCTTTCCTAATTATTTTCTTAGGATAGAGCCCTCAAAATTCTAGAAATGAATTAGTAGGTCTAAGAGAATGAGCACTTCAAAGATCTTTTTTTCTTTTTGCTAAATTGCTTTGTAAAATTTATATTTTAGACCATGTATATAGGAAAGTACCTCTTTCCAGAGAGAGAGAAAGAGCAAGCTGCTGCTTTTTTAAACAGAGAAACTACATTCCAGGCACAAACTATAGGACTCCATGTAAAGAATTAATAAAATGAACAAATAAACAAAGGCAAGAGATCTCTAATTCAAGTGGTGTTTGAATTGTTTTGGGGTCAATACTAGTGACATTAGTGATGTCATGAGTAAACTTTATTTACCTTTTTAGTCAGCTTTCCAATAAGCAAGCAGTGCTTGATTATCTGATGGAAGAGTTCCCAACCAATCAATGGTCTGGACTCTCAAAATCAAGGGAAAATAGGCCTTGATTTGTAAAGCTATAAAATTACATATACTGCCCATGACCAGACAGATTTTTTTTTTTAATTGCAACCTGTGGCTGTATCTTGTGACTCTACATCATTCAAAGTATGGATCCAATCAAGTGATAAGACTGAACATGCCAAAATAAATTTTGTCAGGCTCCGAGTAGGCTGTTTTTCACCTGACTCTAGAAACAGGGGCATCTGCAGACTTTTCTGTCCTGTGGTGTACCACAGGAAGGGCTCAGTGACCAGCGCGACAACGAAAACATTTACAAGTGTTCTCACCGGACAAGCAGAATCTGGAAATGGATGGAGGTACGAGGCCTCAGTTCCTTTGTCAGGAAGAGGCTAAGCATGAGACTACTTCCTGACTCTGGGCAGGGGAGTAAAAGCAGTTGTGACAGCGGGCCCTTCATGGGGACAGAGCTCTCCTTTGGTGGAGTTCCCAAGAAGATCCCAACAAAGATTCTTCCTTTCGCTTCCAAAGTCCACAATCTCTTGGTTTTCCTCCAACAGCTTTGATTGTTACTTCTTGTTCTCACTTGAAAGCTCTCTCTGTTCATCTTTTAAATATTAAGTCTCCTTCGGATTTTGTCCTTTTCTTCTTACTTTGCATGCTTGACTTGAAGCATCCCATTTCTATATCGATTTAATGGTTCCCCAACTACATCTCCAGCCCAGAAAAATCATGTGCCCAGAAGGCTTATATTCTCAGGGCCTCTTCTGCCTCTTGGCCTCCTACTTCCTCATGCTGTTCTGAGTCAAGCTAGTGGTAAAACTTAGCCCTTTTTTCATAAAGTAGCTCTTCCCCCAGAATTTAGGGACACAGTAGATTTTACTGAGGACATGGGAGAGGGGTAAAGGGGGGGAGGGGTTACCACCCAGAAATGCCAACAACTCACATAGAGGTTCAGCACTAAGAAGGCTTCCCCAGTGCTGAGATGTCCTTTGATGACCCAACTAGGGAGCCTCATCAGGCCTTGGTTCATCATTGGAGCCTCAACTGATCCCCAGATGCAGTCCCTCTCCACCTTTCTACTTTCCCTATTCCCACCAGTACCCACTCCTTCCCCTCCCCCAGGCAACAGGCAAAGCTCTCATACCATCTTATGCAGAAAGGTTTTGAAAAAACTCTTCTCTGGAACTTGCAGCTGACAGCCACATCCTCTGGGGGCTACCTTCCAGTTAAGTGTTGGTCAAGTCGACCTTATAAACACTGGTACCTCCTGCAGGTCATTTTCAATACATACAAAATACTGTTTTCCAGCCACATGGTTTCTAAAATGGAAATCCCATTTTGTCATTCCTGGTTTTGTTTTATTTTATTTTATTTTATTTTATTTTATTTTATTTTATTTTATTTTATTTTATTTTATTTTATTTTATTTTATGATTAACAGCTTTTTTTTATAATAAATTTATTTTTTATTGGTGTTCAATTTACCCACATACAGAATAACACCCAGTGCTCATCCTGTCAAGTGCCCCCCTCAGTGCCCGTTTGTTTTGTTTTTTAACTCTTCTGCTTTAATACTTCAATGGCTCCCCATTTTCCTCAGAACAAAATCCACATTCCTCACTTTAGTTTTCAAAGCCTTCACTTCTTAGGCTTGGGCATCACTCTGGCCTTATTCTCTTCCTTCTCACATTCTGTGCTGCAGCAAAATTGAGCTTTTCTCACCTCTTCAAACATGCCATGTTCTTTTTGTCTCTGGGCCAAGGCACGTGTTTCTGTGCCTAGAAGGATCTACATTAACCACATCCCCTTCCTATCACACTCCCAGCAGTTTGCCTGACTGCCACTACCTGTAATTCTCAATCTAGTTCTCCCCTGACATATCTTTTCTGACCACAAAGACCCATAGTCCTTTTTACACATAGCCCCCTGTGCCCCACATGACACTGAATTCTTTGAGTTCACAGGCCACAAATATTAATTTCCTGTCTCTGAAGCCTTGTATTGATGACATTTGGATAATGACTGCATGGTTTAATATTGGGTCATCATTTTTTTTTCTGTAAGTTGCCAGATAGATAATATTTTAAGCTCTGTTGCAACTATTCGACTCTGTTGTTGCAGCACAAAAGCAGAAATGGACTATAGGTAAGCCAATGTGCGTGGCTGTGTGCCAATAAAACTTTCCTTAAGAAAACAGATGCTGGGCAAGATTTGGTCAGCAGCTACAGTTTGCCAACCTTTGGTACAAGATATAAGGAAGCAATACCACTTCAATAAATCGAATATGCTCTTTCTATAGTTTCAGTTATAGCCTTGCACATAGTTAACCCATGTTTCCTGGTCCCATCAGCCAACCTTAGCTGGCTAAGTGGTGGTTACAGGTGCAGCCTGAGGGAGGAAGTCACAGCTTCCCTTGTTTGGCTAGTGGATGTTCTACATTTCCAATAATCTGTAACCACAACTCTTTCTTGTCATAAAAACAAATCATCACATGAAAAAGAATAAGGTTTTTTTGTTGTTGTTACTAAAATCTCTCCAAGATAAAGGTTGAGCCTAAAAAGTAAAATAAAATTGATGAGATTTAAAAGCAAATACAAAAGCCAATGAGATAAAAGGCTGAAAGTATAAAGATGAAAGATTGAGCCAAATACAGTGAAAATTGAAAACAAATGAGATTACAGGTTAAAGATTAAAATTAAACACTAGTTCTGTAGGGATAAAAATTACAAATCTGCAAGACTTAAGAGGATCAGAGAATGATCCTAAAAAGGGAAGAAAGCAAAAAGAGGAAAGAGATTACAAAAGGGTGGATGCAGAGTAACATAAAGAGGAAAAAAATAAAGGCAATGTAAAGTGAAGCAGAAAGATACTAGGATCTCCAGAGTTGGACTGGAGTGGGGAGGACTAGTAGCTTCCTCTCAAAAAGAGGCCTGTCTCTTGTGGGAGTCAGGAGAGCATCAAATCAGATGGGACAGAAGCAGGGACCATGGCCCCTCCCCGATAAACCCCAGAGAACTGGGGGGACCTGGGTGTCCTGGCTGCATGGCACCACTGGGCACAGAAGACTTCCCAGGAGACCATCTGGAGAAGGAATTAATTATTGCAAATGAGCTTAAGTTTCAAATTATCTGGTTCCAATAATTTACTCTCCTTTTCCCATCAAATATGGAAAAAAAATAGGAACCAAAACAATTCTTCTGTCAAGTATATAAACTACAGACATACATGTGTCAATGTAAATATGTAAAAATCATACAAAACTTCATTCAAAATTGTATTAAAATTGTATTGAAAAGTGTATATACAGGACGCCTGGGTGGCTCAGCGGTTGAGTGTCTGCCTTTGGCTCATGGCGTGATCCCAGGATCTGGCATCGAGTCCCATGTAGGGCTCCTTGTATGGAGCCTGCTTCTCCCTCTGCCTATGTCTCTGCCTCTCTCTCTCTCTCTCTCTGTCTCTCATGAATAAATAATATCTTTAAAAAAGAAGTGTATATAAAATTGCATACATGTGAAAATTATATATGTTTGTGGTCTTATATATGTATGAAAATTGTATTTGAAAAAAAAAAGAAAATTGTATTTGTCCATATCCAAGTCAGATCTTCTGAGGACTGGCCAAAAATATGAACACACACACACACACACTACACATGCATTAGCACATGGATTCACATGCACACACCCAGGACATTACATCACCCAGGACTGATCCCAACCGTAATGTGGGCGTTGACCTCACTGTCCAGGGAACTGACCATCGTCCCAGGGAAGACAACTGTCTGCAGACGCAGGGCATTCAGGCTCTACCTCCCCCGAGTGGGGAGAGGCCCCAAGGCGGGAAGCTACCAGGAGGAGGCTGGGCAGTAGCTTCAACACAACTGTCATTCTCTGCAGTTGTTCCTGCACCTTGAAAAGAGGCATGAAAGTCATCTTGTCACTAAGTGCAAATCAAGAGGCGCCTGGGTGGCTCAGTCAGTTATGCATATGCCTTTGGTTCAGGTCATGGTCCCAGGGTCCTGTGATGGAGCCCCAAGTCAAGTTACCTGCTGAGTGGGAAGTCTACTTCTCCCTCTCCCTTTGCTGCCCCCGCTGCTTGTGCTCTTTCTGTCAAATAAATAAAATCTTAAAAAAAAAAAAAAAAACTGAAAAAAAAACTAAGTCCAAATCAATTGGAAAGTTGTTTTTTTTTTAAATAATAGACACAGTAGAAGAACAAATAGAATCTGTTTTCCTGTTAATCTTCACAGTGTGTCTGAGTTTCAAGGCTGATTTTGAGTCTCATGTTTTACAAACTGTACAGTCTCATACACTATAGGATCACACTTTACTGATGCTCTTTACCTTACTCATCACTAGGCATGCCCTTGGCGATGTAAGAAAGCCCTTTCAGATGAACTGCTTTTTATGAAAGCATTAAAGTAGATCTGAATCGTTAGAGTAAATGAGAGCTTATTTGGGGTCTGAGTCATGGGTGACTGCAAATGAACCAAAAACAGCGTTTTTCTTTCTCTCATTCTCTCCCTTTCTTTTTCTTTTCTTTTTTTTTTTTTTCTTCCTTGTTCAAACTATGCAAAACTCAATGCAGTGATCCTCTGGGGCTGACTTAAACTGGTTTGAAGGGACTTTGCAAGTCTTCCCAATTTCACATTCAGTGAAGACAACTTAGTACCTTGAATCAGTCATGATGGAAGAGTTACACCACAGAAATCAGCAGAGGCTAAAAATCAGGGCTCTTTCCCCCATCCTAGAGAGCTGGTTGTTAAACATATACAGGCCTCCACAGCCAATAATGAAAAGGGAGAAATGTTCTGTTAACATTGAAAGCTCTTTCTGTATTAAAATGGTGAAATTTATTTGTATGGTGGCTTACTAATGAGAACTATATTTCATATGTCATAAGAAAAGACTTGATAAAAAATATTTAGTTCTGGGGGACCGGGGTGGTTCAGCTGGTTAAGTGTCTGCCTTTGTCTCAGATCATGATCTCAAGATCCTGGGACAGAGCCCCACATCAGGCTCCCGGCTGAGTGGGGAGTCTGCTTCTCCCTCTCCCTCTGCTCCTCCACCCTGCTTGTGCTCTCTCTCTCTCTCCTCCTCTCTCCCTCTCAAATAAATGAATAAATAAAAATCTTTAAAAAAATATTTAGTTCTATTTGACATCTTTGTAAAAACTTTAATTGGATAACATTATTAAGGTTATATTCTATTAATTAGTAAAAGAAATTTTTCTGATGTTTTAATTATTCTCTCTGAAAATTGCTTTGTTAAAATTTAGCAGGTCATTAACTGGTTGACCATGATTTTCATATTTACATACATGTGAGTGATCTGTGGCAGAGTATAAGTAGCAAAATATCAAGTGATAGCTTAGTAACAAATCAGTAGAACATGTAAAGATGCTGGAGTTACATTTAAAGAGCAGCAAAGGCACTGAGAAGACTTGAATTAGGAGTAAAAAGACCTCATCTAAAAAAAAAAAAATCAAAGCACAAGTCCTGCTAAAAGACATGAAGTATATATATACCGAAGACAGGGGTGGATGTCTGGAAATAAGTGTTCAGTTGACTTTGGGGATATTTGGTGCTCCTTACCTTTGCTTTCATCTGCATTAGCTGTTTTAAATAGTGATTCTCATTACAATTAGAAAAATAAGATTATTCTCTTCATTTTTTTTAATTAAATGAATTTAATGAAAACAATTCAGGGATTATTCTCTTCATAATTAAGCAAGAGATGGTGTATCTTTGCATAATACATGATGTGTAAATTCTCTGCTTTTACATGAAAAGGCAGATAAGCCATTAAACATTTTTGGTTTTTAACTGCATATGTTTAGGTAACCGGCTACATCTACCCAAGTGTCTTAGTATTAGCTTCAGTATTATTTCAAATAGGAAAATTCAGTCCTGGTAGGACAAGTTCTGTGTCATAGAGAGAAAATGAAAACCAGGAGCTTAAAGTCTTATCATATTTACCAAGCACAAGGATGTTCAAGTGGTTTTGCAAGAACACTTGTCCCCTGGTCAGCTGGGATGGATGTGGTTAATTTTACCAGCTTGGATAGTGTGCCTCTCTAGTCCTCACCTTCCAAATTAGGCCCCAAAACTACACCTCTCAAAAAGACACCTTCCAGGGTGGAGGTAGCCTGGTCTTAGGGCCAGGAAAGCAGAACAGCTGCAATCTTTATAAACAAGGAAACGGAGGGAAGACTCTCCAAATGTGGCTTAATTTTTTTGACAAAGATACAAAATAATTGAATTGTGAGAATGGTACTTTAAAAGTTTCATAATAAAACTTTAATATTAAAATTTTCTAATTAGTTATGTTTGCATTACCTTGATTTCAATATAACATTAAAAAGTTCGAGGCAACTTTTTATACCTTGTTCATTGTACATGGTTGTTAGAAACTAATCTTTTCAAACAATTTCAGATAACATATCAAAATGTTCATTATATAATATTAAGTGAAAAAGGCAAACTATATTACTAAGTAGAGTGTGACTGTAATTATATGAAGCATGAGCATAATGTATTATTATATATAAATCAATAAAAAACTATATCAAATATTTCAAAATAAGCTAACATTAGAGTGTGGAATTTTAAATGGTTTTTCTTCTGTCTTCTAAGTTTTCTAAAATGAGCATGTGTTATAAGAAAAAAAGTGATTAAAATAAGTTCATATTGTACTCAGTATAAATGCTAACATGTTAGAAAATATACCATTGGACCAAATGTATAATGCAGATCGAAGAGTCAGAATGGGACCTTATGTCACATTAGCAAATGTCAGAAATAGACAAAGATAAAGATCTGCCTGGAAAGACCAGGAGAAATAGAGACCCCACCATACTGTGCTTCCTCTTAGTCTGGACAGGCCTTCAAGAAAAAAATGAGGAATCATTTACTGTGACCAACATTTATGTTGTGCTTTAGTGCTTAGAAATCTCTTTGATTTTAACCGCAGTTAATTTAATTCTCAAAAACTTAGTGAGTTTGCTAGGAGTGTCCTCATTGTACAAATGAATGAGCCAGAGTTAAAGCTCTTTCTAACATGCAGCATGGCCAAGACAGTTCCAAGACTCCACAAACTTCACAGAAATGATTTAACAAAAAGATGATTATTTTATGCATTGTCCAGACTGAGAACAGGTTTAAAGGATGTGGGTCTTTTCTGTTTGTTTTGATATGGGTGCTGAGTTTAGGTTAAAAAAAAAAAAAATATATATATATATATATACACACACACATTTATATATTACCTGTACTTTTCTTCTTTGCAAAAGTGATACAAAGTTATCCAGTGCCAATCCATTTTTGATATTGTGCATCATGGTTAAACATCTAAGTTTAAGTGAGAAGCCTGGATATTGCTAGGCTTTTTCTGTTTTTTGTTTGTTGTTTTTTTTTTTATAATTGCATAAAGGTCCTGGTATGTTCCTGTTTCCCAACAGGAAGCCATCACAATAAAAAGAAAGTGAAGAAATCGGTAACCAACTGATTCCATGTTTTTAGTTTTCTCAATCTGCTGGAGTCTTCATTTAAAAGTTTAGTGGAAAAATTAATTTCTCTTTCACAAGTTCCACTCACATTTTGTTGCTAATAAAACCAAGGATGTAAATACTATTAAGTACAAAACAGCCTGCTGCATAATTGTTTCAAAGCAATTACAGATTATATCGAGCCATTCGTGGAGCAGAAACAGTTTTTTCCAAGACACCAGCTCCCTGTACCTTGAAATTTTATTAGTCTAAGAATTTCATGCACCATATGTTAGAATATGAGACTAGCTGCAATTGAACAAACAACTTTCTGATATATAAGTGAATGATAACCTGATTTTAAATGTGTTTATCTAATGAGATAGTAACTGTAATTTACAACACATATAAAAACCCCCACTGTTACTCCTGGTGCACCTTTTGGCTAAAAAGGGTGATGTAGGGAGATATGCTAATGACGATCGTCTTGGTTTTTACCAAGTCAGTAATAAAATTTGCATTTGATATTGTGCACAGTAAACTGGGTTATTAGCCTTGAAAATGAGTCTCATAAAATTTAAATATAGGCTTAAATCATATTAACTGTCCTGTAGGTTTTCTGAGAGGCTTTAAAGCATTGTGTTGCCTCAGTAGTGTAGGGGAATGCAGATGTTTGTGTGCCTTTGAGGGGGCCCCCAAAAGGATACAAATGAGAGCTTGAGAGACCCACTGGAAAAGCATCCACTGTTCTGCTTCCAGCTTTGAGAACCTGTTCCAGGTCAAGCACCTGTAGATCAATGAGGCTGAGGAAGGAGGGTCTTTCCAGAAAAGCCTTCTAAAGAGTTTCTTTTTAGGCAAGCTGGCCATTCAATCCCTCCCCAAGGACTGCTCGGTCTGTCAATCCAGGACTTTGAAACTCCCGTGGCTTCACAAAGCAGGAAGGTTGACAGCTGTGAAGTGCCGTTTGTTGTTCCCAAGAGACTCTGAAATTGCAGACGAAATGCTGAAGGACCTAGTGGTTTCAATTTCTCCAGTAACTTCCCATTGCAGTGACCTGCTTCTCAGTCCACACTAAATCATAACTATTTACTGTTAGGAGGAAGAAATACATTTGAGGGTGCAGATGCTTCGTTGGTGATCGGGTGGTTGAACTGGGCGTCCTGACCTGTCACCCTGGGCACACAGGGCTAATTGGGCCAGCAGGGCCCACCAGCAACCCAGGGACAGTCCTTCACCTCGCCCAAGCCTCAGCCCTGCCCATCCTGACTCCTCCTACCCAGCAGAGGTGAGAGGAGTCCCTTACATATATCACTCACCAGGCCAAGTCCACTCCCAGGAGACATGGGTGGCCTTACACTTCCAACTCCAAGATTTTTTCATCAGGATACTGCCAAGTATCTGAATTTTCTTCCCAAATTCACCATATGTGAATGTATCTCCATTTTCCTTAATCACCATCCACAATCTGAGTTCCTCAGACGTCAATCCCCTCCTGCATAAATCCCCTTCTCTTCTGAACCAACTTCCTTTTCCACTCTTCTGGCCCCAAATCTTCCATTCTCCCTCGGGAGTCACAGGTTCATATTCATCCTCAAGTTCTTGACTGGAAAGCTTGTTTCTCCTGCTATCCTCTCACAGAGAAGATGCACATTTCTCTCCATTTAATATGCTACAGGGATGATGAGAAGTTGTCCATCTTTCTTACTCAGCACTGCCCATCAATCCATGAATCTTCCATCTTGATGGGAAAATCCTTGCTCAAAGGAGCTATCTAGACTACTCTTTCTTATCCAGCCTTTTTGCTAACATCTACTCTTCCTCTCCTTTTCATTAAAGACCTTATTTAGCACCTGGTTCATGCCTTTCTTCTCCACTGCTTTGTTTATGAAGAAGACTCACCCCAAACCTTAACCTCTTAGTATTTTGTCCTTCTAAGCTGTAGTGACTCACACCCTCCATTCACAAACTTCACACTCAACCTTCCTATGGGCACAACATAGGCCTTGCACTCTCCCAGAGTTTCTCAATCTTTGAATTAGGAATGCCGAAAGTCCACTCTGACCACACCCTTCTAACCTAGTTCCTGGTTTCCACCTCATTAGGACCCCTAGTCATCTACCCCTTCTCATTTCTCCCATCTAACTGAACTTCCCGTCTTCACTTTTTTCTTAACAGTCTCTAGTACCCTATCCTAATCACCTGGAGTGAAATTTCTTTGCCTAGGGCCATTAGTAAACTGCATGTGGCTGACTCCTCACGTATTCCTAACTTACCTACTTAGCAGCATGTGTCTCTGCTTGACCTTCCCCCTTCTCCATATCCCTCTGTCATGGTGCCTGCAGTACCTACTGACTCTGGCTGGTCAGTCTTAGACTCGGGGTTCCACTTTCCCTTCTTTCCCCTGGGTGTTGGTGTTCCCCAAGACTTGGTCCCAGGACATCTCATCTTTTCTGACTCCCTACACTGCCCAAGTGTTCTCACTAACTCCCATAAGCTTTGAGCCAAATCTATATGCTGATATCTTTCAAATATCCCCTCAATTACAATTTTCCAACTTGGGTAAGTTACTTCCCTCTTTGTGCCTCAGTTCTCTCATCTATAAAATGAGGATAGTAATAATTCCTACTTCTAGGTTTGTTGTGATGAAAAAATGAGTTAACTCATGTAAGCAATTAAGAACAGTGCTTTCGGGGATCCCTGGGTGGCGCAGCGGTTTGGCGCCTGCCTTTGGCCCAGGGCGCGATCCTGGAGACCCGGGATCGAATCCCACATCGGGCTCCCGGTGCATGGAGCCTGCTTCTCCCTCTGCCTGTGTCTCTGCCTCTCTCTCTCTCTCTGTAACTATCATAAATAAATTTAAAAAAAAAAAAAAAAAGAACAGTGCTTTCTACTTGATAAACCCTTAGTAAATATTTCTTACCATTGTAATGATTATTATCACTATTATAGGGCAGCTTTTCTTGAATGCTTCATAAAAACCTTAAACCTAGTACACTGAAAAAAAATGGAAATTATCACTATTTGGCTTTTCCCTCTAAGCTTTTCCCTACTCACTCTCCTAGCTCAGTGAGCATTGATATCATTTACTCAAACCAGAAGGAATTCAATTTCCTTTCCTCTTTAGCCTATATGTCTGATGAGTCACCAAATATTATGAATTATACTTCATTTCAAATCAATTCTCTATCTCCTAAACTAACTGCTAGTTCCCTAAATCAAGTCTTTATCATGCCTGGATCCTGGCAATAGTCTCCTGATCTCTTGACCTGTCCAAGACATTGTCCACACAGCCCATTCCCTGAGTGATCTTCCAAAGCCCCTCTCTCTCTAATGGTCCCCCATTGCCCTCAAGATAGAGTTTAAACTCTTTAGCTTTGTGTATAAAACAATGTGTGCCTACCTTATCCTCCCATATCCACTATAAGCCCAGAATCTCAAAACTCCTTTCACTTTGTACTAGAGGATCAAGAAATATGACCCAAAGACCAAAAACAAACAAATCAACAAAAGGCAAGATTATTAGCCTTTTAGCAAGAACAGTTGCTTAAAGAGTTTAGGACATTGCCTCTTGGCCCACAAACCCAAAATATTAACCATCTGGTCCTTAACAAAAAAAGTTTGTCAATGCTTGCTCTATGCTCTATTAACTAAATTTCTCTCAATTCCTTGACTATCTATGCTTTAGGACCTTCGTATATACTCCTTTCTCTACCCTCCTTCCCCAGACCTACCTCACATTCATGCTTCAAATATTAGTTCACAGCCAGACTTCCAGATTCTATAAATCAATATTAAGTACCCAGATCCCTAGTTAACTTTATTCCTAAGTATTTTAATTCTTTTTGGTGCTCTTGTAAATGAGATTTGTTTTCCTAATTTCTTTTTCAGAAAGTTCTTTGTTAGTGTATAGATACACAACTGATTTTTGTATGTTGATTTTCTATCCTAAAACTTTACTTAATCTGTTTATCAGTTCTAGTAGATTTCTTATGGAGTCTTTAGGGTTTTCTACATATAAGGTCATGTCTTCTGCAAACAGGAGCCATTTTATTTATTTTTTTTCTAGTTGGATACCTTTTATTTCTTTTTTTCATGCCAAATTGTTCTGTCTAGGACTTCCAGTGGTATGTTAAATAGGAGTGGTGAGAGTAGGCATCCTTGCCTTGTTCCTGATCTTAAACAAAAAGCTTTCAGATTTTTTAGCACTTTATGTTGTCAGCTGTGAGCTTGTCACATATGGTTTTTATTATGTTAATAAAAATAAAATAAAAATAAAAAGTTATTTTCTCCTATTCCTATTTTGTTAAGAGTTATTATAACGAAAGAGTGTTGCATTTTATCAAAAATGTTTTTCTGCAGTATGGAAAACAGTACAGCATTGCCTCCAAGAATTGAAAGTAGAACTATCACATGATCCAATAATTTCACCTCTGGGTATTTATTAAAAAAAAAAAAAGAAAATCAAGATTTTGAAGAGATATTAGCACTTCTACATTCACTGTAGCACTTTTCACAATAGCCAACCCATGGAAACAACTTAAATATCCATCAACAGATGAATGGATTAGAAAAAATATTAAAAACATGACATATGTTGGGATCCCTGGGTGGCGCAGGGGTTTGGCGCCTGCCTTTGGCCCCGGGCGCGATCCTGGAGATCCGGGATCGAGTCCCACGTCGGGCTCCTGGTGCATGGAGCCTGCTTCTCCCTCTGCCTGTGTCTCTGCCTCTCTCTCTCTCTCTCTCTCTCTCTCTCTCTGTGACTATCATAAATAAATACAAATTAAAAAAATGACATATGCAAAATGGAAGAAACCTGAGGATATTGTGCTAAGGGAAATAAACCTGGCATAGAGAGACACGTGTTACATAACTCTACTTACATGACATGCCTAAAAGCCAAATTCATAGAATCAAAGAGTGGAAGGGTGGTTGTCTGAGGCTTATGGGAGACGGCTATGGGAAGTTACTAATCAACATACATAAAGCTTCAGTTAAGCAAGATGAATAAGTTCTAGAAATTTGCTGTACCTGTTCTAAATGTTCACCATTAAGGTTTTCCTTTCCCAGGACTTATTACATACAAGAGCTCTTTGTTCATTCCACAGTTCCCAGAGTAGCACAAGGCACAAACAGGTATTTAGTTAGCCTTTGGTCATTGAATCAATGTAAATAATCGGCTCATAACTTCATCATAATGAAGAACACACTGCTGTAATAGTGTATTTGTCTTCTGCCCCGGAGAATTAATTCCTTGATTGTGTGCTTTATCTCTACAACCCTGGCATCTAATACAGTCGTGGCGCACACTAAATACTAACAAATATTGAAAACCACCAGTTACATGTCTTTAATAACAACAGAGACACTGCTCAGATAATATTGAATGCTGTGGGATGAAAAGAATTTACCATGATTGTGCTCATTGAAGTGGATTAGAATTTGCAAGTTATGTCTTCCAGCAGTTTCTTTCTCTTAGCCTTTCTTTCTGCAATTCCAAAGACTACCAGCAGGTGTCAGTGGAGACTTTTCAGATCATTGTAGGTCCCGGTGTGATTGAGAGATCACACTAGACAAGTTATTTTCAACTTTGTTGACAAAATCATAGCCATTTACAGGGCAGTATAAATATTGACCAAATACTAGTTAACTTCGTTTAAATATTATCTGTACTTAAAGCATCTTAGAATAATATAAAGAAAAAGAATAGTTGCACAAAGATTTATGGCCTGTCCTCTATAATCAGTTCTTATCAGTCAACATGTCCTTTATCTCTGGTTATTTTTCCCAACTATAAGAGACATCTGGTTTTTAGATCCTCTGAGCAGTGCTCTTTCCTAATTCTGTCAAATAACTTTTAGGTCTTTCCTCCTATATGTCAGAATAGAAAAGAAGCAAGATTATGACTGCAGTTTTTCTCCCTTTTATGCATAAATCTAATCAAAACTGTGTAACAGATTCTCCCATTCAGGCTACAGTCTCTATAAGATTGGGATGGAGAAGACAGGAGAAAAAAGAACTCAGGAAGCCTGCCAGGGGACCATAGCAAATGTGTTATTAGAGACTCCCACAATCCCTAAGGACAGCATAGTGTCTCCTTAATCTGAACTCCCTAAGTTTATTCTAAGAAGGAATTGTCTTGTTTAAAATTATTGGCTCTTCTTACTGGGAGTTAATTTTTTGTGGGCCTCCGCCCTGCATAACCAGCAGTCAACTGTAATGGATAAAAGACTGAAGTCAGCCCCTATCAGATATCAACTTTGCACACCTACACCAAGCAAGTACTGCCACTAGCCCCTGTTTGTGTGCTGTGCATGCGTGCTTGTGTGTGTGTGTGTGTGTGTGTGTGTATGTAGAGTGGGGGTAGAAGGAAGCAGCTATTCGTTTTTGGTGGGTTATTTTTAAAGATTTTATTTGTTTATTCATCAGAGACACAGAAACATAGGCAGAGGAGAAGCAAGCTCCCTTTGGGGAGCCCGATACAGGACTTGATGCCAGGACCCTGAGATGTCCTGAGCTGAAGGCAGACATTCAACCACTAAGCCACTCAGGCATCCCTCGTTTTTTTAATTAATACAACATGAAGTATCCTAATTTTATTTTTTTAAAAAGAACAAAAATATGAGTGAAAAACATCAAAATTGTTCATAAGGTATCTTTCTGAGCTTTTGAAACAATGATTGTATATTATTTAATCAGGGAAAATTTTATTTCTATAAGGTAGAAAGAGGAGAATGCTTTCTAAAATTATAACCTAGAGGGAGGTTGCCCGGATGACTCAGTCGGTTAAGCATCTGCCTTCGGTTCAGGTCATGATCTCAGGGTCCTGGGGAGGAGCCCCATGTCCCAGCTTAGTTTCTTCCTCTCTCCAGACTCATGCTCTCACTCTTTAGCTAGCTCTCTCTCTCTCAAATAAATAAATAAAATCTTTTTTAAAAATAAAAATAAAATTGTAACCTGGAAATCTGTTTCTATTCTTTCATCAAATTATCCCTACCAGAAAAAAAAAGTAAAAATTATTGGGAGAAATCAAATAAAGACTGCAATTGGTCTTAGCAAATGGTCTTACCCCCATCTTCTGCATCAGGGGACTCTACACAGTGGCAGCCAACATATACGAGCATTTATCATGTGCAATTTCCCCAGAGACCTTAGTATTGGAGGTGTGCTGGGTGCAGTTTTCCACTCAGTGTAGCATTTTACTTAAGGGTATTTTAAAGAGTCCAATATGTATGTAACAGAAAGCAAACATTTTGTGTCAACATCTTCCTTGGCAGCTGCTCTGAAAAAGGCATTGCTACATATATTTATTTGGTTCTGATCTGACACTAATCGAGTACTATAAACATCAGTGCATTGAGAGGCTTCATTTAGTTAGGCTGCTTGCCAGACGGAGGGTAAAAAATCCATACCAAATACGCCCGTGATTGCCATCTTAAAAACTAAGAAAGCTGTTAAATGCTTTGTCCTGAAGTTACTGGAAGGTCCTTGGCTCCTGTGCCACACCTTTACACACACATTTTTTTTTTTTTTTCCATTCCCAGAACACACTCTGAGAAAATTGCTCCCTTTGGCACTGATTCTAGTTTCATTAACATATGCTAGGATAGAAGCCTGAGCTTTTGGAGTTTGTGAAATCTTTGCTGGTCAACATAAAAGGAAAGCTCATCTTCATCCACAATTTTTCCCTACTCTTAAAAAAAAAAACCCAACACAATAAAGGAGTTTTCAAAAGGCTATATATCAAAAAATCATAGTCCATTGCTCAATGAAAATGTCCTAACTACCAAATACAGCCGTGGTTCCCATTTCAACGTTTTACTTAAAGACCGATGACAGTTTGAAGATTTTCAAGCCAAAGCAATGAGTGTTTTTTTTTCTACTTCTCTTGCTTCTGTCCTTATTGTATGACCTTTTATTTGGGAACATTGATTGCTTTCTGCCATTTGCTTAATGATTTTGACTTCATCCCTTTGGGCATCAGATTGGAGTCATAAAGGAACAAAAAGTCACATTGCCCTGTTTCTAGTGATATAAACAAAATTGCATGAAAACGAAGGCCAAAAATAACTATTCAAAAATGCAAATGTATTTTCGGATGCATAATGAATTTCAGAAAAGCTGCTATGTTGCTTTCAATTTGTGTGGACATTAAATTTTGACTCTATAGGAAAAGAGTAGAAATTGAGGTTGACAACACCACACAACTGCTTTATGGTCCTAAATAGCTTCAGTACTTACATGCTGAGTGTCCTTGTTCCCAAAAACAGGCATTCATTAGCATAGGGTGTGTGGCAAATAGAAGGGATCCTTTGACAAAAGAATTAAATTTGGGTATAGAAGAGCCAAACCCTTTAATCATTACAAGACAGTTTCTCCAACTATCAATCTTATTCATCACATGACTCACAGGAGATTTTCTGTTGTTTATTCTGCCAATAATTTGGTGAGTGAAAATTTATTTAAACTATCACCATGTCCAAAGCTTTGGTGCCTGTTACCATATGGATTTGCTTGTTGTCATGTCCTGCTTCTTTTCTCTGAACGTCTAACATTAAAGTAAAAGAGAGAGAGTGTGTAAAACATGTTTCTTTACACGTTCCAAATTGCGGTTATTATATGTGCAATGAAAATCACTCATAATAATAAATGATATTTTTGCATGACACCTTGGTCAAAGACATTGTTCCCCTATTTCCCACCATCCTGCCAAGGGCAGTAGGTCTTAGTATATGACATACAAAATACTATTGTCCTTGCCTGGAGTGTGGGGAACGAGAGATCAATTTCTTTGCCCAATTTGCCCATGGGATATTATAGTATTCCTTTCTGTTTTCTTAAACCTTATCCACACTTTTGCTCATTGCCCCTTTACTAAATGCCGTTCAAATTATTTTATTTGGGTGTGCTTCCTCTTTCCTGCCAGATTCCATTTGATGCAGCTAATGTAGAAGTTAATGTAAAGTTTTGCATTGATATACAAAACTATCATAAATCAGAAGCAGAAAAACTGCTCTGTAATAGAGTCCAATTCCGCTTTTTCTGTATGTGGACAACTGTCAAGCCCTAATCCTCCCTCTTCCTCTCTTGACCCTTGACTAGACAAGCTGATGAGCAAGCCTGGGTGCTCTCTCCTTTGGCCCCAGGAAGTTCAAATTACACAAGCCCTGGCTGAGACCAAGAACCCTCACCCAGCCTCACCCCCTAACCACAGTAGGAGCCAAGTCAGTGTCACTTTCACTGCCCTCTGAAGCCATTTCTGGACCTGCTTGGAGGCATGCCCTCCCCAGAAAGCCTTACTATGTGAGTCATAAACCTTTGCAGACCCCCTTGGTACATGTGTGTCATTATCAATCTTGACGTCTGAACCAAATTTGGATGTGTATGGGGGTCCATTCTGTTTCCATGGTGATTACAATAATCATCGGCTATCACTGAATCCTCTTTCAACTTACACAAATACCTCCAACACGAATTCAGCAATAGACAACTAGCTAATGGAAGGAGCAAGAATGAGAGCTGCTAGTCACCTGCCACTCTGGTCACAGAGCTCAAGCCCTGGGACCTGCAGGAGGAAAGCAGTGCCTTTCCTCTCTTGATCTGGCTCCCTCTTGAATGTTTCTTGATATAAGTCTTGGTGGGCAATCTAAGAGATTTTTTAAAGGAAACTTCAGCAGTATGAGATTTTCTCATCATAAATCAACTATATAACTATTCTACCCCACCCCTCAAAAAAAGAAAGATCAGAGTCTCCACTTAGGTTCACTCCTTTAGGATTTACTAAGTGTTTAGTTGTTTTAATTAAGCCTATTATTATAAATAATTAAAATGCATTCAGGCTAGCTTAAGTAAAAGGAGATGTCTGGGAAAATAGGGTGATAATTCAGGAACCTGGGACTGGAAGTGCATCTGAGCCTCATGAGGAATTCTCCTCTCATTTCTCTCATATCTGAGTCTATGTGAATTACTAAATTATGCAGCAGTCTGACAAATTCTTCAAGCTGGTTTCTGCCTCCATCTTTTCCAACAGGCTGATCCCTCTGCCTGAAGCACTTTCCTAAGTAGAGCACCTGCTGAATTAAGTCCTCTTCATCCTTCACAACTCAATTTAGATGCCACTTTCTCTGGTCTACCTTTCTGTACCTGGACTTTCTCACAGCTTCCCCCACACTGTATGGTGATCATGTGAGGAACTCTTGACACTCTGTGAAAAACTATTTGAAAAAGAGCACCATAACTGAGAGTTAGCAGATAAGAAGCAGAGCCCGAGTAGATTTGATTTTCAAATATATAACAAGTGGTTTTTAAATACAATTATGTCCCATACAATATTTTTATGTGTCAAGTCTGGTAACCATCCCATGATTTCAGTACCTAACAGAGCCAGCACATAATGAGCACTCAGTAAATATTTACCAAATAAAGTAGATCTAGTGAGTCACATGCTAATACGGAAGGAATAAAATTCAAGCAGAGGATAAATATTATACCTGTAAAAGAACAGAGCACACACTATTCATATACTATATCCACTCAGAACACATCTGAGAGTTTCTAATTGAGTATCTATTTTACAAATGAACAAATTTTACAAACAATCTAAAATCAATTATGGGAGTCAATTATGTAGATTTTCAAAGACAAAACCTAATCACTTAATGATAATGAGGGAAATCTTATCCAGAGAGAGCATGTGTACCAAATCCCAGGAGACCTCCTGCAAGTAAAAAAACAAAAAACAAAACAAAACAAAACACCATCATAGTGGCCAGAAGTTGGACATTCACTCCTTTACTTAACAACAACAACAACACCTTTAAAAACAAAACAAAACAAAAAATACAGTGCTGAGAGTGCTTACAGAGAACATAGTCTTAGACTCATAGATGCTTAGACTCATAAGCAACCAACTAGGAAGCCATGTTGAACATAGGGTCAGAGTAGAGATTTTATATCAAATTAAAACCTGGATCAGATTCCAAGCTTTGCCAGTCAGTAATCATGCAACCTTGAGCAAGTTGTTCTTTCCAAGTTTGTTTTCTCTTTCACTAAATGAGAAGAGTGGTAGTTATTATATGAGTTGTTGTGAGGATTAAATAAGATGCTTTATTTAAAATTATTTCCAGGCGCACCTGGGTGGCTCAGTGATGGAGCATCTGCCTTCTGCTCAGGTCGTGATCCCAGTGTCCTGGGATCGAGTCCTGTATCAGGCTCCCCGTCCTGTATCAGCACGGGGAGCCTGCTTCTCCTTCTGCCTATGTCTCTGCCTCTCTCTCTGTGTCTCTCACGAATAAATAAATAAAATCTTTTAAAAAATTAAATAAAATGATTTCCAAAGTGACAGATACCAATATCTAATGGAGGAGAACCATGACACGTGTTCTAGGTCCCCTCTGTTCCAGTTGTAGTCCCTTTCTTTCCAGTATTGTCATTTACACACAAGGTTTTAGCTGTGTCCTGATTGTGGATAATTCTAGTGTGTATCCACAGTTCCCTGGAAGTTGCACAAACATCTCAAACTTCATGTGCCAAACATTGAATTTAGGATGCATTCACATCCAAACCTTCAGAACTGGCTTCCCCCAAATCCCAATCTCATTGAGTGACATTACCAAGACAGAAGTCTTGTCACGTGTCTCCCCAACTTGTCCCACTCCAAATTTCAAACCATCCTTGGTCTTAACAGTCTTACCTCTTAAGCTTCTCTTAAATTGTTATATTTCTCTTTATCCCCACCGACACCACTGCCTGGATTACAGAAAAGCCGCCTTACTGGATTCCCTTCAAATCTGGCTCCAATTTATCCTCTGCAAGGCAGGACATGAGTCTTTTCAAAATAAAATAGCTTCATGATAGCACCATCACTTCAATTTGTCAACCCCACTTAAACCACCACCTGGCTTTACATGACTTTTTAATATAAAGAGAACACTCCTTAACAAGGTTTATAGCATTTTGTATAGTCAGCCCCCTGCCAACTGCTCTGTCTTCATCCCACTCCAACCCCCTACCAGCTCCAATATGTTCCTCTGTTCTAGCCACACTGGTCTTCTTTCGTGACCAGATACGTACTATGCTCATTCTGTCACAGGACCTTTGCTTATTCCATTTCCCATTGTCTGGATGTTCTCTGTTCCCTTCTTTCCTACTTGGTTCTAATTCTTCCTCCAGATCTCAGTAGAGCATTCTTTCCTCAGAGAAGTCTTGCTTCCTGTGATCTACTAAACCATTCCAATTATCACAAGCAACATTTTAAATGTATTTGATTCTTTGATTAACATTTTTCTCTTTGATTATGTGGTCATCTCCTTGAGGGCAGAGCCAATGTTTTGCTGCATCTCTAATAAGTAGCATTAAGCCTGGCAACGTGAGTGGGCTCAGTAACTGTTTAGCGAATGGAATCACGTGACAGAATGACTAAAAACCTGGTCTATGAGATCAGGAAGATCTAGGTTCAAAACTGTCCCCGTACACTGGTGCACTGGACCTGATTTATACTGGCTTATGTGAACCAATTATTACATTTTCAGGAACTTGGAAGCCAGTTGCTGAACATGGACTCAATTACAAAAAATACTCTATAAACTTGTTAGTAAATGCATTGTGTTAAGAACAAAGGCAACATGGGGCACCTGGGTGGCCCAGTCAGCTAAGCACCCACCTACTGATCTCAGCTCAGGTCTTGATCTTAGGGTCGTGAGTTTAAGCCCCACATTGGGCTTCATGCTGGATGTGGAGCTTTCTTTAAAATAAAATTTTAAAGGGGATCCCTGGGTGGCGCAGCGGTTTGGCGCCTGCCTTTGGCCCAGGGCGCGATCCTGGAGACCCGGGATCGAATCCCACATCAGGCTCCCGGTACATGGAGCCTGCTTCTCCCTCCGCCTGTGTCTCTGCCTCTCTCTCTCTCTCTCTCTGTGACTATCATAAATAAATAAAAAAAATAAAAAATAAAATAAAATAAAATAAATAAAATAAAATTTTAAAAAACCAGGTAGCCTGGGTGGCTCAGCAGTTTAGCACCACCTTCAGCCCAGGGCCTGATCCTGGAGACCCAGGATCCAGTCCCATGTCAGGCTCCCTGCATGGAGCCTGCTTCTCCCTCTGCCTGTGTCTCTGCCTCTCTCTCTCTCTCTCTTTCTCTCTCTGTGTCTCTCATGAATAAATAAATAAAATAAAAATAAAATAAAATAAACCACAAAGGCAATATAAACTCAAAAGTTATCACTTCCCAGTTACAGTACTATTGTCTGTGCTATTGAGGTTGTTTACATCTTGTACTGCTGGGACAGAAATACTGTATCGTGGTATGTTATTGTGCATGTCTTTTCAACTCCACACTCTGAGTCAGTGGCTTGAAGCCATGGAGGAAGCATTTACACTGTGGAAATAAGCAAACATTATGAACTGGGCATTGATTTATATTGCATATTAGTTGCTAGACTTTTAAAAATGTGATAAAGAAAACATTAATAGTGGAGATTATACCCAAAAGCATGCCATGTCTGTAGCCAATACATTATGTATAGCACAAAAAATTAAGAACACATACTGTGAGTATTCAAAAAATATCATCCACTTCAACAAAAAGATGGATGATGGGACTAATGTAACAAGTGAAGTTCCTACACTTGTCTGTGATGTTTCACTTTTGTCTGGGTTTTTACTATAAACAAATATTAATCAACTGTCATGACGGAACTATACTCTGTTTTGGTTATAAAAAGTTTACTGGGATATCATGGCCTCCCTCTCATATTAGCTGTAGGTCCTTGAGAAATTCACTTAATCCCCGTCATGGTACTGTGTGTGGAATAAACATAATAATAACATACATGGAGCACTTAGCTCAGTATCTTCCACACAGTGAGCACTTTATATGTCTACCTTATCTCCTCCTGCTTCCAGCACTAGTACTACCATTAATTCTTTTCAATAATCTTTACTTAATTTTTGGAACATATTATACATGTTCATGGTAAAAACTCAAAAAACAAAAAGTGGTATGGAATGAAAAATAAATCTCCCCACCAAATTGTCCTCATACATCCAGTTCCCTACCTGAGAGGAAAACACTGTTAGATTTTCTCATTTTCCAGAGACAATCTATCAATCTATTAATTTGCAAAACATATGTGCATATATGTATCATATGTTTCAGGGCTTTGCAGAATAATGCAGATTCAGTCTTCTAATGAATAGATGAACATAATCTATATTACCAGTCCCCTATTGATGGACATTTGGGTATTTCTTTCTTTTTTAAAAAATATTTATTTATTTATTTGACAGAGAGAGAGCATTAGCAGGAGGAGGGTCAGAGGGAGAGAGAAAATCTCAAGTAGACTCTGTGCTGAGTATGGAGCCCCAAACAGGGATCAATCTCATGACCCTAAGATCATGACCTGAGCTGAAACCAAGAGTCAGACGTTTAACCAACTAAGCCACCCAGGCATCCCCATTTAGGCTATTTCTAGCCTTTTGTTGTAACAATACTGCAATAAGTAACTGTGCATGTATCATTTTGTACACTTCTTCATTTTTTGGTACTTTGTTTAAAAAATATATTTTTGAGGGGATTCATTCGGTGTGATGGTTGCTCATAATCATAACTAGCACAGCAAATGCACTAAAATACTTCTGTTTACTACATGACCAGTAGCAACATTTTATTTAAAGAAGTCAAATACTGGGGCACCTGGCTGGCTCAGTAGAAAGAGCATGCAGCTCTTGGTCTCAGGTTGTGAGTTAGAGCCCCACATTAGATGTAGAGATACTTAAAAATAAAATTTAAAAAAATTAAAAAATAAAGATGTTAATTATTAACTATATATGTGGGGGAGGGAATGGAGTGTTGATTACACTTGAAAAGAGCATTAATAACCTGGAAAAAGTTTTTCTTTCCTCGCATGAAATAAGAACAGTTATGCTACATGACAAAAAAAATTTAAGAAACAAAAATAAGGAACTTGAAACAATTCTGTGTTTTGACCATATATGTGATAGAACTTCTAGTCTCTGAATAAAAACATCCCTAAAGCAATATTGCAATATGTAATTCTTACAATGGTAACAGCATAGCAATATTTCATAAAGAATGTTTGCACTTTATTTTCCTTTCTTTTTTTTTTTTAAGATTTTATTTATTTATTTGACAGCAAGAGTGAGAGAGAGCATGAGAGAGCACAAGCAGGGGGAGGGGCAGAGGCAGAGGGAGAAGCAGGCTCCCTGCTCAGCAGGGCCTCAGAACTAGGACCCAGGGATCACGACATGAGCCACCTGAGCCAAAAGCAGATGCCTAACTGACTGAGTGACCCAGGTCCCTTTCTTTCAGTGACTAATTTTCTCAGTTGTTCTTACACATTTGTACAACATTCCATAGAAAACAATCTCACTTCTTCACACAAGGAATTTACTGTAACATTTATGTAGAAAATTTAGACCACCATAATCTATGGAAAGGCCTTGTTGATAGATTGGGACAAGCTTCCAGGTGCCCTCTTTTTTAAATTCTTGAAAAGAAAAGCAATGTCCTTGGTGGTTGCAGGCAATCACTTCTGCAAGGGTTATAAGAGGTTTTCTTGAAACAAGTTATCTTTAAAACTGAGATTGCCAAGTTTTGTTGTTGTTGTTGTTTGTTGTTTGTTTTGTTTAGGTTTTCTCAAGGGTGTTAAGCTGCCTCAGGTGTCAAGAGGGGGTGTCAACACCCCCTTTGTAAGGTTGCCACAGGTTGCCAGGTGAGAATACCCACTTCTGGCCAACGCAGCATCTTCTAGTTGGCAAAGCACTTCCTGAGAAAGGTGCTTCATGGGGTCTCAACAAGCCAAGAGGTAGGCAGGATGAGTGTCATCACCCCTTCTTACTCCTGGGAAGCATGAGCCCCGGGGAGTGTTCATGATTAGCCCAACCCTGCACACTAAGTAGCAGAACACCAGCTTTTCATTCTACAAATTACAAACAAGCCTTGAAATTTACAGTTTGCATCTTTCATTCTATCTCTGCCTTTTTTTTTAATTAGTGTTGAAAACTCTATCCAGTAAAATTGAATATAAACTCAAAATACTTTACATTCTAAAAGAGGAAACAATCACACACTCAAAGACAGAAAATTGAAATTTCGTGCAAAAACAGATGGGGTACAAGAGAGGGACAAATACAATGTCTGCGGCTTTAATGGAATCACGGAAGGCCTTGAGAAAAAAGTGGCATTAGAGGGCCAGTGAAGTTTTTAATGGAACAGAAAAATGTTCTCAGAGGTTGAATTTGTGTCAGTAGATTGCTTGGAAGACACTAGGCAGGCTAGGAGAATGGTCTAACTTAGCAGCAGCAAGAGTTTCAAGCTGAAAAAAAAAAAAGATGAAAAATATCTTTGGCTAAGATAGACTGGACTAGCTTCTTTAAAGGTACTGAATGGCAAACTCAGGAAGACAGAGTCAGTTCCCTGAGCAGTGGGGAGCCTTCGAAGGTTTCCGAGTAGCTAGCCTGTGCTCCCTCAATGCAGAGGACCAGTCAGCTGGACAGTCCATCAACACACAGAAGCGTTTCCTGCCTATAGTTGAACACCGAGCTAGCAGTTGTAATTATGGACTCCATTATTTCTGATCATTATACCCTCTATCATTTGGTCAAAAAATCTAACAGAAGATTTTCAATGAACAAAATTTTGGCACAATAGGAGGTTTTGGCAGGAAGGTGGTGGTGATCAGTTTGGCAGTAAATACCAAGGATAGAAAAAGAGGAAACAGGAATCAGGAAATTATGGGTTTATGGGATTAAAAACCCTTTGAAGTGAAGCAAGAGAAAATAAAATTTAGGGAGGTAGCTGTAGAGCTAGAGAAGCTGTAGGGCTAGATAGGGGAGGTGCTGCAAAGCAGACCAGTAAGAACCAGTAAGAATGGATAAGAGTTGGGAACATCAGATGACTCAGAGGATGGTGGGTCTAGAGATATTCGTTTGGTAATTTATCCTACAAATGTTACTGAGCAACAACCAGGTGCCAGGTGCTGTGCTAGACTCTGTAGAGTCAGGCTTGTGGTTTCCCGTCCTGCCTCACCCCATCCCCCAGCTTTCAGCCTCTGTACACCACCCTACCCACATGACGCTGGCAGGAGACACCATTGGCTACATGTTGACAAATGCATGGGCCACCTGCAGGTTTTTCACTTAAACTCTGGAGAACACTGTTGTTGGCTATTACTTGCCTCTTAAAATTCTCTGTGCCTTTGCCTCTAGGAAACTCTTTCTTCTGATCTTCCTGGGATCACTCTTGCTGGTCTGTCTGATTCTCTCTGGTGATCTCTTCATTTGCCCCTTACTCCATCACCATGAGTATTCACTGTGGCGGCCAAGAAAAATTAAGGCCATTCCACCTCAAGTTTAGCATTAGCACAAGTACAGCCATCTTAGACCCCTGGGAATAAGAGCTGAACTTTATGGGAAAAACTGCAGAATGTCCTAGGCAGGGAATCCCATATCGGAAAGACAATAAAGCTCAGAATGCCCTCGGCAGAGAATCCCATATCAGATCTTAAGAAACTCCCCCACCCTCTCCCCCATATTGGAATGGAAAAAATTCCCCCACCCCCTCTGAAAATCCCCTAGACCAGCCCATAAAAAACCCAGCTGTAACCCACTTCGGGGTCCAAGCCCCTGCTCTGCTGTGTGGAGTATACTTGGACCCAAGCTCGAGCTTGCTAATAAACGCTCGTGCGCTTGCATCGGTGTCGGCTCCTTGGTGGTTTCTCCCATACGTAATCTTGGGCACAACGTTCACCAGAGCTGTCTTTGGCCCACAGTGCACCTCAGGCCACACACAAGGCACACCCTGTCTGCAATGGCTTTGATCACCCCCATTCCAGGGAATTCCCAGCCCAGGCCACTCTGCTTACACGATAGTCATTTTTCTGAACAGATTCACACACACGTCATTCAGGCTCAATGCTGGCCAAAGGGAACTAAATGCCTTTCCCTTAATATTTGCCCTGCCTCCTGTAGTCTGGAAATGCTAGCACCATCCACCCAGTGACTCAAGTCAGGAACACAGGGGTTGCCTTAGCCTCTTCCTTCCTTCTCTCCCCGCTGTCCTGTCACCAAGGCCTGGCAAGTGCACTACTGTATATTGGTTTTCTTCTCCTCTTCTCCTGCAGCCAAACTTTTCAAAACTTCTGGACACTGCAATGACTCATTCCCTAACTATAACCTTGCTCCCTCCTCACCCTCCACATTGCTACCACTTTGTTTCCCTACTTAAAATTCTTCCATGACTCCATAGCATAAGGGGAAATTCAAATCCATTGATTTATTGCATGTGCCTCTTCCTGATTGGCCCTTGGTAACCCCTCTTTATGTCTACTCTAATTCTGCTTCCCCTCCCTCACAGGCTTTCGTATCTGCCACCAAACCGCAGTGCTCTCAGATCCTGGCACAGATAAAATCTTTTCATACATGCTATTTCATCTGTTTGAAATGTTCATCTCTCCTTTTTAAAAAAAAAAAAAAAATTTACCTCAAGTTGTTCAGGACTTAACCCAAATCTCACCTTCTTCAGGAACTCTTCCCTGACCCACAGTCTGATTATGCAATCATCTCCTGTGTTCCTCTGATGCTGGATGTGGCACATGTCAGACAACTCTAATTGCTAATGTACTTATGTTCTTTGTCAATTTTTGAGGAAACATGATTTATCAAACCCATATTTTCTCAAGTGTGCTTATATCCACCCTTGGGCTGACCTGTCTTGAGGTGGAAACCTACTTGTGCTTTTTATATGCATGGATGTGTGTGTGGGGGGGGAGCAGGAGTAGGAGAAAGAAGAGAGGAAAAGGTGGGGGGGAAGAAAAGAAGGGCAAGATTGGGGAGAAGAAGAAGAAGAAGAAGAAAGCAAGTGATTTTTTTTTTTTTTTTTTTACTAAGATTGAAGGACTGACATACAAATCACTGTGGATGTAGATAAGCTGGTTGGTGTCGCTTGGAGCCACAAGTTGGGAGAGTTTTACTCTGGTACCCTGTTTTCTCTGTAAAATTCAAAATGGAGTTGTCTTTTGAGCGGAGGAGTGGTAGGAAAATGATAAAAACTTGTATAGCTCTGATGAGGAACAGGAAAAGGTATCAACCTGGGACATGCAGAAGGACTTCTGGGCAGCATCAATGCCTGGCTGAGATTGCAGACTCTGAGTTTATAGGGGCTCCCCCACTAAGATTTTCCATTTGTGTTGGGTCCCTACTGCGACCAAACCCCCCTTCTTCTTTATTGTTCTGGGAAACTCTGTGGCACGTTGCCAAATCCAGACTGAATGAAGGTCAGCCAGGAAACTGTACCCCCTTTCCCTTTTGGGGCAGGGGCACTCATAAACCTCTGCAGCCTTCAGGGCCTGGTTTGCCCTGTTCCATGCAGGGCACTCCCAAAAGATAGCACAGCCTTATCCTGCTAAGTGACTCTGAGAGCACACATCCCAGAGACAAGTCACAGCTCAGGACACAGCTTCACTTGCTACAGGGCCAAAACCATTACCTGCCTGACTTTGAGCCTCCTCCAAATGACTGTGACACCTAATTCTAAAATGTGTGTTGATACAAGAATAGAGATAATCCAGTCTAAAATAATCATCAATTCACTAAAATTGGCCATTAAAAACTGTAAGCAGCCTGGCCCATGTGTTCCCCATCTCTCTAAGAGCAGTCAGTACTGGAGCATTTGGCGGTCAGCCCCAAATCCCTTTATGAGAGCTGCGTAAGGTCACAGAAAGCCATATACAAAAGGATCCCAAAGAAACTGAAACTGGTATTTCCTCCGTCCTCGGGATCAGGAGCTGGGAAGAAATGGCTCTCAGTTTTACTGGCTTGCCTCATTGAGGGGATAGTCACCTCTCTCAAATTGCATCTAATAGTTTCCCACTAAAATATTCATCAACCTCTTCTCGAGGGCATTGATTCCTCAACTATGCCTGAGATTCAAACGATTTGTAAAAAGTGCTGCTGGATGAAGTACTGTCCAGAGTGCAATCGTTTATAGTCAGGAGTCAAGGCTGCTTTCCATAATTTAGGCGACAGAATCAGAAACTGATTCCTCAGAGCTCTAAAACTGACCTTTGCCTTGGAAATGTGGGTAGAAACCTGCCAGTTTTCCTACGGATACAAACTGATTCAAAAGGGCAAATTAAAAAAAAAAAAAGGCAAAAGAAGGTGATGAAAATGCTTATAGAAAAAGACCAAGTACAACAACGAAATGATATAAAGGCTGTTCTTAAAGGAGAAGTTGAATATGGAGCATTTCAGTTCCCATTCTCTCTCTCTCTCTCTCTCTCCTAATGTGGGGTGAATTGGCTCTACAGATGTTTATTCTCTAAAACACTGAAACCCAAAAGCTGCCTCTCCCAGCATGTTCACCATGGACTCAGTCCTTGGCCCCAAGCAGCATTTACAGCATCCCCAGTTTTACTGCAAATCCAGTTTGGAGCCGCCAGTAGGGGGTTAATCTGAGTTCTAGCCGGCACAATACTAGCGGCATCCGCAGACAGGCCTGCAGTTGCTGCATAGGCACATTTGGCCCACGTTTCCAAAGAGGCAGTAGCTGTGACTGCAGAGAGCACACTGCCTGCCACTGCTGGACCATTAGTATGGAAATGAGGCATGTGTGTGACAGGTGGCCTTACAACCAACACAATTAACTTTCTCCATTAGCTGACGCTCTGACAAAACAGATGCAGCATCAATAAGCAACCCCCCTCCCCTCCAGAAAAGGAACGACACATTGCAAACCCCTTATTTATAAGGAGGAGCAGTATAATTTCTTTATACACACAAAGTGGGTGGCACTGGAATTTGCTTTTGTCTTATTGCTGCAGTTGTTTATTTTTTTACATTTGCCTTGCATTAATATTGCAATGCTCCCACGGGTTAATTAGGGCTCCTGAAGTTAAAAAAAAAATCATCACAGAAGAAGAGAGTAAAGTTGGTAAAACCAAACTGGAATTCTTTGCTGTGGAAAAGAAATGCACACCGATGATGATCTGACCTAGCTGTGGAGGGAATGCGGCAGGTTCAGAGATCTGCCATAGGGCCTTCCCACAGCAACAAAATCTAGAACCTGGACTCTCGCTTTTAAGAACGTTGTAGCTCAATAGGACATATTCACAATAAAGTGGAATACAATAATCTGGGAAATTAAAGTCACCTTCAGAAATTTTCTCTGTGTTTTTCACTAAGGACAAGGAGAAATCCAAGATTCTGGATTCTGAAGTCATGACGGTAACTCCGCAGTGGACTGTATTTTTCTAATTGAGTTTACAACTTTCATCTTAACAGCTCACCTTGTGCTTGTCTGGTGCTTTGGAATTCCTTCAGATCCAGAACTTCATTGCAGCAGAGCAATGCAGCTTTAACACAATAACTTTGCTATCATTGCTAAAATTAGAAATGTGGATATTTAATACATGTGGGCCATTGTTTAAGGGAGAAATCCCCCACAAACACAAAATTAGTCTGTTCCAGGCTTAAATTTCCTGTCATAAAATTCTTTTAGAATCTGAAATAGTTATTATACCCTCTGCTGTTCCTGATTTTACATGTGCTAAGCCGATCATCTAGAAAAAGCCTTCTTTCCCCCCCTCAATGGAAATTCACTAATGTTTTTGCTGTGTGGCCTGAATCTTCTTTGTAGAAGCTTGAATATGAGCAATTTAACAAATTTGTCTTCTAGTGAAGGAGGAGCTCAGTCCTGTTGACTTGTTCAGATGTTTGAGAGTTGGACCTTCCCTTCTATTGTGAGGTGCCCTGGGCTACTGGAAGGAGAGGCACTAGTAACTAGAGGCGAAGTAGTGGGAACCAGACCCAGGCTCTTATTCTTATTGTACCCTCTTCAAGACTCAGTGTCATCACTTGTAAATGGAAGTAAAATTGTACCTTTTAAGATGGTTAAAAGGAGACATTCAATGAGATCACGTGTGTAAAACTGATTTGCTCCTTTCGTGTTAAATACTAGATTGTTTTGGAGGAGGGCGGCTGAGTCTCAGATACCAGATGTTACAGAGAGTCAGCATTTTCCATCATTTACTCTTCCAAAACCAGCTCGAATTCCCCTCACCTTCTCTGAAACTGTAGGCATTCCTTCAGGATTAAAGTGTCTACAACAAAATGTGTAATTGAGTCTTTCAAGAAGAAAAACATCCTATAAAGGCCCAATAAACCACCCTGGAACATTTAAATCATTGGGTTCCAATCCTTGCTTCACAAAAGTCACTTGGGGGCTTGTTAAAATATCCCTATCTGAGCCCCCACAAGCTGGTGAAATCGTGATCTCAGGGAGGGGTATCAGTCATCAGTGTTTTTAAAAAACCCTCCTTGGTGATTCTCATAAGCATCCAAGTTTGAGAATGAGTGCTTTCTAATTGAGTTTACAATTAGTGGTCAGCAGTTCCTCCCTCTTTCCTACACTCAGCCCAAAGGCAACCAGTTCCTACTCTTTTTTCCCCAAGTCTTTTATCTTTATCCCCTCAGCCCTACCCACTGGATGGTTTTCTTGACCTCAGGCATTCTCATAATAATCATCCTCATTGGGGCACCTGGGTGGTTCAGTGGTTGAGCATCTGCATGATCCCGGGGTCCTGGGATCAAGTCCCACATCACACTCCCCTCAGAAAGCCTGCCTCCCTCTGCCTTGTCTCTGCCTCTCTCTCTGTGTCTCTCACGAATGGATGGATAAAAATCTTTCTAAAAAAATCATCATCCTCATTACCCCAAGATAAATATTCCTAAAAGATATCTTTGATCTTGTTACAACCCTGCTAATAAATGGCAGGGCTCTCTGTGCCTAACAACTATGGTTCTAAACTGGAGATCCAAAATTATAATGGAAAATCACAATAATACATTAGAAATTGTACATTGATCAGAGATCATGTGGTATGGGTTAATACAGAGTTTAATGTCCTTCTTTTGTGCTCCTTCCCTGACTTTGGAAAACAAATCCATCCTTCGTAGCTTATTTCTACCGCAATACCTACCAGGGCAGCATTGTGTTTGGCTGGAATAGAGTGACCAGCCACTCGATTTATCCCTGGGCTCAGGGGTTCTCCAGGACATGGAACTTCCAGTACTAAGAGAGAAAAGTCTCCAGCATGAGTTAGTTACTCCAGGCTGGAATGATATCAGTCTAGTGCAGTAACTTTTGAGTTATGAGCTCCCTCTCACAGAAAGCATACAAGCATCTACTCAATGATCAAATGTCACTATTTTTTTAAAGATTTTATTTATTTATTCATGAGAGACACACACACACACACAGAGAGAGAGGGACAGAGACACAGGCAGAGAGAGAAGCAGGCTCCATGCAGGGAACCCGATGTGGGACTCGATCCCAGGTCTCCAGGATCACGCCGTGGGCCAAAGGCAGGCGCTAAACTGCTGAGCCACCCAGGGATCCCCAAATGTCACTATTACAGCAAACTCCTATACTAGTAATTAAAGGTCAGCCTGGAAGACTTCTAAAATGTGTTTCCACTCCAGTCTTCTAGGTATTAAAAAGGTCTACAATTGGAATTGAGGACTTATTCTGGAATCCCTATTTAAATGATGGCATGGAGCGAAAGCTGTTATGAACAATGCTGAAGCATTGTTCCCCAGGCCTTCCACAGTTCCTTATCTATGACAACAATCTCCTTATCTGAGCCCTCAGTGGTTTGCTAGGAGGGATCCAGGTAGCAATGGTATTTTCCTGATGTACTATAATCTGTATAAGGTGATGGAATCAAGAACTACCACTGGTACCAAGGGAAATAGGGTCCTTTGGCTTATGGGCAGACTTCCACAAGCTACTGAGGTTCACAATAAAGTAATAGGTAGGAGTTTATTGCTCTAGACAAATATCTGCAAGTTAATGACAAAGATCACTCAAGGCAAAACTGAATTCTCCAAATAAGGCCCCCCAGTGTTATGGTATGTGATAATCAGAGAGGGCTCAGATTAGGAAACATGATGGGATATTGCAGGAAAGAGTATTTTTCCTCTTTCTTCATAAATCTTGGTCAGAATATCCATTTCTGATTTAGGCTGAAGATCTTATTTACTTTAGTTCCCAAGGTTGCAGGAAGAAAACAGTTTTATTTTTGATTTTGTAGTTTTTGAGTATATAATACCTCAACAAATTTCACATTGCAAAAATGCAAAAAAAAAAAAAAAAAAAAAAAACCAGAAAAGAAAAAAGTAACCTCGAAAACATTCTGCTAAGTAAAAGGAGCCAGATGCAAAGGGCACAGAGTATATGATTCATCAATATAAAATATCCAGAATAGATAAATCCATAGAGACAGAAGGAAGATGTGGTTGGCAAAAGCTGAGGGAGGGGTTGTGGGGAGAAGTTGGTTGATGGATAAGGGGCTTTACTTGGGAGAGATGGACAGGTCTTGGAGCTGGATAGAAGTAGGAGTTACATCACATTGTGAACACACAAATGCCATTGAATTGCATGCTTTAAAATGGTTAGTTCTATGTGACTTTCACCTCAATAAAGTACTATTTTTACATTAAGAGAGTAAATGTGTTCCCCTTTCCCTATCAAGCACCCAGTTCTCTCCAGAGGTAATCAATGCACCCAATTTCCTGTGTTTTTTTTTTCTCATGTGTCAGTACTTTTAATGTTGTATACATCAAATTATAGTAAAAAGACGACTATAAACAACATGCAGCCCCTCTATTTTCATGAACAGCACAACAGATTACAGTAAACCGAGTTTATATTCCCCCATCAAGTGTGGTTCTCCCATTAGTTCACTTTGCGACGGGTCATTAAGAATATCTTCAAATCCAACAGTCTCATCATTACCCCTTAAAATATCCAATGAAAGGTTTGAGCTTGGAAGAAATGGAGGACGCTGAACCTGCTGCACTGCTTTGAATTCCATTTGTAATTTTAGTAGAGCGAACAGACCCTGGATGTTTCTTAGTGTAGAAAAATTCATTTTATCTTGGTTGAGCTGGAAATTTTTTTCTGATAATTCAAGAGGATGACTGGGCAAAAGTTCATTTTTCACACAAGGGAGACCTTTTCGAAGAAGATCATGCTGTTCTAAAGGTCCACTTGCTGAAAGTTCAGTAACTGGAATACTGTCCTTCAGCTGAGATCCAAGTCCTCTGGCCTTCATCCTCACTTGCTCCGTGAACAGCCGCTCGGCCCTATTACTGTCAGCCGGCCCCGCCGCTCACTTCTGTTTCCGGGGTTCCAATTTCCTGTGTTTTCTTTCAGAAATACTGTATGCATGTTCGAAGAGATTCATATATATATTTTCTGTCTTTCTTTTTACACAAATGATAACATTCAATGTACATTATTCTGTACTCAGTGGTTTTACTTGTTTACTTAACAACAAACATTGGAAATCATGCATGTCAATATTTAATAATGTCAATAAATTAATTTAGCGGCTGCATAATATTCCTGTGTGTGTGTGTGTGTGTGTGTGTGTGTAAAATAATTTATAATCAATATCCTACTGATAGACTTTTGGATTATTTTTTAACTTCTGCTACGAGAAACAGCAAAACAATGAGGAATTTTGTGCATATGCCATTCTGCACCTAAGTGAGTTTATCTGTAGGATAAATTCTTTTTTTTTAAATTTTATTTTTATTTATTTATGATAGGCACACAGTGAGAGACAGAGAGAGGCAGAGACACAGGCAGAGAGAGAAGCAGGCTCCATGCACCGGGAGCCTGACGTGGGATTCGATCCCGAGTCTCCAGGATCACGCCCTGGGCCAAAGGCAGGCGCCAAACCGCTGCGCCACCCAGGGATCCCCGTAGGATAAATTCTTAAAACAAAAGCACTGGGTTGAAAGGTATGTGCACTTGTAATCTTGATGGGCAAAGTCAAATTCCCTGGCTTAAAGATTGTACCATTTATTTTCCCACCAGTAATGTGTAAGAATGCATGTTTTCCCACAATCACTGATGAACAGAACTTTTTTTTTTTTTGCCAGAAATTTACTGTAGCAATATAGAAGGTACTACATTCTTTAGTTTTTACAAATCTAGGCTTAGTTTAGCTTTGCTATGCTTTGTCTTGCTGTGCTATGCTATGCTAGTAAACATACCCCAAACTGGACTTTTCCTCTCTTTTCTCAAATTTACTCTCTAAACATTTATTGCTTTGAATGGTTTGGCCAATCTTCCTGAATAATAAATTCAGAACAGTTTTTGAATGACTTTGCTTTCTGGAAAGAAAATCTTTAAGTGTCAATAAAAATGATTACAGATGTGTTAGGTTTCAGTCTAGCAACAAACATAGCAAACACTTGGTAAAACCTTTCAGACCAACACCCAAACATAATCCAATAAATAGATATCAAGCATTTTCTACATGGAATAAGGAATTATGGAAGGAATTACGGAATTATGTCAAGTCTATGGTGATACAATAAGGAACGAAATAAGGACAGAACAGACATATGAAGCAACATGGCAAATACTCTAAAAGGAAAAAGTGCCTTAAGAGGAAACATGATCTATATGTTCATGAGAGGGAAAGATACCTGAAGGGGAGCACCAGGAGTGTCATGGTGAGGGTTCCAATGGGTGTAGATGGGACTAACTGAATGAATGAGTGAGTGAATGAATGAATAACATCCTAAGAAAACATTTTAGCACATTTTTCTTGGTTTTATTTGTAGCAATGTATTTCATATTTTTTTTGTTTTTGATATTCTAGGGTTTTTTTTAAGATTATTTATTTACTTGAAAAAGAGAGAGAGAAAAGAGAGAGAGCGTGCACATGAGTTGGGGGCAGGGCAGAGGGAAAGATATACACAGACTCTTCATGAGCAGGTAGCCCTGGCACAACACAAGGCTTGATCCCAGGTCTCTGAGATCATGACCTGAGCTGAAAGCCGATGGTTAACTGACTGAGCCACCCAGGTGCCCCAACATTCTAGCTTTTATCTATACTTTTAAACATGAGTTACATGTATTTGCTTCCTTCTCCTAACTGAAGGATTCTTAGCATGTGGGTATTAATGAACCAACTCTGAGCCTGGAGAAACTGATCTATTCCTGAGAGAATAGCTTTCCTTTTATTAGCCCATGATTGGTACCCTAATTGCAACCTTATGGTCTGCTATGAAATGAGAACCGTTCCATCGAGCATAGCATGGAGGGCCACATCTTAAAACAGCCTTTAAAATTATTCCACTATTTTTTTAAATAAAATATGTTGTAGAGACATGCAATATATCTCTTTGTATTTTTCATGGAAACATTTGATGTTTTCAGAAAATGTTCTAATAAGCCTAGTAAGTTACTTATTGTTCAAACTTTTGAGTGTTCTAGAAATGAGCACAAAAATCAATGTTACTGGTGTTCTATATAAATTAATTTGAAATACAAATTCATGGCAAAAATTCAGTTAAAAATAAATATGATTCTGGTTGGATAAAGTCAAATTTATTTGTTGTTAAAGCATAATGCCAGTGTGCTTGGACCTATGGCTGAAAAAGTAATTCAAAATCACTCATTTAGGAAGATACCTGTTACTCCTAACTTCAAGAAAAACCCACTGGAACTAAAGACTTAATCTCTAAAGTCATCAAGCAATGCCTTGTATATGCAGCAAAATTGAGGTAAGATGATTTTACATGTAAAATTGACAGATTATTCAAACCTCTTAACAGAGAAATGGCTTTTATGAGCCTCAGAAGTAGAAGCCAGATAGAAAGAAAATGCAGGAGAGCCCCAGTGGCTCAGTGGTTTAGCGTCGCCTTCAGCCCAGGGCGTGATCCTGGAGACCCTGGATGGAGTCCCACATCCGGCTCCCTGCACGGAGCCTGCTTCTCCCTCTGCCTGTGTCTCTGCCTCTCTCTCTCTCTCTGTGTCTCTCATGAATAAATAAGTAAAAACTAAAAAAAAAAAAAGATAAAATTACTCAAACAGTAGTATTTTTTTGTTCAGTTTAATGAAAAGATAAAACATTTGATTTGATCAAAACTTTTTAAGAAACCATTATTAACTAGATTAATTCTTCCTGCCTCCAGAATATGTGCAAGATTATATTTAAAATGTTCATTTCCTTAGACGCACAGGTGCTGTGGCTAGGGCAGTGATCATGGAGATTCAAGGTTGTCACTTCCGTCAACGTGGTGCCCCTTCTGCCCAACAACAGGGAAACCAGTACCTTTGTGGTCCTCCTCTGCCTTCTTTTACATGAAAGAATCAGATCTTTCTCTCTAAGAGTGAGCACCTTCCTTAGTTCAAATTGTTAAAACAAGTACCATAGACTGAGTGTCTTATAAGCAGCAGAAATCTATTTCTTATGGTTTTGGAGGCTGGGAATTCCAAGATTAAAGTGCTGGCAGATTCAGTGTCTGGTAGACGGCCAGTTTCTCACTGTGTCTCTATGCAGTGAAAGAGTGAGTGATCTCTCTGGAGTCTTTTTTTATATGACTAGTAATGCCAGTCATGAGCTCCATACCTCATAACCTACTTACTTCCCAAAGATTTCACCTCTAAATACCATCTCACTGAGAATTAGGTTTCAAAATATGAACTTGGGGTGAGGGTATACAAACATTCAGACTGTAGCATCTAGATATGTCATATAAGTAGACTCATGCAGTATTTGTCCATTCATGACTGGCCTATTTTCCGTAGCATGATGTCCTCATGATCCATCCACATTGTAGGATGTGTCAGAATGTCCTCCCTTTTCAAGGCTGAATAAGATTTTAGTGTATGTGTTTATTTAGTTGGTTTGTCATTCGTCCATCAATGGACACTTGGATTGCTTCCACCTTTTTCTTATAGCAAATGCTGCATTGAACATGAGTGTGCTGAATCTGCTCTTATCACAGGCTTGGTCATTGTCTTGGGACATATTTTTGTTCTGTCCTTTGGCTGCAATAAATTCATGGGCTCCCCTACTTTGATAGGATTAGTTGGGTCAGGAATCGTGATGAACCAAATCCATCTCTCCTCCTTATGTCCCCATTCCTAACTCTCAAATGTGCGGGCAGCATAGAACGGCAGCTCTAAATGCAGTCAGCAACTTCTGGGATTCAGGACAAGTTTTTCAGAAGCCCCCAGTCCCTTCTCTTTGGCCTCTGTCTTTACACCACAAGGGGGCTTCCCTTTTCTTCCTGTACTGTGGGAACACCATGTTGAAATCTTTGAAGAAGCTGCTCTTCTGGGAGAACCATTCATTTTCATATTACTATACACATTGCCCAAGTCTGCAAAATGTTTTGCATTTCAGCAACATTGTCTTCTTAGACTTCAGGACAAATCGAAGGAGGGATTTCTTTCAGTGGGTTGGTTGGCATAAGTCAGCTCTACTAGTCTAACATGCATGACTCAATTACACAAGAGTTAGCTAATGAGCAATAGAGAAGAAGTTACAGGTGAAAGCAAATGTGCCTAAATGAATCAAGTGTTGCTTTTCAGATGCCCACCGTTCAACAAAGACCTGGCAAGACATTTTCTTCACTGGGTATGAATCATCCAGATAAAAGGGGAAAACTAGGGCCACCTACGTTCAGAGCTTGTACAGTATGACCTCAAGGTCCAACATCTACCAGGAGCTTCCTAGCAAAAGGCCAAGCTCCCAAGAATAAAAGGGCTTACACATCAGCATTAAATAATTCTCTTAGAGATGCAAATTTCTAATTAGTTACTGTGGCAACTGTAGAAGCCTAGAAGTAAGCCCCTCACACAATGAACCTGAGAGTTTACTTTTTTGATTTACTATAGGTCCCAAAAGACGCAGGGAGGAAGAAAATAAATATTGCTTTAACTGTGACAAGACAATAAAGTGCAACAAATAAAGAGATTTCATCCTTTTGTTCATATTTCTGCAGGTTGAAGAGGAACATTATATGTGATACACAGTCCTGCTGCAAAAAGAACCAATTTCTTAAAGGCTTCAGAAAAATCATAACTGTTGACTGTTATAAACATGACCCAGACATAAACACACTATTTCTTAACCTACGTTGACATTTTTACTTCTTTAAAGTGAATTTGGTCTAAGATTTCAAAACAGTGTGTTTTGGTTGAGTGACTTTATTGTTTGTTTATTTTGAATGTTGCTTTTTTTGTTCTTTTAAAATGATGTATAGTTCTCCAAACCTTTTATTTAGTATGGGCAAAACAAAACTTTTATGTTTTGTGGAGATTTTCTCTGCAAAATCTACTTATTGGAGAATGATCTATTCCCAACTTCGAATAATACGTGAAAAAAAATAGGATAAAAGGGCTACAAGAAAGTTTGTGGCATCAAGAATAGAATGTTAATTTTAAGGAGACATGAAATGACAAGAAAATTTTTTTCCAATTGAGTTTTTTTTTTAATTTTTAGGGCTAATTATTTAAATTAAAGTTTAGGAGACAAAAGCAAAACTGTGTTCCCTTATCTTTCAGAGGCAGGGAAAAGCATGATTCTTGTCAACAAACTGGGCAGTATTCTCTCTGTGAAATATATTACATTTATCTATCTTCTTTCCTAAGTGTGGCAGGTCAAATTTAGAGTGCTAATACATGCTCAGTGTAATTCAGATCGAACCCTGGAATCTTATCACTACACTTTGTTTAGATTGTGAGCTCCTATATTATGTAAATAAATAACAGCTGAAAACTAAATGCATTGGAACAAAGCTAGATATGGCTACTATTTGAAATAAAGGAAAAATCACCTTGCATGCTTTTTCTAAAATTTCTTTCACACTCACTACCCCCTCCTCTCTTCCCTCCACAGAAATGTCTCTCCGCTGCAGCTCTTCCCAAGTTGAGACACCTCTAGCCTTCTTTCTCATCGAATTGCAGTTACTCAGTGTCTCAATCTTTCAGTGTTCTACTCTGTGGGAGAGTATATAACTTAACATACATTTTCCTATTCAGGGGAAGGGAATTAGCTTAAGGAGTCCTCAGGTTGGATACTTAGTTTTGAATGGGAGTTTCCATAGACACAATAACTTAATCTAAAGAAGTCACTTTGTTTTATGTAGAACTGGAGCAATCACACTTTTTGGTTCATACCATACTCTCATTGACCCATGCAAGGTTCTCTTTTATTTGTAGATGTATTTGTATTTAATAATGTAATAAATACCATAAATTTACTACCCAAAGTGGGGAACCTCTATTGCCCGTGTAGTTCTTCATTTATCCTTCTATCTTCCTCAAGTCATGATAACCCCGAGTGATTTTAATAATCATACCACATTTTGGGATGCCTGAGTGGCTTAGTCAGTTAAGCATCCCACTCTTGGTCTCAGCTCAGGTCATGATCTCAGGATCCTGAGGTAGAGCCCAGCATGCGTTTGAGCTCAGTTGGCATCTGCTTGAGATTCCCTCCCTCCCTTTCAGCCCCTCCCCCCACACTCGTGCACATGCTCTCTCTTTCAAATAAACAAATCTTAAAAAACTCATACCACATTTCTATCATCATCATCACCACCATCAGCATCATTACCATCATCTTTATTCCCATTTTCATAACCATATCATGCCTCTATGTATTTTTAAAAGTGTACTTTTTAACTTTAACACACTGTGTATCCTCTCAGGGGAAATGTACCTTTTCATTCAATGTTATGTTCCTTCAATTAACCCATTGTCCTGCAATGCTGTAATTCAGTCATTTGACTTATATATTATTATATTGTATAAATATGCCACAGTTAATTTGTATAATCTCTTTGATTTGACTTATGAATACTAAGAAAATTTTCTACGTATTTTCAGGTGTCATGACAACTTACTAGAAGAGAAAATGCTAAGTCAAAGGATATGTGAATTTCAACTTTGTAAAATAATGGCAAATAGCTTTCAAATAACCTATTGATTTATGTTCTGATCAGAGAAATTTAAGAGATTAATATCCTACATTGTCCACCATTAAATATTATTAGGTTATATTTTTGCAGGAAGCAACTTTAATATGAGGAAATTTAACATGAGTTAACTATATTCCGAAAATGGGATTTATTGCCTCTAAATTCAAAGATTTACATCAAGTAAGTACAATTCTCTTTCTTAGTGGTAGGAGATCTGAGGTACAATAGCTAATCTTTTATCTTAGAGGAATTATCCTAGCATGTCTAAGACCCCTGAACTACTAAACATACTATGTGTCAGGTCCCTGAATCTTCATAAGATTTATCTTCTATTTTGTAGCACTTTACTAATATATCCATGGCATTAGCCACTTTCTTCTTAACTAGTCCAATTTTATGTCATTAGTATAATGTACCAGCATGATATTATGTAGACTATGAAGGGTTAGGGTCCCTGAAGACTTAGTCATAACAGCAAGCAGGAGAATTAACATAGTCCTGGGAAAAGAGAGTGAACATATACTACTGACATTGCCAAGAAAAAGCCAACTTGTTTTTGTCTTCCCTACTGATAGAATAAACAATTATGCGTTCAGCAGATCAATAAGCTGTGTTGTTCTACTGCTGTAAATCATTACATTTGAAATGGCAGCTCAGCTGCAATTGGGGCTACCACACAAAGTGATCCACCGTTATTTGCTATGATCTATTTGAGTTTTGAAGGGGATGAGGTGATTGGAAATTCTTTGATCGAGCTACATCATTCCAGTCCCTGCCTCTAATCACATTGCCTCCTTTTCTGAATGTAATCTCCTTCTACTTTCTCTTATGATTGGATTTAGGGGCTATCCAAATAATCTAGGATAATATTCCTAGGTCAACATATTTAACTTAATCACATCTGCTAATAGTCCATTTTCTTTTCTTTTTTTCCCTCCATTTTCTTATAACACAACAGGTACACATTCCAGGGATCAGGACCAAACAGGATTAGCTCACGCCTTTAAAAAAAAAATTGAAACTTGAGTCATGGGTTAATGACTTCATGTTAATACATTTTCATGCTCTAGCCTTATATGGTGTCCTCCCTCATCTTCTTGGTCCAACACCCTCAGGATCCTTTCTCACTTGTAATCCCCCAGTGCTTACAGGTATTAATAGCCAAATCTTGCGATTCTTATGATATATAAGTTATTTTCTTTTTGAATAAGTACTGACCTACTCTATCCAGGCTGTGTGGAGACCTGGCCCTGAGGGCAATGAGTGGTGTGGCAGGTGAAGATCTTGAGGAGATTAAGCATTATTTTATGGGGTGCCTATAAGGTATCAAGTCTATTGCTTTGCACCTAAGCAAGAGGCAGTTTTGAAGTTACAAAGGAAACTGGGGATTTATTATTCTCAGGCTTGTCCAATTAAATGTTCCTATTCAAGATTTCAAGGTCCCATTCTTTTCTTATAAAGACTCCAACTTTGACAGAGGAAATCTGCCAAGGCTGCCCATTTGTCTTCTCTACAGATGTCCCACATTTACAATGATATCCTTGGCTTCATTTTCACCACAGCTGTCTCTGTCACCACAGAAAATGAGAGTCTTCTTAAATGCTTTTGTAGAAGTCCCCTGGATCTCATGTCAAGCTTTGAGTTGACAGTAGCTGCTCTGAGCCCATCATTTCCTTTTTCCAAGACTTTTGTTAACAAAAGTCGGCTCATTCCACAATTCATATAATTAGCATTAGCCCATGTAATTAAATTCTAAAGCCACTGCATATCTCAACCCATCACCTTCCATCCTTACTTCATCCTAATTAATTCTAGAGGAAAGCTTTAATTATTGCCAGGTGTTGTCACCACCCAACAAGGGGTCCTTACTGATGTCAGCCCGATAAACAATCCAGCTAAATATCTCACTCTGAGCATATTTTCTAGGGTCACTCCTGATACCAAGTCTTTTACCTTGGGTTCCTCCAGACATATGAGGTTGAAGAAAGATGTCTGTGTCATAACTTCATTAGAGAATTCAGTCACAGGGAAATAGAATACAAGGCTGCACTATTGAGTTGTCCATTACTAAATGGGACTAACTATTCCATCTCATGGGATCATCCTTTGAGAAGCAACATAACCTACATTTGGACAGTCTGCCCTGGGGGAAAAAAGGGGGTAGTTAACTTTATGGCTTTCATCTCCCATTACTTAAAGAATGCCTCGTGGGTGGTCCATGCATGAGCACCAAGCAAGGTATTTGGGTGACTCACAATTTGGACCAGGAGAGGACCCCTGGGCTGGGAAGCAAAAGGTACATGAGATCAGACGTGAGGTGAGGCACTGTTAGGTTCCACAAGTATAAAGCCAGAGCCCACATGTATGTAGGACTGCTACAGCAACTGGAACAACAGGCAAATTAGAATTGGAGAATCCAAAGTGGTGCTTAAAGTGATTGGTAAACTGGTCAATATTAAGTGCTATATAAATTGATGTTCATTATTATGAATATTTGAGGCTGAGGATATAGCAGTGAGGCAGACAGCCAAAAATTCTGCTCCTCAGGCTGATATTTTAGTAGGGAAGATGGTTATGAACCAGATAAATAAGGAAATGTTTTACTCTACAGGATTGTCCTAAGTGTAAAGGAGGAAAAAAAAATCAGAGAAGAATACAAAACATCAGGAATGAAAGTGTCTTAGTCCATTTGGACTGCTATCACAGAATACCATAGACTAGGGGGCATATGAATAACAGAAATTTATTTCTCACAGGTCTGAAGGCTGGAATGCCCAAGATGAAGGTGCTAGCAGATGTGGTAACTGGTGAGAACCCCTTCCTAGTTCTTAGACAGCTGGCTTCGCACTGAGTCTTCACATGGTAGAAGGGATGAGGGAGCTCTTTGGAGTCTCTTTTATAAGGGCACCAATTCAGGTCATGAGGGTTCCAGCCTTATGACCTAGCCTCTTTCCCGAGGTCCTACCTCCAAATTCCATCACATTGTGAATTAAGTTTCAACATATGAATTTGGGGAGACACAAACATTCCATCAATAACAATGTTGAAATGATAGACTGGATGACCACAGTAGGTCTTATTGACAAGATGAGTTTTGAATAAAGATCTGAAGAAAGATGACACTAAATTCATTTCTTTCAATAGTTACTCTGAATGTGAATGGGCCAAATGATCCCATCAAAAGACACAGGGTTTCGGACTGGATAAAAAAGCAAGACCAATCCATTGCTATCTACAAGAGACTCATTTTATTTTTTGTTTATTTTTTTAAATGTTTCTTTTAAAAAAAAAGGATTTTATTTATTTATTCAGGAGAAACAGAGAGAGAGAGAAAGAGAGAGAGAGAGAGAGGTAGAGACACAGGCAGTGGGAGAAGCAGGCTCCGAGCAGGGAGTCCAATGTGGGACTTGATCCCAGGTCTCCAGGATCATGCTCTGGGATGAAGGTGGCACTAAACTGCTGAGCCTCCCAGGCTGCCCAAGAGACTCATTTTAGACCTAAGGACACCTCCAACCTGAAAATGAAAGGATGGAGAACCATTTACCATTCAAATGGTCCTCAAAAGAAAGCAGGGGTAGCCATCCTCATATCAGATAAATTAAAGTTTATCTCAAAGACTGTAGTAAGAGATGAAGAGGGACACTATATCATACTAAAGGATCTATCCAACAAGAAGACCTAACAATCATGAATTTTTATGCCCCTAATGTGGGAGTTGCCAAGTACATCAATCAATTAATAACCAAAGTGAAGAGATATTTAGATAATAATACAGTAATAATAGGAGAATTCCACACAGCACTTTCTGCAAATGACAGATTTTCTAAGCACAACATTACCACAGAAACAAGGGCTTTAAATGATACACTGGACCAGATGGATTTCACAGATAGATACAGAACTTCCCATCTGAATGCAACTGAATACACATTCTTCTCAAGTGCTCATGGAACTTTCTGAAGAATAGACCACATAGTGGGTCACAAATCAGGTCTCAACCAATACCAAAAGATTGGGATTGTCCCCTGCATATTTTCAGACCACAATGCTTTGAAACTAGAACTCAATCACAGAAGAAATTTGGAAGAAACTTAAACACGTGGAGATTAAAGAGCATCCTACTAAAAGATGAACAGGTCAACCAAGAAATTAGAGAAGCATTAAAAAGATTCATGGAAACTAATGAAAATGAAGATACAACTGTTCAAAATCTTTGGGATACAAGAAAAGCAGTCCTAAGAGGGAAATACATCGCAATAGGAAATACATCGCAATACAAGCATCCCTCAAAAAATTGGAAAAGACTCAAATACAAAAGCTAACCTCACACCTAAAGGAACTAGAGAAAGAACAGCAAATAAAATCTACACGTAGAAAATAAAACCTATCCAGAAGAAGAGAGATAATAAAGATTCAAGCAGAACCAATGAAATAGAGACCAAAAGACGTGTGGAACAGATCAACAAAACCAGGAGTTGGTTCTTCGAAAGAATTAATAAGATAGATAAACCATTAGCCAGCCTTATTAAAAACAAAAGAGAAAAGACTCAAATTAATAAAATCGTGAATGAAAGAGGAGAGATCACAACCAATACCAACAAAATACAAATGATTTTAAAAACATGTTATGAGTAGCTATACACCAACAAATTAGGCAATCTAGAAGAAATGGATGCATTTCTGGAAAACCACAAATTACCCAAACTGTGAATAGGAAGAAATAGAAAACCTGAACAGGCCAATAACCAGGGAGGAAATTGAAGCAGTCATCAAAAACCACCCAAGACACAAAAGTCCAGGGCCAGATGGCTTTCCAGGGGAATTCTATCAAACGTTTAAAGAAGAAATAATACCTATTCTACTAACACTGTTCTGAAGGATAAAAAGGGACAGAATACGTCCAAACTTGTTTTATGAGGCCAGCATCACCTAAATTCCAAAGTCAGACAACCCCACCAAAAAGGAGAATTATAGGACCGGGGGATCCCTGGGTGGCTCACCAGTTTAGCGCCTGCCTTCGGCCCAGGGCGTGCTCCTGGAGTCCCTGGATCAAGTCCCGCATCGGGCTCCTGCATGGAGCCTGCTTCTCCCTCTGCCTATGTCTTTGCCTCTCTGTCTCTGTCTCTGTCTCTCTCTCTCTCTCGAATAAATAAATAAATAAAATCTTAAAAAAAAAGAATTATAGACCAGTATCTCTGATGAACACAGATGCAAAAATTCTCAACAAGATACTAGCCAATAGGATCCAACAGTACAGTAAGATTATTCACCATGACCAAGTGGGATTTATCCCCGCGATGCAAGGCTGGTTCAACACTCACAAAACAATCAATGGGACAGATCATATCAACAAGAAAAAAAACAAGAACCATATGATCCTCTCATTAGATGCAGAGAAAGCATTTGACAAAATACAGCATCCATTCCTGATCAAAACTCTTCAGAGTGTAGGGATAGAGAGAACATTCCTTAGCATCTTAAAAGCCATCTGTGAAAAGCCCACAGCAAATATCATTCTCAATGGGGAAACATTGGGAGCCTTTCCCCTAAGATCAGGAACAAGATAGGGATGTCCACTTTCACCACTCTATTCAACACAGTGCTAGAAGTCCTAGCCTCAGCCATCAGGCAAGAAAAAGAAATAAAAGGCTTTCAAATTGGCAAAGAAGAAGTCAAACTCTCCCTCTTCGCCGATGACATGATACTGTACATAGAAAACCCAAAAGACTCCACCCCAAGATTACTAGAACTCATACAGCAATTTGGCAGTGTGGCAGGATACAAAATCAATGCCCAGAAATCAGTGGCATTTCTATACACTAACAATGAAACTGAAGGAAGAGAAATTAAGGAGTCAATCCCATTTACAATTATACCCAAAAGCATAAGATACCTAGGAATAAACCTAACCAAAGAGGTAAAGGATCTAACTACAGAACATTTCTGAAAGAAATTGAGGAAGACACAAAGAGATGGAAAAATATTCATGCACATGGATTGGAAGAATTAACATTGTGAAAATGTCTATGCTACCCAGGGCAATTTACACATTTAATGCAATCCCTATCAAAATACCATGGACTTTCTTCAGAGAGTTGGAACAAATCATCTTAAGCTGATTTCTGTGGAATCAGAAAAGACCCCGAATAGCCAGCCAGGGGAGTACTGAAAAAGAACACCAGAGCTGGGGGCATCACAATGTCAGATTTCAGGTTGTATAAAGATCACTATAAAGCTGTGATCTTCAAGACAGTGTGGTACTGGCACAGAAACAGACACATAGATCAATGGAACAGAAGAGAGAATCCAGAAATGGACCCTCAACTCTATGGTCAACTAATATTCAACAAAGTAGGAAAGACTATCCACTGGAAGAAAGACAGTCTCTTCAGTAAATGGTGCTGGGAAAATTGGACATCCACATGCAGAAGAATGAAACTGGACCACTCTCTTACACCAGACACAAAGATAAACTCAAAATGGATGAAAGATCTAAATGTGAGATAAGATTCCATCAAAATCCTAGAGGAAAACACGGGCAACACCTTTTTGACCTTGGCCACAGTAACTTCTTGCAAGACATATCTATGAAGGCAAGGGAAACAAAAGCAAAAATGACCTATTGGGACTCATCAAGATAAGAAGCTTCTGCACAGCAAAAGAAACAGTCAACAAAACTAAAAGACAACCTACAGAATGGGAGAAGATATTTGCAAATGACGTATCAGATAAAGGACTAGTTTCCAAGATCTATAAAGAACTTATTAAACTCAATAGCAAAGAAACAAACAATCCAATTATGAAATGGGAAAAAGACATGAACAGAAATTTCACTGAAGAAGACACTGACACGGCCAACAAGCACATGAGAAAATGCTCCGCACCACTTGCCATCAGGGAAATACAAATCAAAACCACAATGAGATACCACCTCACACCAGTGAGAATGGGGAAAATTAACAAGACAGGAAACAACAAATGTTGGAGAGGATGTGGAGAAAGGGTAACCCCTCTTGCTCTGTTGGTGGGAATGTGAACTGGTGCAGCCACTCTGGAAAACTGTGTGGAGGTTCCTCAAAGAGTTAAAAATAGATCTGCCCTAAAACCCAGCAATTGCACTGCTGGGGATTTACCCCAAAGATATAGATGCAGTGAAAAACCAAGATACGTGCGCCCCGATGTTTCTAGCAGCAATGTCCACAATAGCCAAACTGTGGAAGGAGCCTCGGTGTCCATCAAGAGATGAATGGATAAAGAAGATGTGGTCTATGTATACAATGGAATATTCCTCAGCCATCAGAAAGGACGAATACCCATCATTTGTTTCGACGTGGATGGAACTGGAGGGTATTATGCTGAGTGAAATAAGTCAGTCGGAGAAGGACAAACATTATATGGTTTCACTTATACAGGGAATATAAAAAATAGTGAAAGGGATTATAGGGGAAAGGAGAGAAAATGAGTGGGAAAAATCAGAGAGGGAAACAGGACATGAGAGACTCCTAACTCTGGGAAACGAACAAGGGGGTAGTGGAAGGGGAGGTGGGTGGGGAAATGAGGTGACTGGGTGAGGGGCACTGAGGGGGGCACTTGACAGGGTGAGTACTGGGTATTATACTATATGCTGTTAAACTCCAATAAAAAAATATACAAAAATTAAAAAAAAAAGATCTGAAGAAAGCTTGAAAACCAACAGTGCAGATATCTGGGAGAAAAGCACTATCAAGCAGAGAGAACTGCGAGATTAAAGGCCCTGTGGCAAAAGTGCACCTGATACAATCTAGGAACAGCAAGGAGGCCAATGTGTAAATGAGGACAAGTATAGTAGATGCCTTCAGAGATGTCATGTGACAGAGCAGAACTACACTGTGTTGTAGAAAAACCGTTTTTAATATGAATCTATTAATTAATCAATTAATTCAGTTGGATTAGGGGAACCACTAAAGGATTTTATAAATCTCCTTAATTAAAAGATAGTCTAGGGATCCCTGGGTGGCGCAGCGGTTTGGCGCCTGCCTTTGGCCCAGGGCGCGATCCTGGAGACTCGGGATCGAATCCCACGTCAGGCTCCCGGTGCATGGAGCCTGCTTCTCCCTCTGCCTATGTCTCTGCCTCTCTCTCTCTCTCACTGTGTGCCTATCATAAATAAATAAAATAAAATTAAAAAAAAATTAAAAGATAGTCTACATAAAGAGAAACACACATGTAATGGTATATGTTTTGGATGGGGAAAGCTCCTTACTTACACTACCAAAATCACGGTGACTAGTGTGTTGAGGTTGCATAATCCAGGAGAGAAATGGTGGTTTGCTCCAGAGTAGTGAGTAGAGAGTGACACAAAGTGGTCACATTCTGGCTGATATTGGAGTGGAGCTTATGTGACTTGCTAATGAATTGAATATACGTCCCATAAGGAACACAGAAATCAATAATGACTCCAAGTTTATAGGCTAAGTAACTAAAGGAATAAAGTTTCTATCATTTGAGGAAATAGCCATTTCTCTTAATTGAGAAATGCATACTTGAGAAAGGAGTGAGCAGATTTGATGTTGAATTTAAAAAGTGTGTTTGGTGCAGAGTGCTTAGGTGGCTCAGCTGGTTTTCAGTGTCTGACTCCTGGTTTGGGCTCAGGCTCAGGTCATGATCTCAGGGTCCTGGGATCAAGCCCCACATGGAGCTCCACACTCAGCATTCAATCTCTCTCTCTCTATATATATATAAAATAAATAAATACATATAAAACAATTATACTTGGTGCATATTAAATTAGCAATGTCTATTATACATGTCAAATGGGCAGTTGGATGTGCAGCTCTATAGTTAAAAGGCCATGAAACAAGCTGAGCTCACTGAGGGCATGATAGTCTCATAGACTACAGGAGTAGTCCCAGGAATGAGGCCAGGGTGCTCCAAATTTCAGATGGAATTTGAAACAGGAACCAGGAGAATGCTCTGAGGAGTAACCAGTAAGGTGGGAGAAAAACCAAGAGAGTGTGGTGTCCTAGAAGCCACATGCAGAGGGTTCAATGAAGGGAGGGTGATGATCTTGGTCAAAGGCTGCTTATAAGGCCAGATAAGATAAAATTAAGGATCTACGATTGGATCTATCCATGTAAATGTAGTTTTAGTGAAGTTCTAATAGCTTGACTGGAGTGTGTTCAAGAGAGATATCAATGTAAGAGGATAGAAAGTATACAGGTCACTCTTTCAAGTATTTTTGCTATCCAAAGAAACAAACAAAAAAATCTGGCACTAAACAAAGGATGGGGTGTGAATCAAGAGAAAATTCTTTTTTTTAAGAAAGGAGAAATAATAACATGTTTGCATGTTCATAGAGTGATTCAGAAGAGGGGAAAACACAGGTTAAGGGAGAGGGCAGAGGACCAAAGAGCAATTTCCTACGTAGGCAAGATGAGATGGGGGCCATGTCCCTGTGGGTGGGGGGGTTCTGAGGTAGGGGCAGAGAGGGTTTACCCTTAATAACAAGAGGGACATGGGTAGAATTGTGGGCCCAGAGGCAAGTGAATGGGTCGATTTTATGGTGGGAGCTTGTGGAACTTCCTTTCTGAATGCTACACTTTATGTCAGTGACATAAGCCAAGAGTGAGGAAGAGAAGAAAATGATGGGGATCTGAGAGTAGTAGAGAAAGAATGTTAATAGTGGTCAAGAAAATCTGAGTAGTGAATCGCCTCAAAAAGCAAAGAATTGCTGGGACACCTGAAAGGCTCGTCTGAGGTAAGTCATCAGTAGCTCAAAGGTCTGGCCGTGTGGAGGGGTGCTTTGTCCAGGTAGGCGGAGCTGGGCTGGTGCCTGGTGACATCATAGAGTAGATGATACAGTTTAGTCATTGTAGAATGTTTCTGATGTTTATTTTCAACTTCTTCCCACTGAAGGCAAGGTGAAAACTTTAAATCCAAATGGTTAACCAAATTCTATAAACTTTAGTTGGTTAGAATTTCTCTCCTATTCTCATTTCTCACTTTCTCCTGACTTCTACTTATTTGAAGTACCTGAAGTCATCAAATTCATGGAGATAGAACATAGAATAGTGGTTGCTGGGGGCTGCAGGAAGAGGGGAATGGGGAGTTGGTGTTTCATGGGCACACAGTTTCAATTGGGGAAGATGCAAAAGAAAAAAAACTGTATTAGAAGATCTAGTGTTTGTCTCGATAGAAAACTATCGCAGAAAAGAACAGTGGAACTTCAAAATCATAGGAAATGTTCAAGAAAAAAAAATAGTAGTGAGTCAATCATGATGAGGTCAGCCAAAACGCAGGTTCCTTTCCAGAAATGGAGATAGAGGCAGTATCTTCATAAATCTCATCTCCTGACTCAGACCAGACAGTTTGATTAATCTCAGGAGAGGGGACAATGCAATTCTCTCCTCCTGGTCATGCTAATGGCTCCACCACAGCTGTAGAAAAGTGATTAAGAATAAAATGCCATTTCCAGGGCACCTGGGTAGCTCAGTCAGTTAAGCATCCAACTCTTGGTTTTGGCTCAAGTCATGATCTCAGGGTCCTTAAATTGAGCTCCGCTGTGGGCTTCTTGCTGAGTGTGGACCTGCTTAAGATTCTCTTTCTTCCTCTCCTTCAGCCCTTCCCCTGCCTCTAAAAAAAGGGGGGGGGGATAAAATGCTATTTCCTATCAACATTCCTAAGTAATCTCTACTTAGAGAACAGTAAAAACTAAACCAATCCAGTAAAACTGTGTGTGGAAACAAAAGAGGGGAACAGACCATCTGTAAAATAGTAATGTTCATTGTTCAAGGCGTGTTCAGCTTGTAAGAGCGTGTTGCCAGGAAAACAAACTGAACAAACAAACCTGGACAGCCTTTTCTCTCTTTTCAGTGTACTGCTGCTGTTACCTTATAAATGCCACAGGGCTGCCTGCCCATCCCCTTCTTTTAGTGCCCTCTCCCATAGCAAAGTCCTTCTTTTTCTCTAAGTTGGATGACCTTATTGGTGTGGCCATGACAATGGAGGTTCATTTGACCACTATGAAAAGGTTTAATGATTAAAAGGCCACATCATAGCACTCAATCACAAAACTCTTTTGCTTCCATGAAGCCCCTTTGATTCAAAATGTTCTTTTGACAGGATCAAGAGTGGTTCTCATTCTACTGGGCTGCAGGAACATCTGCATTTTTAAATCTACTTTCCCCTCAGTGAACATAGTTAATGTGTAATCACTGAAACTCCCTTTCTTGTAGGGGCATACTCCCACACCTGGTCTCCCATCAACCTTGCTCTGGCTCGAATAAACCAGGGCTGCCTTTAGATCCTGTACCTTCATTCAGAGTAATAAAACCAGCCACAGGCTTATCTATCCAGCTTACATCTTAATCCTTCTCTCTCTCTCTCTCTTCTCCTTCTTCCATGTCCTTGGAGAATAGGAATGACACAAAAGGAAGGGAGTGGGAGGAAAAAAGTCCACACAACCACCACTGGTCCCTTCTCTTTCACATAATTGAAGCTCACTGGGAGGGGTACACCAAACACAAATATATCAAAGCTGGATGGAGACAGAACTGAAAGAGCCCAGATTCAGGAAATCTAGAAAATAGCCATAAAGGAAAAAAAAGACTCCAGCATCCATATGACTTAAAAAGATGAGCAGGGTGGAATTTAAGGCTGATGTGGGCAGATTCCTAGTATAGACCAGTAGCTGGGGTTATGTTACTATTCTATTGCTGTATTCTCATTGTGATATCAATGTTCTATTGTGAGTCGACATGTCCCCAACATCCCTCCTAGCAGCTTGGTCCTGCATAATTTTTTTTTTTCTGAATTTACTCTGACCAGAGCAGGAGTTCCAACAGTAACTGGTAAACTCCAGAGGTTAGATGACAAAATCATTTTAGAGCCTCTTGATATACCCTGTAGAGACTCAACAGCAGGCAGAATTAGAAAAAAGGTGAATACCTGGAATGTATTTAGCTAGCACTTTCTTCAACTAAGTGAGAAGGTTTGTTGTCGCAGCTCTTGAGTACCATGTTTCTTTTAAACAAGCTTGAAATCAGAACATTCACAATTCTTTCAAAGCATTCACAGAGATCTCCTAAGACGTTCTTCAATAACAATCTTTGAAAGTTAGACAATTTTCCAGGCTAAATCCTGTAACTGTTTTGTGACAGGTCAAATGAAGCCTTTTTCATTTGGAAAATACTGGGGGAACCACGAGGCAAAAGAATTCACCTGTTACTTCTAGAACACAAGTAATTAAAAAAATCTGGCAACTGTGATCATTAAGAGCTATCTTTTTTTACTCTATTGACCTGGACAGAGAGAATCTCAATAAGCATTAGATGCTGGGAATTTTAAATGTTGTGGGAAGAACTATAATGTCTTATATGATAGTCCATTCAATATTCAACATATTTTCCTGAGTTTAAATATTTTTATTTTGAAGTAGTGAATCCATAATCAAGAAATAATAGTAAATGAGCCAATGTATCTATTCAATGTATCAATGAATCTATTATTCACTAGTGCCTAAGGACTACTCATGCTTTCATTTCTATAACTGGACTGAGACCACTCATTTGAGTGCCATTTGATATTCCAAAGCCTGAGAAGCTTCCAGAAATCCCTATTCAAAGTGGCAGCTGGGAATACCTTCAATTCTACCATTTTTTTTCCTCAACAGTCTTAAATGGCTTTATCCTATCAGCAAATGCCTGCACTTGAAACTGCAAATCTAATGAAAATCAGCAACCTCCCTATACCCATAACTAAATATGGTGGTGATGTTGTCTGTCCTCTCTACCAGCTGTGAAAACATCAGTGAACAACTTTCTTTGAATCTCTGCTGTTTCAACTATGAAGATTAATAGCACTCATAAAGGATACGGCAATATTATACATATGCAAAATATTGTTTTCTTTATTCTTTAAGAAAAGCTTTGAAGTATACTTTAGAAAAATCGAGTGATGTTTGCTATTGGTTCAGAATATTTTTTCACACCAGGAGTTTTAAGGGTCAGAATTTAAGGATCAGTTCTCTCCTTGACTTGTGAATAGTTTAGGCTAAATTTCATTTGTGACAAGATGGGTGCTTTTTATTGTCTGCTCTAAGTACCCTGCCTTAATCCTGTGGGCTACAGTTTCCTCATCTGAAACTGAGTTGATAAAAAGCTGTTGACATCTCTCATAATGGATTCACTATATATTTGTTTTCACTACGTATTTTTAAAGATCTATTTATTTTAGAGAGACAGGTACAAGCAGGAGGAGGGGTAGACAGAGGAGGGAGAGAAACTCAAACAGACTCCCTGCTGATCATGGAGCCTGACTTGGGGCTCAATCTTATGATCCTGAGATCATGACTTGAGCCAAGAGTTGGGAGCTTAACCAACTGCACCACCCAGGCACCCCCAGATTCTCTATGTTTTAAGTGTACTTAGATAGCTACAATGGCACATGTTGACATTAAAATCTAAATAAATTTATATTATGGTTTAAACAATATTAGTATCTCCTAATTCTGTACATATATTTCACATACCCAGTGCCACAGAAGTTGCTGCCAACAGCCTATTTATGGTTTTCAAACTATAAATGAATTGCTACAGAGTTTACATTAAACAAATGCCTGAACAACATCACAAATAAATTGTACTAATATGGTAAAAAGCAAATGGATTTAAAGATAAAGAACCTCTCTTTGTCACTTTAAAGCATTGTGATCAAGTTTTGGAAAATGAGTAGCCGGCAGAATTTACTGGATCTGCTTTGGAATAATTGATGATAGTCATTCTGCTAGTAATGAGATTTATTAAACTCAAAGTGCTTTGAGGGTTTCACTCCATTGTCTCAATCAAAGCCACTATCTGTGATAAAATGAAAAAAAAACATTCAATAATTTAATATGATAATATACTTGATTGGGAGATACTATCTCTACAAGTTACCTGTCAAACCATTATATATTTATTTACTCTTTTAATTAATATAATTTAATATTATTTAGGCCAGATATCAGTCTTGGGTTTTTTTAAAGATTTTTTTTGAGAGAGAGAGTGAGAAAGCATTAGCAGGAGAGAGGCAGAGGGAGAGGAAGAGGGAAAAGCAGACTTCTGGCTGAACAGGGAGCTCAGTGGGGCTCAACTGCAGGACCCCAGGATCATGACCTGAGCTGGAGGCAGACATCTAACTCACTGAGCCACCCAGGCACCCCAAAGTCTTATTTTTTAAAAGTTTTATTTATTTATTTATTTATTTTTAGTGGGTACATGCCCACATAGGATGAGGGATAGAGAGAGAGAGAGAGAATCTCAAGCAGACTCCAGGTCCAGTGTGGATTCCAAGGTGGTGGGGCTTGTTCTCACAACCCTGAGCTCATGGCCTGAGCCAAAAGCAAGAGTTAAACACTCAACAGAGTGAGTATCATTGGTTGGTATGACCCTAAAGTAACTCGAGTATCTCATGCCGGATTTGGTGTGGTCCTGGGAGAAGATAAGAAGAAGTTTAAAACACATTCAGGTAAAACCGTGCACCTTAAAGACCTTCTGGAAGAAGGACTAAAACGATCCATGGACAAATTGAAGGAAAAAGAAAGAGACAAGGTCTTAACTGCAGAGGAATTAAAGGCTGCTCAGACATCTGTTGCTTATGGTTGTATCAAATATGCTGATCTTTCTCATAACCAGTTGAATGACTACCTCTTCTCCTTTGACAAAATGCTGGATGACAGAGGAAACACAGCTGCTTATTTGTTGTATGCCTTCACTAGAATCAGGTCTATTGCACATCTGGCCAATATTAATGAAGAGATGCTTCAGAAAGCTGCTCAAGAGACGAAGATCGTTTTGGACCATGAGAAGGAATGGAAACTGGGCCGGTGTATTTTACGGTTCCCTGAGATTCTCCAAAATATTTTAGATGACTTACTTCTCCACATTCTCTGTGATTATATCTATGAGCTGGCAACTACTTTCACAGAATTCTATGAGAGCTGCTATTGTGTAGAGAAGGATCGACAAACTGGACAAGTGTTGAAGGTAAACATGTGGCGTATGCTGCTTTGTGAAGCAGTAGCTGCTATTATGGCCAAGGCATTTGATATTTTGGGAATAAAACCTGTCCAAAGAATGTAATCCTTAGGTTTGAACACTGTGTGTTTTTACCAAAAAATAGCCATTTAGCACTATTAATTAATTTAGCCATTAATCCCCTGCTCATCCCTCTACATCTGGGAACACTGATCTCTCCACCCCCACCTCCACCATGGGATTGAGTGGTGGCTAGGATTAGCTGACCTTCCAGAGCTATCATTTTCCCAGAATAATTCCTGGCAACAAATGACCAAAGCATGAAAGTGCTGTTTAGATATAATGTCTATAAGCTCCATATCCCTTAAAGATTTCTTCTCAGACAGAAAAATAAGAAAAGCATGCAATAGAGTGGAGGGGCATAGAGATGTTGCTCTAAGAAAGTAAAAAGGTCAGGACAACACAGCTCTTCCTGCAAAACTAATAATAGAACAACTTCATCCTTATATAAACTTGTATAGTTATTGACTTCTGGGTTTTTCTAGATGTAACTTGTCTCCTGGACTTTGTTCCCTGGAATTAATGAAATACAATTGATAATGCTCCAATGTTCCATCTAGAAAACTGAGGGAAGGGAGAATTATGCTTGCTTTTTATCTTTCTCCTGAAAAGAAAAAAGTCAGAAACAGAAACTGTCTTCAGGCGCTCGATTAATGTTAAATGTTTCTCCTGCGCCTCTATCTGGTGAGCACTAGGAAAAGAGTGAGCACAGAATATTTGCTTTTAATCATTTATATATTTATCTCTACTGCTCCCACACTTTTAGGTTATAACACCTCAGAAGGTCAAGGACTATGTCTGTTTACCTTGCCTGGTAATGTATTTAACACAGTGTTCCCATACAATGGATGCCTGGTAAATATTTGCATGCCACCACAATGGCGACCTGATGAATATGGCCAGACTTTATTTTGTTCCATTTAGTCTTGTGTTGAGTAGGTAGTGTCTAAGCAGCCCCCAGTTTAAACCTCAAGCTTACAAGTTTCACCTATGATGAGCTAGTTACTTGCTTTTCAGCCCTGCCCCCTGAAAACGTGGTGGGTTGGACTCCAACACATAAAAGCCAAAGAAAGTCAATCATTAGCAAGTGTGAATAACAGCCAAATAACACTACCAGATTGTGTTTTTCTAAAGTGCCAAATTGAATTGTTCATTAGCATTCTCAGAAATACCTAAATAATACCAACAAGGGGTGTTAAACCATTTCAGATTATTGATGAGTTTTGCTTGGAGGATAAAAAACAACAAAGCTTCTTGGGTGAGGGCCAGTTCTTTCCCATTCTTACAAGGATAACCAAAAGAAAATTCAAGAAAGGAAGCAATGGGATGAACTGCCCCAAGAGCTATTTTCCTGTCTACATGTAAGGAGTGTGGATAAGGGAAATCAAATGCCCATTGGCTTTTAATTCCATTTCATTCATTAAATGTCATATTTTTCTTCTGTTAACCCCATTTTTCTACCATTTTGCATGGGCAAAGATGGCCTGCATTTTCTGCTTTAGATGATTTGTAATGTTAAAAAACAATTCAAGTGAGTAAATATTAAAGATTGTATCGGCTTTTTTCAGTGACTCATGAATTGGGCTGCATTCTATAGAGCAGATAAAAAGAAGCATAGAAAAGCTGTACAAGGGATCCCTGGGTGGCGCAGCGGGTTGGCGCCTGCCTTGGGCCCAGGGCGCGATCCTGGAGACCCGGGATCGAATCCCACATCAGGCTTCCGGTGCATGGAGCCTGCTTCTCCCTCCGCCTGTGTCTCTGCTTCTCTCTCTCTCTCTCTCTCTCTCTGTGACTATCATAAATAAATAAAAATTTAAAAAAATTTTAAAAAAAAAATAAAAAGAAAAAAGAAAAAAAAAGAAAAGAAAAGAAAAGCTGTACAAAAAGACTTTTACAGGCAGAAAAGAGTGAGGGGACAAGGGAGTCATACTAACAAAAAGTGGATTAGTTGTGGCAAGGGTATTTTTCTTTAGGAGAGCAAGAGTCTATCACGTATCAGGTTAGTATTACCTCATTAATACTAACCAGGTGATTCCTGGTTTAAGATTCCATTTCTTGGAGAAGACAAACTGTAATTAAGGTAAATCTAGGTTTGGTGATGTGGGGCTTAGCATAAGTGACTCTATTTGGGGACTTTTGTCTTCTTTTTACCTATTTTCCCCTTTTCGATCACACTCTGAGTCTTGAGAGATGTGATCAAAATTTAAGGTATTAATGTTACTCCAGGCTACCCCTTTGAAGTTCTGTAGTTTCTGCTAATCAGGTGTTACATCTTTTTGCTGAATCTTTCTATGGTATTCACGGGTCACAACTTCAAGTTCAAATTCTTTAAGTCCTTCATTCTCTTCATTCTCTTTCTGATATTCTGGTCTTAGAATGATCATTTGCTTGATGGCTGTCACATATGAACATACTATTTAAAGGTTTTGAGAGAACTCAGCACAGCAAAAAGACTACTATGATTATCATAAGCAGAAAAATTCCCAATGTCTGAAATGTACTTCAGAGCCATGGCTTCCAAGACCCAAGCCAATCAGAATCAAATAAATCAAAGAAAGACCTCATTGTAAGGTCACTTTCTTAAGACAAGTGATCTTTTGAATTTCGACTTCCCCAGAAATGTCAATCCAAGTGCAGCAAGTGGTATTGGCCATAGGACAAACACATCCTTGCTCTCCTAAAAAGATAATCAAGAGCTATCTTATTCCCCAAAACAACTTGGGCCATAGCATCTAGGAATTTTTGAAGGGCAGCTATTGCTTTAGCAACAGATTCTGCAATATCTCCAAGGGTTAAGGTGAGGTTCCTGGTCATAGCCTCATTTGTACTTACTCCTAGCCAACAGAGCAGTGATCTACCAGAGGATGCTAACTTGGAATCAAGAATACTTTCCAGTAATTCCTGTTTGAATCTATGGCTCAAGACTGGAAATGTGACAGCCAGAGAGGCCAGTAAAATTTCAGGAACTGTAGACCACTAGCAGTTTAATTTTGATTACTCTTGTCTTATGTTCCAATCTTTGTGCAGAGCCTGGAATCAAGGTTCCCCAGGTTAGGGGTTGTTAGGGATAGGTAAATAGATCCCAGAGTTAGGGAGTCTGACACAATAAAGTAGGGACCTGAGTTGGACTAGATGTTAAATGGAGCTTTCTTTAGTTGTAAGCTATGCATCCAAGGTTCAACACTTTGTACCTTGACAGCAGTGTCAATAATTGAGAGTTCTTGGTAGGGTCCTTTTCACATAAGTCTCACTTTTGCAATATCATAAGAGTAGAACAATAACTGTCCATAAATGACAACTTACAAATGCCCATTGTTAAAGATCTGGTGAGAGTTAAGTATAATGGGATTGATAAGGAAATTTGGTTATTTCAGTAACATACAATGTTTTAAGATAATAATTAGAATAATGACTGATAACATTATACCAGTACACATCAGACTTTAAAAATTGCATACAATTTCTAGAACACTTATAACATATACCTATACAACATAAAAAAGTGTTACTTCTTATTTGACAATGTTTACCACATAATTAACATACCAAATAAGCATAATTCATTTAATATCTCCCTTTTAATAAAGAGAAAGAACAAATTGTTTGAGATTTTTCAAGAACCCTCCAGAAAATCCCAAAGTTAACTTCAGGTCTAAAAGGTTTTATTTAGAATTTGATATACGGGTAGTTTTTTTAAAAAAAATATTCACTTAACCAAAATGACTATAGAAAACATCAAAGGCAAATACAGAAGTTTACATAGTGGTGAGAAAAAGTTAGCTCCTTTAATATTGAGAAGTTTTTTGATTTTTGTTTTTTGGGGTTTTTTTTTTTTTTTGCTTATTTTGTTCTTTGTTTTAAGTAATCAAAGACTTGATAAAGACAACATGAAGCACACTAAATTATCTTGGTAAGACACAAAATCTTTGTTACCTAGGCAGATTACTTAAAAGGTAAAGAAACTTTCCATAATTTGTTATCAAAAGCATACAGAAAGCCCAAGAAAACTGTCCTTTTAATAGAAAACCAAATTCTAATTTTTTACTAATATACATTGAAAATGAAACTTATTTTTTCAAAAACGCTTGAAGAAATTAATTTCAATCTTTGGCAGTTTATCCAAATTCCTTTTCCAAGATTCCTTTTCCATAAAACTTCTACAGTTTTGTCCTAGTTTTTCTTTTTCTCTATTTTGAACAATCATTCAACTTTCATTTTTTTAAAAGGATTTTATTGATTTATTCATGAGAGACACAAAGAGAGAGAGAGGAAGAGACACAGGAGAGGGAGAAGCAGGCTCCATGCAGGGAGCCCGATGTGGGACTCTATCCCGGGACTCTGAGATCATGCCCTGAACCAAAGGCAGATGCTCAACCGCTGAGCCACCCAGGCATCCCTCACTCAACTTTCCTTCTCTACCTTTCATACAGAGTTGTTTCCTTTTACCCTTATTATTTCTAAGTACTTTTAACTATATATATTGATTAAAATCCTCACTTTCAAGTGAAAAGTAAGAAATAAGCAATTGTAAACCGTCTCTTACACTACCATTCTGCAGACTGGCGGATTTATAAATACATTTTCTCATTTCTAGAAGTACATTCTCCTTCACTGTAAATTTTTCAATGGGGCACAAAATGTTTACTTAGAGACCCACATATCTTAAGTTTATTGGTATAAGAAGCCAAAAATAGATAAACCTTTGTTAAGTAATGTTTCAGGATTTTATCTTATTTGGAAGTGAATTAGATAGTCAATGACTATCCATCATTTAACTTAACTTAGCAAAACTCTGAAGTTTCAAGTAACTGAAAACATTTTTAGAATCTTTTTCAAGCAAACATACCATAAAACATAATCATTGCTGCAAAATTCGCCTAAAAACTCTTAGACCCCACTTATATCTATTTAAGTCATGTTTCTTAGCAGTTATATTTAGACTACCTATGAAAACTCCATGAGACATTAGACAAAGTAAGCCATCATCCAAAGTTATTTTTCTTGCAGACAAATCTTTTAAGAAAAATAAAGAACTTACTTGACCTTTAATAAGCCTAGGTAGAATAAAAGTATTATATTTAATGTTGATAATTCTAAAGACATGCCTGTTTTAATTAAACCAACAAACTTAAACTAGTTTTTATTTACTAAAGATTAATTTTAGATCACATGAACTTGAAAAATATTTGGGTTAATTTCTATGTTTCTGAGAATGTTGGAATACTCAATCCATACAAGCACTTGTCTTCAAATCAACCAAACAGAGCTCTTACAAATTAAGTTTGGCAATACCGTCCAGAGGTAGAAACATATCACGTATATACAATATACATTTATAGACACATATAAACATACAGACAGACATGGAAAGAGAACTTAGAGTTTCTGTTCTAAAATTTTAGCTGTGAATTAGTTGTAACAATACAAACCTTTTTATTTACATAAATTGGATTCAAATTGGAAGGATCCCAGTCACAAATGGAGTACAATCCGCATTCTGTCTAGCCACAATTTTGCACCCCAACCCAATGGTTGAAATGCCTGAATATATAAGAACCAACAACCTGCATTGCCCAGGCGCAGAAAGCCAAGCCAGATTCTCAGAACAGAAAACGGTTCGAGTGAGAAGGCGATAGCTATCCTCAGAAGAGAAGGAACCAATAACCAATGGGCCTGAATTTGTAAAAGAAAGCAACAGTATGAAATTTTATCTTCCTCTCCTTGCCAGGTACTGTAGATAAGATACCCAAACAAGTTGACTCTGGTAAGAATTCTCAACCTTAGCTAGCTTCTGACATTTTTCCCAGAATCGTATCTACAAGCTCTTAATGAGATCCAAAGTAGAGTGTAGCTCCAGTATCTACCAGAATTTGACAAGGATTTTTATTACATTTAATTTTAGTTAAATTTTAATGTTTTCCCTTGGCTGTTTAAAGGACAGAAAGAAACTTCAGCCAAGACAGAAACTTTTAGGGATCCTCCTTGGGTTTAAGAAATTCTTTAACTATGGCTCTTAGTTTTGACTTTGGCCAAGATGTGAAACAGACCAGTCAGTGTGGGCAGGGAAGACTCTAGGAATAACTGCCAAAAGATTAGTTTCTGTTTTGCAATAGGGGACCACATTGAAGAGCAAAGATCTTGCTTATTATCCTTGGGGTTATCCCATTCTGCTTCCTGCGTCAATTTGGGGGCTTCACCACATCCTACCACCCTGTACACAACCAGCTCCAACTCATAGGCCCTAATAAGGCTTCTAAATTCTTCAGGAAACTTTTAGGGATCCTCCTTGGGTTTAAGAAATTCTTTAACTATGGCTCTTAGTTTTGACTTTGGCCAAGATGTGAAAGCTATCTGAAGATTGCCTGCAGCCTTGGGTGATGCATTTTATTTATTTATTTATTTATTTATTTATTTATTTATTTATTTATTTTAAGATTTTATTTATTTATTCATGAGAGACAGAGAGAGAGTGAGAGAGAGGCAGAGACACAGGCAGAGGGAGAAGCTGGCTCCAAGCAGGGAACCCGACGTGGGACTCAATTCTGGGTCTCCAAGATCATGCCCTGGGCTGAAGGCGGTGCTAAACCACTGAGCCACCCAGGCTTCCTGGGTGATGCATTTCAAAAGGCAATTATTTAATAGTCTCTTCAGGGCAGAAAGATAATTCAGATAGAGGATTAGTAGGACATGAATACTGAGGCAAAGGAGGATGGAAAGCAAGAGGCATCACATCAGTCTTGTTTCTTGTTTAAGTACCTCTTGTGTCCTTAAATTTTCATTAGCCTTTTGCAGTAGATCTTTCAATGAAGCTATTGGAGGCTTGTGGGTGCCAATTAAAATAGGCATCCCATTCTGTTGTTTGTTTGTTTGATTTGGGAACCCTTGCTTTCAAGTGCACTTTTTAATTTTTTTGACAGGGCGGATGAGCGTAGTAGAGGGGGAGGGAGAGCGAATCTTAAGCAGGCTTCATACCTTATGATCCTGAGATCACAACCTTAGCTGAAATAAGAGTTGGGCACTTAACTGACTGAGCCACCCACACACCCTCAAGTGCACTTCTTAAATCAACAATTTTGCCTAACTGACCATTCCCCATAATGGCTATTGTAATTCTAGGTTGTCTAAGTAAAATTTTGTCACTTTTCAAGTTCTTACTTTATTTTTATTAATTTGCCAGATATTCTTTTAATGAGAATTATAAAAGACCAGAAAACATTTTTCGCAAACTGCCTTTTCTCAAACAAATGTTTTTCTTTTGATTGCAAATACTGTGTAAGACAACACCTTCTTTTGCAAAACCAATAAATACAAGAACAAATTTTAAACATGTGATTTGCCCAAGGTATTTGGAAGGAAAAAAAGCCTTATTTTTTCCCCAGTATTAAAAAAAAAAATCAGTATTCCCTAAACTTCCAAAGAATAAGTTCAAAGGTATGACTCAATTGGAGAAAAAGAGAGACAGAGACAGAGACCATCTTATAGCTACTTTAAATAGCTTCTGATAATACTTCTGATGTTAACTTTCCTTTCTGGAACTCATCTTCACAAGAGTTGAGTTTAAAATATTTCTAATGAACTGATTAATGGGAGAAAATAAAATACCTATTGAACACATCTGTATAAACTTTACCATAAATAATTATGCAATCAAAAAGACACTCGCTTTATAAAGGTACCAAAAAAATAGTTTCCAGGACCACAGTTCTTAGACATAAAATAAGCAGATGTGCCAGAAGATGGCTCACAATTTTTGGAACTTGAGGACCCCATTCTTTCACTAAGCATTGGGTCTCTCATAGCCGGATTAATACCTAACAGGGATGTGCCACTGGGTTGGAGATTATGTGGTGTTTTATGATGTACCTCACCACATGGAAATTTTCTCAAGGATGGCAAGTGACCTAGTGTCATTCTAACTCATTTTGTGTCCAACTTATCCTCACACTGGAGTCGTAGAGATAAGTAGTGAGTATTCTAATAGCTTTAAGTACCCACATCCACCAACTTTGTAGCTTTTGACTTCTGAGACAGTAATTAGCAATAGCCTTTTCTTCCTATGTACATAAAAGAATAAAAAAATGCAAAAATAACAGAAATTGGACTGTGGACCAAGAAATGCTATTGAGGACTAACCAAGAGACGGCCTCAGGAGCACACCATTAGTAGCTCCCAATGTGGAACCAGGGTCTGAACCAACAGCTCCGGCTTGCATTCCAGAAGAAAGCGTGTGCTAGCTCAAGCTTACTCACCCTAGACTGAAAAACCAATTGGATCAGGAACTTGACGAAATGTGAGCAGGGTGCATGCAGGACCAAAAGGAACTTGCCTGCGGTCCTTAGAAATGGTAAGAAAGACAACTCAAAAGGGTTTTATGGATACCTGTGCCCATGTTCCTGCTTAAATTTCACATTTTTAATAGTGCGCAGTGCACAAAATGTCCTTCCTTGGTGTATTCCAAGAGAGGCCAAGTATACTGGATTAGAGCCAAAATTAGAATCTTAATGGGCCAACCGGATGGCTCTGAGGCTTAGCGCTGCCTTCAGCCCAGGGCCTGATCCTGGAGACCCGGGATCAATCGGGCTCCCTGCAGGGAGCCTGCTTCTCCCTCTGCCTGTGTCTCTGCCTCTCTCTGTGTGTCTCTCATGAATAAATAAAATCTTTTTTTATAAATCTTATTTTGTTTCAGGATGCTTTGAAACGTGTAATTATGAACATAACTCTGCTTGTGAGCTTGTACTCATTACTCTAGTAATTAGGAAGATCTTGTTTGATCTTGGAATTCAGTATTGAAGCTGGAAGACTGCTCCAACAGGAATCAACAATTAAGGTAGTAATAAGAAAATTGATATCACTTTCCTGCTTAGACATTTTTCCAAGGCTGCACTACACCCAACTAATCAGTAGTTTATATTAGAAATATTTTTAAAATAGCATTATCACATTTCTCTTAGCATACAGAATAAAGAATAAATCTCAGCTTAGTAAATGGTCATCCATCATCAATTAGGTTATAGGTAGAGTTCTCCACCCAAGTCCTTTTCTTCATCTGCAAACCACACAGGTTCCTGCGCATGAGAAAAAGTTGGCAAGGTGGATTTCAGAAAGTTTCTTCCCACCCTTTAATTCTCAAAGAGTCTCCTCCATATACTAGAATTCTAGTCAAAAATTCCATGCAATGCAATCAGCTGAGTCTCAGTTATAGTCTGATACTTGACAAATAGCTTAATTTCTTCATTAATTCTCTTAACGAATTGTGATTAACCATTTTTGCCACATTTGGCATATGTTGCAAGTGTGAATTTAGTTAATCAGAAATCAGTCTCATTTCTCTTGTTTTGTTTTATGGTCAGAATTTCCTGCAATGTTACAAAGTTCACATAAGTTCCATGAAACAATGTTAGAACCCAGCACAGATTTACATTTGCCAAGTCAGATTTCAAATGAAAGCTACATGTACTTTGTCTGAGAGTTCAGCTAGCCCCCTCTCCTTCTTGCCAAGAGCCATTCAATTCATTCTGATTGGGATGCTATATGACAAAGCAATTCACCCTCTTTTCAAGTTTCTAATTGTTAAAAATTTATTTTAAAATTGTCTTTCTTTGGCTTCCACCCATTGACCACAGAAAAATTCTTCTAACATTTAATAATATAAATTATGCTCTCTGATGAATACGATTCTCCAGACTCAACCTGTTGAGTTCTCTGACACAGCTTTTAGTTCTTTCTGTATTCTTGCTAAATCCTCCTGAGCCAATGCTCCCTGCCCATGTTTTTATTAGATGTAGTGGCAAATACATGGGGATTGATGAGTTTATGTAGGAATATAGTAACATCTCCCGAATTCCAAACACCATACACCTTTTAATATAGTCCGATTGCATTTGTTTCGGTGATCAGTGTGGGTAATTGGGGTTCTGTCCATTCAAGACCCTCTGAAGAGCTGAATAAAAGCACCTCAGAATCATCTGCCAGGGGACAGAATAAAAGTACATCTATCCACTATTTCCCCTCCCTCATTGATCCAGGGTCATGGGATGTCATTGATGGGCTGTGAACTCCCTTGCCCTTCCAGATCTAATGCATGTACAAGACCAACTCTGGCATCAGAAGCCATGGTGCAAAAGATGAGAAGTGTCAAGTGCCCATGTGTGAAGCTGTTTACCAATAGCAAAGGCTTTAGGAAAACATGGGCTAACGATGTGAGCAGGGGACAAGAGGTCTCTGACATAGGTAACTAAATCCCAAGGCCAAGTCCTATTTAATTTGTATTCCCCTAACCCTGTAACTCCTTACAGAACCATAAGTATTTTAGAGGTAGATCAGACCTTCAAGTTTGTTTTAGAGATAAAGAAACTAAGTCACACATGGGGGAAATTGTTCTCCCACGGTCACAGATCTGGTCTAAATAAATGCCTCAGTGTTCTACTTTGTGGAGATCTTTGTGGATGTGGAAACTACGCATTTGAGAAATATTTCTTAGGATTTCAGGATATATGGAAGAATTCAATGGGATTTGAATGCCATCACTTTCACTGAGAACTTTCTTAGAGCTCATTTCTGACAATCTCACAAACACTTATTAGCTCCCTGAGATTCACATTTGTACTGGAATTTGTTACCAGGAGATGCAGACAATCATGGCCTTCATTCTGCTGTTCTTTATCTTATCATTAATGCTCTTAAAGTGTTTATGTTAGTTTTTTTTAACTATTGTACATTTTAGATCTAGACAATAATATGTTCAGAACAGGTATGTTAGAAGCAAAGGCAGCTGAGGAGAGGCCAGGAGCTGGTTGGCTCAGGAGCTACAGGCCTGGACCAGGTTATACTGCCTCTCTGACCCCCTCATTTCCCTCATCTGTAAAATGGGGATAATTACAAAACCATTCCATGGGGCTGTTAATGATGCTGCAGTGTGTTATCATTTGTTAAGTCCGTTAGAATAGTGCCTGACACATAGTAAGTTTTGTTAAAGTAACAAGACCTTTAAAAAAGGTCTCTTTGGGGGGAGGGTTTTGTTTGTTTGTGTTTTGCTCTTGGCTTCAGCTCTACAACATCTCCCAGCCTAGTGTTTTTATTCAAAACTATCTCAACTTTTCTTTCTGGTGTGGAAGAAGCTGGCCATTTCTGCAGTTGTTTATTTATATACATTTGGCTTCTATTACATTAAACATTCTATACTCTATTTTGGTTACTTATGGTACAAATTTCTCTTTCAGTATTACATACAGTAAGACTTGGGCAGCCCAGGTGGCTCAGTGATTTAACCTCACCTTCAGCCCAGGGTGTGATCCAAGTCCCCCATCGGGATCCCTGCATGGAGCCTGCTTCTCCCGCTGCCTGTGTCTCTGCCTCTCTCTCTGTGTCTCTCATGAATAAATAAGTAAAATCTTAAAAATAATAATAATAATAATTAATTAATTAATTAAGACCATTTCCCTACCAGGTCCTGGGCTTTGAAAATATCATCTGCCTAGAATTTTCCACATAGTTTCCAAAAGCAATTAATACTTTTTAAAAATGACAAATGAACAACAACAGAAACAGATCTAAGAAGTAGAAGAAATAAAGATGTTTCAATTGTGTGTCCTGAGACAACTTTAAATTACAACAACCACCTAGATGGAGTGTTGTGTCCATGCATCTCTTTGTTGTGTTTGTTCATGGATCTTCTAAAATACTTCAGGCTCACTTGAGCTGAAAAAACTGTATCCATTCAGATAAACGAACTGTATTTAGTATAACTATAATACCTTTTCAAACACTTCACGTGGAAATGGCAATATCTACATTATCTTTCTCACAAGTCTTGTACAACTGAAATTTTCTATTCTTTAAAAAAAAAAAAAAAACACTCAACACTCTCTGCTAATCAGCGCGCTGCCCGCATAACTGGATTCAAAAATCAGTAAGCAAATATGCCACAAACTTTAAAACGGTCTGTTTGCAGAAGTTATTATTTGTGAATGGATGGATTCACGCATTCTTCACGAGGATGGGAAAAGCAGCCACTATTCCTTTAGAAAGTTCAAAAGCTGCCGTCCCTCCTCACTGACAATCGCAGTCAGGACCCAGCCAGGGTTGTCTGGGCAAAACAGTCATTTAGAAACTGGCCGTCTGTCTCCTGCTTCTGTTTGAAAAGTCCTGACAAGGTTGCGTCTGTAGGATTATTTCATTTCTTGGGTTTTCAACAGTGTTCCGCCCCTCCCCCCTCTGTTTGCAGCAGGAGCCCCGGCTCAGAAATCTGTAAAGGAAACTCTGGGGCATAATGAAGTCCGCACGTCGCGGCGGCCTGGCCTGCTGGGTTCAAGCCACTGAAAGCAGCCGCCGGGTGAATTTCTCAGCCTTTGCTAAGTCTCGGTTCTGTGAGTTTGCTCAAGTGCACCAGGGCTGTTTGCAAGGGAGGTGTCCTGCTGCGTGGGGTTTGCTCTCCTCCCAGGAGCTCAGGAAAGGTGAGAGGGCTCCTTCATATTTTCTCTTTTCCTTGAACTACACAATAGTTTCTTCGGCAGGTCCCTCTGCATCTCTCACACTGGGACATTTTTCCACATTTCCAGGATTATGGCCACTTTTACTTAGATCTATGTGTGCTGCCTCCACATACAAAGAAGCACTTGGGGACAGGATTAGTAGGATTAGAAGAGATTCACATATGTCCAGTTCAAGCAATTGGTATTCAAAGCTTTACACTTTCAAATGCCACCAAGAGAGAGAAAAGGAGCAAGGAGCTTGCTTTGCATTTCAGCACCTTCAAGAGAGGGACAGTGCTTTTGATTGGTGTTAAAAGCGGAGGGATAAACAGATTCCTCCTCGGTTTAATCCAGTCCAGCATACCACGGCCTCTAATCTGGGGGACGAAAGAGTGAGCCCAGCTCTAAAATCACACGTTTCTGCATTTTGGAGGTTGCTAGTGTTCTGAGTAACGTGCCACAGTGCAGATGTTTATGGCAACTCCTTTGCCAGTTATGATTTGCTGTTTTATATAGGGGCATTCCTTCGGGATCTCCCTTTCAAAATATCCCTAACTCTGTTTGCTTGAGTGTAACAATGAAACTCAGTTTCCCAGCAACGACAAAGCAGAAGTTTGATTTGTTTTCAGTGATCGGGGATGGAGGCAGAATCGGTGAAAGAAAATGTAGACGAATTAAAATCTGAAACGCAGTTGTGGAAATTGTGAAGTTTCTTGTACTTTGTATGGAGACAGAAACAGATACCCCTCTCTGCCCGTGCAAGAGACATATTTTTCTTATCAATTACTTCTGTTTTCAAGTCCTGAAGCAACCCATTGTTTTCCCCCTCAACCTCCCATTCCTTATAAAGGCCTGTTTTCCTTGATGAAGAAGCAAAATATCCGTGGAAAGCAATTAGCACTGTTTTAAGCTGTCTCTTATCACCACTGATTCCATAATTCCCCTTAGCCGATATGCAAGAAAAGTTTTGCTCTAGATAGGTTTGTATTTTGCTCAGCAACAGGGTATCTTGATTATAAGGTTCTCCTTAGGCATGTTTTGATAGTATTTTGACATCGTTCACAATGCTGTGTGTTTTTAAAAAATTAATTTCTCATGAACTCTGGAATATGACTTCCAATGAACAGATGGTACTAAAAATCATCTCTCTTTTCTTATGGATAAGGTTCTCTTTCTAAATTTATTTTATTAACTAGTTATTTATTAACTAGTTGCTGTTGGACCTAGGATCCAGTGCCAAGTCTGTCATTAATTAGGTGTTCACCTTAAGGGAGTCCCTTATTTTCTTTTGTCCTCACATTCATCCCGCATAAAAGAAAGGGGTTGGACTAAAATATTAACAGCTTGTATTCTTCACATAGTACAATTTATAAACTGCTTTTACACATTTCTAAAAAGTATTTTAAGCTTAAATATTCTGTTTCTCCTCATAATTATTTTGAAAGAAAGTCCCTTATGTTATCACTGCCATAGAGCAGTCGTATCTTCCCAAGACAAGAAAAGTTACCTCCAAATAAATTAATTGCCACAGCTCTAAAGCAGGAATTATTTGAAATAGATATTTTATAATGAGGCACCATCTCTTTAAGACACAATCTCAGATACCAAAAAACTTGTGTGGTGTCAAATTACATCTCAGGATGCAATCTTTTCTTTCTTTCTTTCTTTCTTTCTTTCTTTCTTTCTTTCTTTCTTTCTTTCTTTCTTTCCTCTTTTCTTCCTTTCTTCCAGCCTAGTTTCCTTCTATTGTTCAGATGGGGCAAATTCTCAATTTTTCTATCTTTAGATTCACTGCTCCTTCACTTTCTTATTTCCTTTCTTCTATTATTCCCATCGAGTGAGATTGTTATGTTGGTTATTGTATTTTCCAGTTATAAAATTTCGATTTCGTTCTTCTGTATGCCTCTGTTTCTTTGCTGAGTCCTTCCAGTTTTTTCATTTGTTTCAAGTGTATTTGTAATTGCTCTTTGAAGCATTTTTACTATGGCTGCTTTAAAATGCTTATGAGGGAGATCCCTGGGTGGTGCAACAGTTTAGCACTTGCCTTTGGCCCAGGGCACAATCCTGGAGACCTGGGATTGAGTCCCATGTTGGGCTCTTGGCATGGAGCCTGCTTCTGCTTCTCCCTCTGCCTGTGTCTCTGCCTCTTTCTCTCTGTGTGTGTCTATCATGAATAAATAAATAAAATATTTCTTAAAAAGTAAAAATAAAATGCTTGTGAGGTAATTCCAACATCAGTGTCATTTGGTATTGGTGTCTTTTGATTCTTTTTTGGTTCCGATTGATTTCCTGGTTTTTGGTCTAATGAGTCATTTTCAGTGTGTCCAGGACATTTTGGATATTATGATATTCTGGATCTTATTTCAATTTCCTATATTAGCAGGTCTCCGTGGAAACCTCTCTAGCAGGAGCAAAAGAGACATTGACTGTTTACCACTGCATGGAGATATAAATCCAGACTCCATATTCTCTGTAATCAGACTTTGATAATGATCATTTAGAATGGTAGAGTAGATAAAGTACAGATTTTGGAACTAGACAACACTAAGTAGACTCCTGGATTCCCATGTTCTTACTATTGTCCCCTAGGATATGCCACATAACCTTACTGAGCCTTAGTTTCTCCTCTCTAAATAGAAATGATAATATGAGCCTTGGAAGCTGTTTCCAGGATTAGAAATACTACATATGAAAAACCTAGCACATAATAGGTATTCGGCAAATATCAAGTAGCTCCAGTTATGAAGTAAAAAATGAGTATATCCCAAAGGACATGATGTTGAGTACAGCACCCAAAAGATTCCTAATGAATAAAAATTTCACAACTCTACTTTCCATATTTTTTCCTAAACAATTCTGTTTTCTAAAATTAATTTGGGGGCACCTGGGTAGCTCAGTGGTTGTGCATCTGCCTTTGGCTCAGATCAAGATCCTGGCTGGGGTCCTGGGATTGAGTCTCGCATCAGACTCCCCAAAGGGAGGTTGTTTCTTCTCTGCCTGTATCTCTGCTTCTCTCTTTGTGTTTCCCATGAATAAATAAGTAAAATCTTTAAAAAATAAAAATGAAAAATAGCATAAAAATTAATTTGTATATCATACAAATGTGAAATATTTGTAAAAAACTTCTACTGGTGTCAGTGGCACAACTTGCAGGCCAGAGCCTTCTGGTTGACTTATTCATAGTTGCTTCTTGTAGTACTCCAATTATTTCACACAATTAAATGATTAAAAAAAAAAAAAGCTAGTGAAATCTAATAGTGATAAAAAAATCTTTTTATATTGTGTTTGATTTTCTTGGATACTATATGTCTTAATAAGCTTTATGGTTTTATTTGTCAGTTATCCTTATCTTCCTTATCTTTTTTTTCAGTACTATTTTTTATGTTTTATTTTTTATTGTGGTAAGATACACATGACATAAAACTTACCATCTTTATCATTTTTAAATATACAATTCAGCAGTGGTGAGCATATTCACATCGTTGTGCAACCAGTCTCCAGAACTTTTTCATTTTACAAAACTGAAACTCTATACCCATTAAACTACTCCCTATTTCTCCATCTCCCCAATGCCTGGCAACCACCATTCTGCTTTGTTTCTATGAATTTGACAGCTCTACATATCTTGTATAAGTGGAATCATACAGTATTTGTCTTATTCTACTTACCATGGTGTTCTCAAGGTTCACCCCCATTGTAGTATGTGTCAGAATTTCATTCCTTTTTAAGGCTGAATAATATTTCATTGTGTATATATGTATATCACATTTTGCTTATTTATTCATCTGTCAGTGGCATTTTGTTTGCTTCCACTCTGGCTAAAATTTATGAATTCTACAATCATAGGTGGACAAATATATCTTTGAGACTATTCTTCCAATTTTGGGGATATGTACCCAAAGTGGAGTCTTAATATTTTTTAATTTGCATACCTTAGTTTTGAAGAAAAGAGGAACTAAATTTTCCTTGTATATGGCCACATACCACATGTATTATAATGTGAACTTTTAAAATGTTGGTTATCTTTTTGGAATTTAGGAATAGTAGTTAAAAGCATATGCCTGCAAATAACTTAATACTCAAATTAGTGGCTTTAACAATATAAGACATTAGGTGGCTGAATGGCTCAGTGGGTTGATTGGTTTCAGCTTAGGTCATGATCTCAGTGTTCTGAGGTCAGGCTCCACACCCAGCAGGGATCTACTTGAGATTCTTTCCCTCTGCCCCTCACCCTATTCTCTCCCTAAAATAAGTAAATAAATCTTTAAAAGAAAGAATATAAGACATTTATTAGACTCAAGAAAAAGATTGTTAGAAAGTTGGTCCAGGTCTGATCTAGTGGATCAATCAATGCTTATTCTTTTCTTTCTTCTGCTCTGCCAATGGATTGGCTTCCACATTTCATTATTCCATGTATTTTCCATTCTCCTAAAACACTAGATCATATCTTCTGTCTCCAAGTCCTCAGTTCCCCAATTCCCACTTTCAGCTGTGACCTTGCTTCTTATTTCACTGAGAAAATAGGATTAAAAAAAGAAATCTTCCAGAATCACCTACCTTTTTATGTCTGGGTCCATTTATTCTGTCTTCCTTCTTGTTATCATTTCTGTGTTCCTATTTTTTTATATAAATTTTTATTTATTTATGATAGTCACAGAGAGAGAGGTGCAGAGACACAGGCAGAGGGAGAAGCAGGCTCCATGCACAGGGAGTCCAATGTGGAATTCAATCCCGGGTCTCCAGGATCGCGCCCTGGGCCAAAGGCAGGTGCCAAACCACTGCACCACCCAGGGATCCCGTCTGTGTTCCTATTTAAATCCTGTCTTCTCCATTCCTGTATGGTGTACATCTCTTCTCACCTATTCAGGGGCATGGATACAGCAATTGTCCCCTCTCTTGTCTGCATCATCAGTTTCTTCTCACCACTAGATCATTCTCAGAAACACAAGTATGGTGTAATTTTTCCCATCTTAAAAGGAAAAAAATCCTTTTCCAGGACCATTTTTCTTCTTCCCTTTTCAGCAAAACTATTTGACAGGGTGTTTGTACTTGCATTCCCCGTTTTCTCCCTTTCCATTTTTTCTCAAACTCCATTCTGACCACTGCTCATACTGTACCATCAAAACTACTCTAGTCTAGGCTGTCAGTGACTTCCATGTTGATAAATCTCCACAGGTAAATCTCATCCTTCCTTTTATCAGACAGGTCAAAGGAATTTGACACTGCAGATAACTGCCTTCTCCTTAAAAAAGCCTGTTTTCCCTTAGCTTCCAGGATACCACTGTCCCCTGGGTTTCCTCCACTTCTGGTGGCTGCCCCTTCTGCCTCCTTTGTTGCTTCTTCCTCTCCTTCCCTCTTTCCAGGAAGTGTAGCAAGTTTTAATCCTTGGAACATTTTAGTCTTTATCTGCATTCAATCCCATGGTGATTTTATCTTATCTGTTTTTCCCTGATTGGCAGACATGTTTACACAACTTGCTACTTATTATTTTCATATGGATAGGCATAGCAGACTTAACATATCCCAGATAGCTTTTTCCTCAATCTCTCCCATCTCAGTCATTAAGAGAAAATTGCCAAAAAATGATATAAAACCATGACTCCCATATAGATATAAAATGAACTCATGTCAAAGATTTTATATAACTCCTTAATTTATGAGGGAAATAAGATGTTACAACTGGTTCAAAAACACATCCAAAGAGCAAAGACATATATAGGGAATGAGAAATTCTGAAATGAATTACAAATACATGCAGAATGGGTCTTTCTACAGAAAATAGTCAACTGCATTCTACTAAATACAACCAAGGTGCTTTTTATGGACAAGAATAACTTATATTATTATCAGTTTTCTACAACCTGTGTCTCTGTAAAACATCTGAAAGACAATGGAAGGCAGAAATGACCTAAATGAGTGCATTAGACAGAACACTCATTAATCTTGTATCCTTTTTTGGCCATTTCAAAGCCCTTCACAATTTTTCCTGACACAGTGGGTTGAATCTACATATTTCTGGAGGATCAAGCCAAAAACTTAGGGTTCATCTTTAATCTGTCTCTTTTTCCTATACTCTGTATCCAATCACTCAGCAAATCCTATTGGCTCATCTTGCAAATTACATCTAGAATATGACGGCCCCTCATGGTCCCCACCACACAGGGGGTGTAGGCTACCATCATTTCTTGCCTAGATTCTTACAATAGCCTTTTTTACTGGTCTCCTTGCTTTCAGCCTTGCTCCTTTCCATCTTTTCTTAATAGGACAAAGTGAGTCTTCCAAAAATAAAAGTAGGTTTAAGTCATTCCTCTGCTCAAAATCTCCTCTGTTCATGGCTTCATATGTGGAGTAAGAGCCAAAGTTCTCATTTAAGAGTAGAATTTAGAATTTCCTACAAAGCTCTGTACATTCTACATCCTCAACTGTTGCCCCAACCGTAGAAATGATTCTCTTTGACATTGTTTTTAACTCTTTCCACTTACTTTGCTGCACACATTGGCCCTCTTGCTGTTTCTCCAATGTGCAGGCTTGCTCCTCCCTCACAATCACTTGGCATATGTTCATCCCTCTTCCAGGAACACTTTTTCCCCAGGTGTCTGAATTACTTGGTCTTTCATCTCCTTCAGGTTTTGCTTAAGTATTAACTTATCAGAAATTTTCCTTGACATTATTTATTATTGCAACCACCCAGTCTCCTATCCCTTCCCCCTTAGGATTCCCTACTTCCTTCCCTGTTTTATTTATTCCCATAGCTACTGTCACCATCTGACATCATGTATATTTTACTCATTTATGTGTTCTTATAATTTAAGGCAATTGAGGGAAGGGTTATGAGGTTATTTAGTTCATTTTTAAATTCCCTGTGCCTACAATAGCACCTGGCATTTTGTAGTGGCTTAATAAATATTTTTTAATGAATGCGTTATTTCTAGCTTTTATGAAACAACTTGGGGACATTGTGATACTAACAGTACAATAAAAAACTAGATACAAAACACAGATATTAGGTATAGATGATACAATGCACAGCAGGTAAATATTGTGGAGTTTCAGGTGCTGTGGTTGAAAGTATAAGTATTAGTAAACCTTATTTGAGGCTTTTCGAGCTATGGCAAGGCTGAGAAATGTATTGTATATGTGTATGTATATGCTAACATTTTGTCAGGGTGCTTACTCTTGCCAAGTCTTTCCCCTTACCCTGATAGTGGTTATTGATCTTGTGAATGTTGTTGTTGTTTTCCTATTCAACTAATCAAGGAACAGAGTTTATTGCATGATAAGCTGTAAGTAATCAGGTCCTTGAGGACATTTTGAATCAGAGCCACCATTCTAGCCCTGGACTGCCTCCTTTCAGGTTTTACATAGAAGAAAAAGATTATATCTTTAAGGGGATGCTATTTGGGTCTCTGTTAGTCTCAGCTAAATCTAACTTTACTGACATAAACTATAAGAGACTCAGCATAGTCCTAGCACATAGTAAATATGCAGTTAACATTAATTCTTATTATTTGTACCCAGAATGTCCCTCTCCCGCCATTTTTTGCCTTTAGAGATGCCCCCTATCTTTCAAAATCCAACTGTGATGCCTCTTGTTCTGAGGCACCTTTTATTTCTCCATTCAGAAGGTCTAGCAAACATTGCCAGAATTATCCAGTACTATAGTGATTTGTTCGTATGGCTGTATTCTCTCTAGAGTCTTTGTAAATGGGAATCAGAGATGAATCAAATTTCTGTCCCTTCATAATGAAAAGTACTATACCATGCAATATATGTACTTCACAATTAACACTGGGAGTTTGATGTATCTGGTGAAGACTGCATTATGTGGTATAAAAGTTAAGCACTTTCGGGATTTAAAGTCATTGGGGAACTTTCTTTAAGGAGGTTGAATTTTAGGTAAACGTCAAAACAAGATTGAATTTGAATGGATGAAGAGGCATAGGGAAAGTAGGCACAGCAGAAGGAACTATACTCAAAAACATGGAACGGGTGAACAAGATGTGTGGAGAGAAAGGACCTGGCTTACCTAGAGCTTCTCTATAGGTCAGTGGAGGAAGAGAGCTGAGGAGATACAATGAGTTCCACTGCACAAGGGCCAGAGATGCCAGCTTGTAATTATTCAGATACTAAGTTATCTGTTGCAGAGTATATTTTTATTATTTGTTTTGGGGACAGAGAAATAGATTAATTATAATTCTTCATTCATAGCATGCTCTCAGAATTGGCTCCAGTGTGTTTGTGTTCATGTTTATTTTGAATAACATAATAAACAGCTGTAAACACCCATCCCAGTACAGAAACTGGAACACTGACAATACCTTTTATAATTCTGTGTGGTTTCTTCAATCTCATATTTCTCCCTCCATCACCCAAAGTATCTATTATCCTGCACCTGGGCTGATCCTTCTCTTAATTTTGTTCTTTTCTTTTTTTTAAATATAGAGTTTTTCCATTTCTCTGTGTATTGTTAATGAGTATGTGGTTTTGTTTTAGTAGTTTTAACTCTACAAAAAGGTTATTATTTCCCTTGTAATCATTTGGGACTCTCATTATTTCTTTTAATTTTATGTTGGTAAAACTTAATTCATATTTTCATATACCACTATAGCTCATTCATTTAAACTGCTGAATAATTCTGTGATACACTAATTTATAGATCTATTTTCCTATTAATAATCATTTGCTACTGGAACAGAGAGATGCCAGGAGCGTTCTAATGCAGAATAGGCGTACAGGCTCAACAGCTTTGAGTGGAGGCATATAATCTAGGAGTAGAATCATGGAGTCATAGCATACATGAATGTTCAATTTTACAAGATAATACCAAACTTTTCCAAAGTGGCTGTACCAGTTTATACTCCCATTAGAAATGCATATGAGATTCTGTTGAACTACAGTGCCTTCAAGATTTGGTATTTTCAAACTTCTTAGTACTTGCATTGAATGGATTTAAAATGCTATCTCCTTGTGGTCTTTATTTGTGCTTTCCTGACAACTTAATGAGATTAAATATCTTTTCATAGATTTATTGGTCATATGGATTTCCTCTTCTGTTATATTTCAGTTTATGTCTTTTGCCCATTTTCCTATTATTTGTTTTGTATTGGTTTGTCAGCATTCTTTATGTATTTATGACACTAGCACTTTATTAGTCTTGTATGTTGCAAAGGTCTTTTCTCAATTTATAATGGTCTTTCCCATCCTTTAAGATGAGTTATGATTAAAAGAAATCTATAATTTTAATTGTACATTATAATTTAATGTAGTTACATCAATCAACATTTTTGCCTATTTAAAAATATATGTCTATTTCAAAATCATAAATGTATTGACTTATTTTTAATGAAATGTTTTAAAGTTTTGCTCTTAAAATTTAAATTTGATCCACCTGAAGTCCATTTTTGTTTATGATTTGAGGTAGGGATTTAATTTCAAATTCCTATGTGAATGACCATTTTTTTTCCATTTCCTTCCCATATCTTTCTCTCTTTTCATGCATATACTCTCTTTATCTTATTTTGATAGTTGACATTCACACAGATTTCTTTCTGATCTTTCTATTCTATTCACTGGTCATTGTAACAATTCTGCACTGCCATTATTTCTTAAGCTTTAAAATAAGCCTTGGCATCAGATAGTGTAATTATTTCATCTGTATCCTTCTTAATCATAAGAGCTTTGCTTTTCCTTGGTCCTTTATTTTATATATATCTATCTATCTATCTATCTATCTATCTATCTATATATATATATATATCTTAGAATTATCTCAAGTTCTATTAAATATTCTATTGGGATTTTCTGTTACATTTTACTGAAATAATAGATTTCTATTGAGAATTGACACTGACTAAAGATATGTGAGACTTTTATAGGAAAAATTATAAAACTTTATTTAATGAATTTTAAAAGATGAAATAAGGAGAGAGTTATACTATGTTTATAGAAAAGACAACATTGTAAAGTTTAACATTATAAATACATTTATGTTATAAACATTTAAGGAATTCATGATTGGCAGGGCATTTATACACAATTTCTACATTGTTAGGCTGCATCAGACATACATAAATGACTCCTGACTCCCATCTGGCAATTTTAATAAGATGATTGTCTTCATGTGACAGGAGAGACATTGTGACGCTACCATTACAAACAAGAAACAATTTTCCATTTTAGCATATGCCCTTCTTGCTTCTGTTTTTAATTTAACCCTTTTAAAAAGAATTTTAAAATATTGTGTTTTTAAAAAATATCCAGGGCACCCCGGGTAGCTCAGTGGTTTAGCGCCACCTTCAGTCCAGGGTGTAATCCCAGAGACTCCAGATGGAGTCCCTGCATGGAGCCTGCTTCTCCCTCTGTCTGTGTCTTTGCCTCTACCCCCCCCCCCCCCCCCCCCCCCGCCTCTGTGTGTGTGTGTGTGTGTGTGTGTGTGTGTGTGTGTGTGTGTCTATGAATACATAAATAAAATCTTTAAAAAAAAGAAAATATCCAGCAGTCAAGAATAAATAGGAAGAAATTATATAGGCAATATGACTCTGGGATTTTCCATCATAGTAGATTTCCTTCATGGCAAAAAACGTATTTGTTGCAAATATGGACATTAAGTTTTCCAATTACACTAATAGCCATCCAGAGGAATTCCTTCAGGACCCAGGGTAGAAAAGCCAAAGTGACATAGCTGGTGAGATACTTTCTGTGAGATCTCTCTGTTTGGGAAGCACTCCACATCTGGAACACTCCCCAAGACTTCTATCTGGGACTAGCCTGAGGCAAAATATATTACCTCAGCTACTACCCCCAATCCTTGCAATGGCTCCTCAGACACTCTCCCCAAATGTCTATTACTGCAGGCCTGTCCACAGTCCTACATTGTGGCTACAAAGCCCTTTTGTGCCACATCCTACCTCAGAGATGCCACTTACCCATCACTTTCCTCCGTTTGGAAAATTAACAGATTTTCCTGTGCTCTACTTCTCATATTCTTGGCCCATCTTTTTAGTCCAGCCTTTGCTGGCCACACGTACACTGCATATCACTTGCTTTCTACCTAGGGTTTCATGAGAACACCTGTGGAACTGCCTTGTCACTCCCATATGTGTGGCCCAGAACTGTGGAGGTATTTAATCATGAACAGCCCTCACCAATGGAAGGGGAGAGGCTAGAAACAATGGAAAAATGCTTCTCCATTTCATCCTTGGGTGAACACATTCTATGTATTCACAAGAAGGACTCAAGAGAAGTCAAGTCCCAGTTTTCCATAGCAGTGGTCAGCTTGACAAAACGTCTTTTCATTGACCATTCCTCTTTCTGTCTTTTACTCTCCCCACACCCTCACTCCTGTTGTCTGGGGTCACTTTCTAAATAAATGTGCTGCACGAAGAGAAAGCAACCTAAAACAAGAAGACATATTCTTAAAGGTCTGTTCTCTCTGCCTCCAGAATGAGAGCCCAGTCTTTTAAAATGGCCAATATTAATCACCAAAATCTAAAGGTCACGTTTATAGTTCTTTCAGGAAATGATTGGCCCTCTTGTCTTTTTAGCATGTAGGATATAACACCATAAGTTCAGGGGGGTCATATTTTCTTTGACTTCATTTCCCCCAGAACCTCTAATTGGGGTGATATATAGGACATACTCAATAAATGCTGAAATAGAGATGCCTGGGTGGCTCAGTGGTTGAGAGTCAGCCTTTGGCTCAGGGTGTGACCCAGGGGTCCTGGGATCGAGTTCCGCATCCGGCTCCCCACAGGGAGCCTAGTTCTCCCTCTGCCTCTCTCTCTGTATGTCTCTTATGAATAAATAATTTTTTAAACAAATATGCTGACATGAATGAATGAATGAATGAATGAGCAATACCTGGTTTGGGTTTTTTTCCCAAGATATCAGTGGTAGGACTCTGACCAGATCAAAGTAGGATTGACTCAGTACTACTCATTGGGTTTTCCAAATCCCAAATGGCAAATAGCACAACCCTGCTTCTCCGTATGAAACCAATCCTGGTCCAATAGACCCAAAGAATCCCCACCCTGAGCCACGGGTATCAAGGATGGATATGTGATTAGATATTAACAGCAAGACTGAGTTTGTAAAATTTTGATTGGGATTCAGACTTTAAATAAGCCTACTCGTATCCAGGGCTTTCCATAAGAGAAAAACAAAGCAAATTTTAAATCATGTTTATTCCTAAAGTCTTTCTTTATAACTAATAAACAATAGAAACTTCCCAACCACATTGTTTGAGGAACTGAGAACTCTTTATACTGCCTTTTGAAACTGATGAATCTATATCTTAATTTTATTTCTAAAAGTTATAGTTTCCAAGTACCGGCTCCAACTTCAAAGAGGTACTTTGGTATACTTTTTATTTACTACTAATTCTCAACTTGCCAGGCAGTGGGGGCAATGGGAAAGGATGAGTCCTGCCTTAATAGTGAGGGTTGATATAAGACAATGTTAAAAGAATACCAGGATAATATTTTTACAAGGTAAACTATGAAAGAATAAAGCTTAACAAATATTTTTGGCTGGTAAAAATATATACAGAAAACAGAGTAAGACAATATCGCATTTCAAAAGCATAATACTGCATGATTTTAAAAGGTTTACAAAGCACTACTTAGCTCTCACAGTGGTATATGTCAAGAGTATTACTATTTTTCATTGTGCAGATGACAAAACAAAAGTTCAGAAATGGTAAGAAACTTAGGTAACTGCACAGCTGGTAAGCAGCAAATCCTACACAGGAAATTTTCTGGGTTTTATGAGGTCTTGACTTGTGTAATATCTGTCTCTGGTCTTCATAGCATGAGAAGGGCACTCTCAGCAATGGGGAAGTGGCATCTCTAAGATGTTTACAACAAAACAGTTCTTTTAAAAAATACTGAATATCTCTCCCAGAACTTATCTTTCATATAACCTCATGGCGTTTGCCAGCTTTGGCCAAAACACAACTTTTTAAAGAATTCTACACGTTATTCCACGTGTATTTGTATTCTTTGTTACTATGCATTTTTGTTCCCTTTATTATTGTTGGCTTTCTCAAATAGGGATATGAAGGAAACCACAAATGTTGAGAGGAGCTATTCCCCTCTTACTCTAGTCCTGTCTTAAAAAAGGGTTTCAATGCCAGGTTGCATATACCCTTTACTTTCAGTTTCTACAGCTATTTAAAACTCTTAAGTAGAATTGCTTATAGACTCTTAGCCTCCATCTTTCCGCCACACATTATCTTTCAGCAGTATTTTTCTATGGGGTGTCTGTTATTGGCATTACTTTCCCCAAAAGCATTATTTTCCATTGAATGTAATCACTTCAATTAATAAATCTAATGGGAGCAAAAGAGCTATTATCCACCGCTTTTCTTTTCAGGAGGCAAAACTTTGATAAAGATGAAAAGATAAGGCAAGTGTAGCAAGTGTCCTTGAAAAAAGTATATGCAGAATTACATTTTTCTTTTTATACAAATAAATCACATATAAAACCATTACCCAGAAGGGGTGAAAATTCACTCTGGAAAGAATTTTAAAATAAGCCTATAAGTACATGTCAACAAAATAAAAATGGCCTTTTTCTAACTATGCATTTCATAGTCTTGTACTCTAAGTAAATGCACTACTGCATTATAAGCAATTATTGGGACAGTGGAGTTGTCCTTCAGTATAATGTTAAAAGGTTTTAAAAGTAAGGTTAAAAAGTTGCTTTTTTCCCCTTTTGTCAGGAGAAAAAAATCAGGGACTTATTTGGGAGCACTGTCCAGCAGCATCAGGGTAGCTTTAGTATTAACTATTAAAAATTCTATTTCTCAGTAGGGTTCCAACTTTACTTCAATAGCAGTTTCTGAGCTATCCCAATATTCAGAAGTCCCATCCTCAAAGGATTGGTTGATGTTCTCATTCCCACAGCATTCTCTCTGGCAATTTCACTGACCTAATCACAAATTGCAGGATGGATGAGTGAAGGAAGAGTGCCATGGAGTTCCCTGGCATGTAGCTATGATCAGCAAACTTGCTCAGACTTTAGAAAGCAGCCACAGATGTGCTCCATATTAAAATATTACTAGGATTACATTTCCCTAAGTTTATAAAGTCAAAATACATTTGAGGAGCACTTTCATACAAATAACTCCACAAAATGCCCTCAAAGGTAGAATCAAGATTGTGTATTATGATCTAAGGACACATGCACAGTGCTTTATATGACCTCCTCTTTCTTTCCCCCTCGATTACAAAGTTTATTTTCTAAAAGTCTTTTCATATTATTAGACTTGCCATAATAAAAAGGGGGGAGGGAAGAAAGTTCCAAAGTATCTAATTGAAATGCTTCTATGAACACATGTAGTCCAATATTCTGCTATTTCTTATTACAAAGGTAGTAGAATAAATAATCAAATTTACTAGGGGAAAAAATGTAGGTTTAAAAGATTATCGAGTTTCTCTCATCAACATGTTAAATAATTCTATGTTATGAAAAGATATTAATTTCCATTATCATTTTATGTTGTAAAATTAACATATCCCAAATGTATAAGATGTTTTTACTACAACTGCTTGATATAATACTATTAAGAATATCATATCAGTTGTTAAGGAGGAAACTCAGACTGGTCTGGTCTGCAAGTAAAATATAAAAAGAAATATCTAGAAATATTAAGTGATTATTTGTTTTCAGCCTGCTTCTTTTATCCCCGTTCCCCCTACAAAACATAACAGGATTTGAGGTTTGAACTGTCTGAATAATTGCTCTAATTGTATTGTATATTATGATATGATGTAAAGATATCAGAATTTTCATCAGATGAAAATTCAGTCAATATTATAAATGGTGACCATTTGGTTTCATAAACTTTATATTCAGTCTGTTGGTGTCATGCAAATAAAGTAAAACATACTTATAAGTAGAAAAATATAATGGGCTAATGACAAAGGAACATATATAACATTTTCATTTGTTTTTAGAAATGATGAAGAAGATTCCACCCGGTCCATACCACAGATTCTCTATAAAATGAATCAGCCATAGATATGTTAATTTTTGAAAACTGCCATTTTGACTTTTCAAGGTTCAGTAGCAGATAGACACCTTAATTATCATTTTCTCAAAATAATGTGTGTAAATCTGTATTTGTTAGAGGTCAATATAATATTAACTCCAACTCTATTTATGAACAGGTGTGTAATAACTAAAAAATAACATTCCTTTTTGCTTAGGACTCAAAGACTTCAAATAAATATTTTACTGTATTTGCACAAATACACATGTAAGTTTCAGAACTTATGTGTATGACATAAATGTTAACCTCTCTTTAATCCTCTGCTGCTCTATACATATATTCTAATTTCTTCGTGGCATCTATCTTTTTATACACTTTATGTATGACCATGAACATTATTGAACACAAGATGAAAATAATACATTTGCCACATTGGGTACTCATATCTAAAATAAATATCTGTCTCTAAAATAAAACTAAATTCCTTAAGCACTTTAGCAAAAAATATAGCAATATGTGTTGAACTTAAATGCGTAATTGGAAGATGATACAAAAACTTCCAAAAGCAAGAGCAGAATTTAGTATTCTGTGCCATTGTGTATTAAGATATCAAGCTGCATACAGCGTCTTTATAAAATCACAAAGAATTAAATTAATAACAATAAACTACTAATAAGAAATCATCTACTTAACGGTTCTTAAAGTATTGGTATTAACGGAGCCACAAATCCAAAATGTCAGGGCACATGCCAAGACTGTGTGTATAAGTATGCAAATTTTAATATAACTCATCAGTTTATGTGATTGATCACCAGTGATATTTAAATCAACCTAAACATTCCAATCTTGAGGAAAAATGTTTTCAATTTATAGACTTTCCTCAGAATTGAAAATTCAGTAGTTTTGGCAATTGAGCAGATGTTGCCAGAAAGCAAAGAAGAAAAAGTACTGAACTATGCTCACTAATTGAACAAAATCCTATAATGGAAGCCCAGAAGTTCATATCTCCTTTGACTAAAGTCAGTCTTTAAATAATTATAATTAGTCTGTAAGTTCTAGCCTGCCTTGCCGCTTATGCATCGTTAAAATCAAACTTCTAGTTCTGCCAATGTATTAACTTGTCTATATATTCACATAATTAGCACCTCATCATTTTATGCTATTCTGGGACTTCCTCGCATCCTCCAGTCTCACATGCAACGTTGCAAAAAGCAGTTACTATCGCCTCATAAAATTCTGCTGTCCTTCAACTTCTGCTATTTTTCCTGCATGAAAGCCAGATTTTTTAAAGATGAGAAAAACTACACAGTGTTTATTTTGTAAAATATGAAGAAACCCAGAAAACAGAAACATTTTAGTCGGTTGGCTCAGATCCATCCTCTCCGGCCCTTCTAGCACCTACTTAATTGTTGGGATTTCGATTTTGGCATCTCCAACTGCAGGGCTCGGAGTTCAGTGCTCTCGCCACACTCGGGCACCCGGGATGCGCCGCTGCAAGTGGACAGAATCCCTGCCTGGCGGCGATTTATGCTGATATGTACTTTTTATAAAACTCGTTTCTCTCTCTCTCTCTCTCTCTCTCTCTCTCTCTCTCTCTCTCTCTCTCGGTTTCTTTGATCAAAGCTTCGATGACCCCCCCCCTCTCCCACACTGCTATTATGGTGAAGTGATTGTTTTACTCGGATAAAGAAAGAAACTACTTTTTGAGAAGTTCCTCCGCGGTCAGCCAGTTTTCAGGCTATTCCTCCGGTTGCACTTGATGGGGCATCTTTAGAGATATTGGGGGTTCCCTTTCATTTTTTCTGTTTCGGAAGGGGGTTTGGGTTAAAAGGTGAAGCCCACAGGGCAGCCTCCCGCCGTTCGGTCTCGGCCAAAGTTTGTGTCGGTCAAGTTTGAGGCTGGAGCAGCGAGGGGAGCCCCCGGACGCTGCCGAGTACCGGCTCCTCGCAGGGGCCGCCGGCCGGGTCAGCCAGCGAGGGCGCCCGCCTCCGGGCTCCGACCCCGGGGCGGGGGGTGCTCGCTCCTGAGCCCGAGTGGCCGCGGCTCGGGCGAGCCGCAGCTTCTGCAGCGGAGCTCGGTGGCTGCAGCTGCGCAGCGGTGGGCGCGGCACCGAGCCGCACGCACGCGGCCGAGGGTAAGAGCCGCTCGCGGCAGACCTGGATTGGGCGCGGGGGACGGGGAGCGCCGGGAAGCCGCCGGAGCCGGGTGCCCGGGAGCCGGGGCTGCACAGCTGGGGCCGTGCGCCCGGGGCGCGCGGGGACGCCGAGCGGCTCTCCGGACCCGGCCCCCGCGACCACCCGCTGCCGGCTGGGGTAGCACAAAGGCTGAGAAGCTCACAGGCTCGGCCAGGGCAGGACTGAGTGGCGAGAAGCGGCGCGGGCCTTGGGACGCACCTGTTGCGGGAGGTCGGCCTCCGCCTCCGCCTCCGCGCCGCCCCCTGCGCCCCGAGCGGCGGGGGGCGCGGGTGTGGCCCGAGGGAGCGCGGCCCCGCGCCGCCGCGGGTCTGAAGTCCCTTGCCTGGGGCCCAGGCGGGGCCAAGGTCACGGTGCGTCTCCGGCTGAGGCTCCTCTGGGCTGCTGCAGCCTCCGGCCGGGGCCGCTCCCCTGCTCTGCGCTCGGCTCCCACCGGGCAGGGGCCGCTCCGGGACGGAGCCCCCAGGGCCGAGCGGCGTTCGCGGGGGAGTCCCTGAGGCCAGAGCGACTCCGCCAGCAGAGCGCGGGGGAGCAGCGCCTGCACAGCTGATGGGGCGCCTCTGCCTTTTGGGTTCCGTTCAGTACCAACCCATTTCATGGAGAGCAAAGTTGTGGCTCCTTCCCTCCTCCCTGTTCTCATTGTTGGTTCCCGCAAGAGGTAGGGAGTGGGGAACAAGCTTCCTTAGGAGCGTCTGGGCCCCTGCAAGGAGGCAGGGAAGTGCTTCCCTGATGGGGCCCGGGACCAAGGACCGTCCCACGCTCACTGTAGAGAGGCCTGGCAGGACAGCGGGGAGGAGAGGGCGCGTCGCGTCCCGGACTCTGACAGAGGGCCCTCGGCCTGGACACGGCAGATGTGCCACATCACGCAGATCTACCCTCGCTTTACCGGAGCTGAACATCTGTTAAGGGTGGAGGGGTCCGGTCCCCGTAGGCAGAGGCGGCCCTCCGTCCCCACCCGGCGCTGCACCCCCTCGGAGCCGGGCACAGTGGCCTGCGTCCCCCACTCGGTGGAAGGGCGGGGCTGAGGGGGCGGCTTCTGGTTTGGATTCCCAGAGCCCTGGTGTTTGTCTTTCCAGCCCCCAAAGTGAGTTGTTCCGCTCGCATTTCAAGGACCTCTTCCTTTTTTCCTGTCTCCTTCTCTATTACTTTGAGAAAAGTTTACACCTTATTTCCTATTGTCCACTGAGAACATGGGGATTTCTTTTAAGGTGAAATATCTTTTAGCAGCGTGATTTTTTTTTCTACTCCTTCATTTGCAATCCTTCGCTCAAACTAGACTTTGCTTACTTCCTGAAATCAAAACTGAGGTGCAGCATTCTCATTTTGGACATGAGAAAGAACGAAGTCCATGGATGCCCAAGGATCAGGAAGGTGGTACAGGAGGACGGCGGGGCCGGGCCTGTGCGCTGGCCCAAAGCTGGGAAACCGCATTCCTCCGTGTGGCGCTCCCAGGGCTCCCAGGGCTCCCAGGGCTCCCCGGGCCCGCAAGACGTGAGCAGCAGAGAAGCGCAGATCTGGACCCCGCCTCTCCACCCATCCTCCCTCCATCACCTGAGACTGTTTCCGAATATATGCAGATGATCTGGAACCCTTTTTCTCAGAAGCAGCTCGGGGGGATGTTGCCCAAATGCATGCATCTGGCGAATTAAACATTTCTTTGGCTTGGATATTAGAAGTGCGTTCGGACATCAGTCTTTCCTCATTCAATCCAATCTCTTGGATTCTTCCTTTTAATAAGTTTTCCTTCTCCGGAGGTGGAAACAGTAGGAGGATAGGAGCTGTGAGTCCAATCTTCAAGGGCACCGAAGTCCTGGCCTTGAGGAGGGCCTCTTGGCCATTTTCTTTTCTAACAGAGAAGCAAAGTTCCGTGCAGAACAGCATCAGTCCCAATGCTGCGCCTCCCCCTCCGGCTGGTACTGCTAGCGCAGCTTTCGAGGAGAGACTGTCAAAGGGGCACAGCCTCGCAGGGCGTGCAGACTCCGGGCCCGGGCACACTACCCTCTTCGGGTGACCGTTCCATTTGTGTCAATGGAAGTGAGGCCTCCTCCACTTCGAGAGTCTTAGAGAGGGGAACTAACCGCCGCGCAGTCCGAGGCCCTAGCTGACCCAGATTCCGGGATTGTTCCGGTCTCGCATTTTCCATCCCCGCAGCCACAACCTGGCATTCGCGTCTGGTTCCTCAGAGCCCAGAGCGTGGCGGTGCCCAGGCTCTAACTGAGGCCGCGCTGGGGCTCCCCGGGGTTTCTACTCTCCCTCCCCTCACACTGCTTAGCTAGTCCCGACGGACAAAAACACGCAAGGTGGAAGGAAGATCCGCACCCGCCTCCGCACCCGAACCGAAGGTTCCAAACTCCGGGCCTCCTTTATCCCAGAATTCGCGGTGCACTTGACCGCAGTGCCCAGGCGCGCACGCCTAAGGGGCTTTCCAGATCCCTTCGCTGCGGAACACACACACGCACACGCACACGCACACGCACACACACTCGTCGTTTCTTATTCGACCCTGAGCGCTCACTTTCCCCGGCCCGCCTGAGTGCGGCGGCCCCAGCCTGGTGGCGCTGAGCTGTCGATGCTCCCCCCGCGCGCCCGCACAGTGGCCCGAGGCCGCCCGGCGGAGCTGCCCCTCCAGCTTGCGTGAGCGCCGGGTTCTGGGGGTGCGGGGGAGCCCCAGCAGGAACAATCTCTGGAGTTCTAGGGAACCTCTCTGATCTCTCCCTGCCCCCTCGGCTCCTTTTCCTCCCTTCCCTTTCTCAACTTGCTCTTCTCGGAACGCCGGGGTTGGATCTTTTGGTTTTCCTCTAGGCTTTTTTCCGCCTCAGATCGGGGGGGGGGGGGGGGGGGGAGAAGTTGAAGAATTGTGCAAAGCAAATTCTTTCAGTAATCTGTTTATTTAAACGAGGGGACCAAAACCAAACAAACAAAAAGAGCAAAAATAAAAACAAGAGACCCATCCCCACACTGTGTCGGAGGCAAACCCTTCGCCAGACACGGACATCCCATTGAAACCACATCAGAAGGGCCCAATAAACAAAATGAACACGATGTCGGTGTTTAGGAGAAGACACCTAATACAAACCAGGTCAGACAATGCACATCGGTACGCGGTCCCCCCCCCCCGCCCCCGGCGCGTGGAACCTGCCCTCCAACCGCATCTCTGTCCTTGAAACAGTTCCATAGGACTTCTTTGGCTCACATTTCCCAAAACTTGGGAGTTGCTGTGCAGAAAAGAGAATGTTTCGATTCCTCTCTCCAAATCCTGGGGAATCTCCGACAACTGCCCGGCCCTCTCTCCTTCCGGTGGGTCGATTCCTTAGGTGTGATTTGGTTAGGGAAATTGTGGGGGAGGGGGAGCAAAGTTTAAAAAAAAAAATCAGGAAGGAGCGAGCTGGAGGGGTGAGTGTGTCAATCAGAGGGTTTTGTGCCTTGGGGCTCCTAGCGGTTCTGAGCAGAGGTGTCCCAGGGCGGCCCCACAATGAATATGAATAGGAATCCTTGCTAAATGGGACAGCAAAGCGCACCGCCCTGAATGATGGCACGTCATCCTAACCAGCGCAGGATAGATAGGAGGGTTCCTTTTGTCTCTTTTCTCCGGCGCAGCTCTATAAAAGCCCCTCTTTTTCAGCGTGAGGTTAGTGCAAGCATACACCAACTCGCTGTCCAGGAAACAGCCGAGCCAGAGAGAAGGGAGTGGGGAGGGGGAAAGGCAGTGCTTCAGCTTTTCTTCTCACGTCTTGTCGCTGAGAAGTGGGTCGTTGGGCTGTGCAGATTTTTTTTTTTTAATTCAAGATTTTCTTTAATTTCCCACCTAAAGCCTCCCCACGGTAGGGCCGCATCCCCCGTAATAAAATGAATTCTGATTCGAGCTCTGTCTCCAGCAGAGCTTCATCGCCGGACATGGATGAGATGTATCTGAGGGAACATCACCACCGCCACCACCACCACCAGGAGAGCCGTCTCAACTCGGTCTCCTCCACTCAGGGCGACATGGTGCAGAAGATGCCCGGGGAGAGTCTCTCGCGGGCCGGCGCCAAGGCCACGGGCGAGAGTAGCAAGTACAAAATCAAGAAGCAGCTGTCGGAGCAGGACCTACAGCAATTACGGCTGAAGATCAACGGCCGCGAGCGCAAGCGGATGCACGACCTCAACCTAGCCATGGACGGGCTGCGCGAGGTCATGCCCTACGCGCACGGGCCCTCGGTGCGCAAGCTCTCCAAGATCGCCACTCTCCTGCTGGCCAGAAACTACATCCTCATGCTCACCAGCTCCCTGGAGGAGATGAAGAGGTTGGTTGGCGAGATCTACGGGGGCCACCACTCTGCCTTCCACTGCGGGACCGTGGGCCATTCCGCCGGCCACCCAGCACACGCCGCCAACGCCGTGCACCCGGTGCACCCCATCCTGGGCGGCGCGCTCTCGTCCGGCAACGCCTCGTCGCCGCTGTCCGCCGCCTCGCTGCCCGCCATCGGCACCATTCGACCTCCCCACTCTCTGCTCAAGGCGCCCTCCACGCCGCCGGCCCTGCAGCTGGGCAGCGGCTTCCAGCACTGGGCCGGGCTGCCCTGCCCCTGCACCATCTGCCAGATGCCGCCGCCGCCGCACCTTTCCGCCCTCTCCACCGCCAACATGGCTCGGCTGTCGGCCGAGTCGAAGGACTTGCTCAAGTGAGCAGCGGACCGCCCGGCTGCCGAGGATGAGGGGAGAGAGGCGGGGGGGACCGCGGCGCTGGGCCGGGAGGGAAGGGGGTGGCTGCGCACTCGGCTGGCGGGGAGGGTGAGCGCGGAGTCGCGGCCCCCACTCCGCGTGAGAGATCTCGGACCCCCGTAGACCCCGGGAGGGAAAGGACCAGAACCAAACTGCAATTTCTAGGTGGTGACGAAGGCGGACTCAAACCAGACGTCGTGTGTTTCGCATGCATGCTTCTTTTCCCCATGCCGCGCCAGTATTTCTCACTTACATATGCTCTTGTCAAAACTGCATTTGTTGTATAAAGACGGGATCGGTGTGGTTAAAAACTTGCAAAGGGACTTTAGAGTTGGCTTTCTCTGGCTCTGCGTTCTCACCTGAGAAAAGACAGTATCCCTTTTTTTGCAAAACAAATGTAAATATTTCCTTGAGATGGATGCAATTACGATTGTCACTATCCTCTCCATAGCAGTTTTTCTAGAGACAATGAGAGAAAGGGAAAGGGAGAGGAAGAGAGAGAGAGAGAGAGAGAGAGAGAGAGAGAGAGATTGATCAAGACCCAAGTTTTGAATCGCAACTCCGGTCCAGGGCATGACATCTCTTATGTGGGTTTTCCTTCAGACGCAGTGTAGGTCAAAAGAATGCATGCGTGCTTCTAAATGAATCTTATCTAAACATGTTATGCAGGCCGTGATGCCATTTTCCTTGTAACAAGGATTTATTAGTGAATTCTCCGAAGTATCCATATATCTGTCTGTGGTTGTATGAAATGAAAAAAAGGGGAGGCAGAGTGCAAAGACCCAAACTCACGCACAAGCGCTTCTTCCCCCAGCCCTACCCTCACCCTCACCCCCTCTGAACTCCATTCCCAAACTCCATCCCTAGGCTGTTCTAGGGGCCAGCTATTGACAGAGCTTGGGCTCCCTCTACTAGCTTGCCCCATCCCCCACTTGCTCAGTGATTCTGCATGCGGGGTTGGCTCTCTCTATCATCAGCTTTGAAAAGTTATCGTGGTTTGGGGAGGGGTGCCGTTTTTTATTTTCCTGAACATTTGCTTGAAATATTTTGTTAGGGCCTCAAAGACAATACCTGTCTTTATTTTTTATATATTCTTGATAACTATGATATATTTATTAATAACCAGTGTTTCTGGATGAGATTTCAAATAAAAAAGAAACTTTAAATCCTGGCTTCGCCTTTGCCTAAAATTTTTGAAGATGGGGGTAGTGGGTAAAAAAAAATACGTGGACCCAGTAAGGTGTATCTGGCAGCGGGTGAGAGATTTGGATGGGTGGGCAGATACAAAGAGTTTTCTCTGGTCATTCACAGATAAAAAGGTCAGATACATTGGTGTTAATTATTACAACCAGATGTCTTTCAAATGGGGGCATTGCCCCATTGGTAGTCTTGTGATATTTGAGCTCCTTATTTCTCTGCAGTAATCGGATGCTCATAAACTCAGCAATTAAGTTTTTTTTTTTTTTTTAAGTAATCTGAAAACCCAAAGTGACAGGAAATGAGAGGCAGAGTGGTTGCTGCACGGGCTGTGTTGACAACAGACAGGAATGTAGCAATAAGTTAAATTCTTTTCACTTTAAATTGACCATGTGGCCTTTAAAAAAATAAATAGGTTAAAATCCAGTGTATGTTTTTAAAGTCAACAAAAAGGGGCCCTAGAAAATAATCAAATATCCACTCTCCTGCCTGCCCCAGTGGCAGTGGGACCCACAGAGAAACAGAAGACCACTCTGCTTTGTCAGGTGTGCTCAGGACAGGGACAACCACCTCTTAAAGTCCCAGCATCTCAAAGATTTATAAAAGGAATTCACCCTTCTTTCCTACGTTAGATTGCAAGTCTTATTGGCTGAATACATGGGGGCATCTTCTACATAAATGATGGCTAAGATAGGGGTCGTTTTAACCAATTACTTTTCTCTCTTCATCCCTCACCCCCAATTCTGTAACAGTTCAAAATAGTTTGTATGAGCAAAAGTAATCCAGCAAGAAGGTTTTGTTTATCTGTTTACACAGGACAAGAAATCACCTGCTGGTGAAAAACAAGCCCGTATTTCTTATTAAGGAAAATGGAAATCTGATTGAAATATACCAACCCTTGAATTGGCCTCTGAATTAGATGTAACATCACCATCAGCTGATTGAGGCTTAAACTCTTCAAGAAGAGGAAGCTGGTGGTTTCCATTGCAGAGCATTAGAGCTGTCTCTCCAGGATCCGGCATGGATGGCAGATCTAGGAATTATCTGTCCTTTCCTCCCTGGGGTCCCCATTGCTTGCCCTTTGGAGGGCACCTCAGTGGGTCCTGGTTCTATTAACTCACCCTCCTCCATCTCCGGCCCCCACCCCCTCAAACTCCCCTAGAGCCAGGGAGAAAGACCAAAGTGAGAGTCTACAGTGGAGGGTGCGTATTTCCCCTGGTTTTCGGCAGACAAATGGGGGAATAATCGTCTGTTTCCCAAGGGTGATTCATTTCTCTGAGTGAGGAAAGAGCTGTTGAGGATTTATTTGAAACCAACACAAGGCAGCCCTCCAGCCTTTCCTGGTGAGTTTATTATTTAAAAAGGGGAGGGGAGGGAGAAGTTTCATCAATCAGGAAAACGACTTTCCCCTGAGTTACCTGCTACTTTGGATCCTGTTTCCAAAGGCCTGGTCTTGAGGAAAGACTGGAGCCCCGACCCCTGGCTTCGCCTCTCTCTAGAGCTGAAGCTTAATTAAGTTGGGCTCTGGAAAGGAGTAAAACCACACTCCTTACACCAGGGGAGTGGTGAATTTTGAGGCTGTGCTGCTGTGATGAGTCCCTTTAGATGCATCCAGTGATCAAATCAAAGAGCTGTAAGGTCCATTTTCCTGGGAAACTGCACTAAAAGAAACCTCTAGGCGAGGAGATTCTATACTTAATTATCCAACTGAAGCAGAAAAAAGACCTTGCTTCCAGGATTGGGGAGTTCCCTTAGCCAGGCTGAGCTCTTCTCTGGGTTACAAAAAATCCCTTGGGCTTAGAGACTGGAAGAAAGGCTTCCTTTAATAACAGGACAGGAACTCAAGGGGGTGAAAAATCATTTGGAAGCCAGGTTATGTGGTTTCTTGATCTATTGGGAGGAAACATTAGCCACTGGCCTTCAGGGACGGGTTTTGTCCCAGTTGGGGCTGGTCCGCTTGGGGATGTGACTTTGCGAGCTACCCTTACTTGCAATTCCCCTTAAGTTGTCGAGTTACTGACGCCCGTTAACAAAAGGGTCTGACCTCGAAGGAGAGAATGGTTCTTGGCCGAACTTTTTTCCCTTGTAAATCTGCCACTTTCTCGCAAGTTCTCAAGTTTAAGGCAGTTTTTAATTCAATCTATACACGCGACGAGATTTCTTCATTCCAGAAAAAAACAAAAAAAAACAAAAAACCACGTTGCTTTACATTTAAGAGAAGAGGGAAATCCTCGTGGGCGGAGATGCCCTGAGAAGGCTGCCCTAGACGCCTCGAGGCGCCTCGGCAGGTGCCCGGAGTTTAAGGGCGGGAGAAAGTGCACGTTAGGAGGGGAGGAGGCGGCTTTGGCTGCGCGCTGGAGGTGCGTGCCAGGGACCTCGCGTCCCCGCGCCGGGTTCCGGGACCTTGACTCTCTCTCCAGAGGAACAGGAGAGGCGGCCGAGGGGGCCGGCGCCCACGGTGTCCAAGGTTTCCTGACTCCTACGGGAGGAGGACTTGGGTCTCGTCACACTTGTTCTTTTTTCCCAAGCGCCTGAACCAGCGAAGTTTCGCAATCTCCACGGATGCCTTTACCGGACATTGCAAAAACCCGGATTCTCTGAGCATCTCCCTCAGCCGACACGATTTGACTGCCCTTTCCAGGTCCGGTCGGGGCTCCTGGGGGCCCCAGTCTCCTCCTCCCGGCGCCCGTCGGAAGGGCGGGCTCCCAAGCCTCGGCACCCGGCGGGTCGGCTCCGCGCCCTCCCCGCCCTCCCCGCCCTCCCCGTCCTCCCCGCCGCTCGCTCCCGCCCCTCTGCCGCCCCCGGCGCTGGGGACAGGCCTGCGGGCTGGGCACGGCGACGTGGGGGTGACCCCGAGGGCGCCCCGCCGCGGCTCGGCCTAACCCGCCCCCTCGGGGGCTCCTGCGGGACCCAAAGGGCTGCAGGAGTTAGACCCTGGCTCGCGGCGTCCCAGTCCCGCCACCTGCCCCCCGGGAGCCTCCTGGTTCCGAGCCCCGAGGCCGCCCGACGCCCGCGGCTCCGGCCGGAGCGAGAAGGAGGAGTAGGGGGGGGCGGGGGGTGTCGGGGCCCGGAGCGCACCGAGGCCGCTCGGGATGTGGGCGGCTCCGGGGTCGCTGGGCCCCGCACGGCCTGGGCCCTCGGGCCAGAAGAGGTGGCGCTGGAAGTGTCCTCGGAGAGACCAGGGCCAAAGGGGGGGACCCTGCTGAACCGGGTTGCGCCCCGTCTTCCGCCTGCCTCTCTCCCCCGCGCAGTCTCTGAGCCGCTCACGTACCCATCTCCCTTACAAGTGGCCGGGAGGAGCCCAAACCCGAAGGCTCGGGTCTGCGGGACCGCTTTTCAGTTGGGTGTCGGTCTTCAGTGAAGTCTTTCCTGGGGCGCGGAGGTCGCGGGGCGGGGGGAGGCGGGAGAGGGTGGGCTCAGGGGACGCGGCGGCCGAGCGAGCGGGAGCTCCGGGCGCGGCGCGGGCTGTGCCGACCCCCCGCCCGGGGCGCGCCCCTCCGCGCTCCAGCACCTGGCGGCGGGGACCCGGAGTCCCGCCCGCGCTTTGTCGCGGTTCTGGGGCCTAACGCGGAGGGGTCGGCGCCGAGACTCCAGCTCCGCGCGAGCCGGGGCTCCCCAGGCTGGAGCTGCGTCCCCAGGGAAGGGACGGTCCCCGCGCCCCGACCTCCCCGCAGGCCCAGAGAGGCGGGGGAGCAGGTAACGTAAGAAAGATAAACCGGGGGACGGACGTCACCGAGCTAGGCCCAACCAGACGGCGCCGACCCTCGCAAGAGTCCCCAAATACCGAAGCATTTATGGAAATCGGGAGGGAGAAAAACCTACTAACAACAACTCCAGACTGGGGCGGAGCGCTGCAGGTGCGCTTTTTCCTCTCTGTTCCCTCCGCCCCCGAGCCCAGCCCTGCGCTGATCATTTTGTGAAGTTGGAGACACGGTCGGGGTCTGCCCGCGTGGCCCCGGCTGCTGCGCCGCCACCTGCACCTTCCCTCGCGGGCACCTCGCCGAGCCGCGGCCGCCTCGCTCTACGCCGCAGACCCGGGCCAGGACCCCGGCACAGAGCCCCTGCTTCCGATCCAAGCTCCGTCCCAGGCCCCGGCCCCCGCACCAAAGTGAACTCCGTCCCCGCTACCAGCGCTCGGGAAAGAAAGTTCCACAGGGGAGCGGGCGCAGGGGAGCTGGGGTTTGAGGGCTGAAGCCCCGGGGATGGGGGGAACGCAGACCCTTTGCGCTCAAAGCTCAGGCCTGGGCGTTGCTGAGGCGTCCTAGGCTTCTGGTGGATGCAGAATGGTTGGGTTACTCGCTCCCCAGGACGGCAGGGAGGGGACAGGGCCTAGGGCTCTGTGAGGTCACTTGGAGTTGCTGTTCTTCCCAGAGTCTTGGGGCTCTGTCCGGCCCTAACTTAGTCCGGGACCAGCTTTCCGACAACGACTGGGAGAGTGCAGGAGCAGGGGTCTGATCTGATCTGGGGAGCCACAATTTACGTGGTGCCAGATTTAGCATCTCAAGCATTCTTCATCCCCCTTGGGCCTGGAAAACTCTAGAAGCCAGGTTGAGAGAGGAGCCCCTCTCCACATACTGCAGAGCCTTGGTGCAGGGAAACCATTCCTGCCACAGGCTGACTCCTTAACTGCGAGCCAGGAAACAGAGATTGTAGCAAGCACATTTGGTGGAGACTGTCTTCTCCTCCTGGCTATTCAGCTGCCCCTCCACCCCCACCCCACTTGGCTGCTTCTGGAAAGGACCAGGAGATTCAGCTCATCCTTTGAATCCAAGTGTAAACATATGGCATTTTCGCGCACCCCAGCACCCTCTCGTTATTTTCTTTGGAGTTTTCTCCCCTTCTGCACTGAACACTCACTCTCTGGGTGCTTTCCCTGTGCCATGCACTGTCAGGGACAGCCAGCCGAGGAAAATGTCGAGAACACGACAGCAAGAGAAGTATCACATTCAAATGCATAAGCAATGGCCCCACTTCAAGGCCCTCAGAGCCTAGGGGGAATCACAGGTTCCCAGAAATACGGTGGTAAAAACTCCCCTGGCCACACAAAACACAAGTGCTGCAAACGTCCTCCTAGAGGCTTTTTCAGATGCTAGAATACTCGCTGCCCCTGCCGGGTACCAGATAGGACAGGAGCAGATGCCTTTGATTAATATGGAAATAAAAAGAAGCAATGGTGGCAGTACTTATTTTCATCGCGGTTGTTTAGAGATTTATTGACACTGAGATAAACTTCAGTCTGGGGCATCTCCATAATTCATGTCTCCATTAGTTATTACCAAATGAGCAAATCGTTTTGCTTTTAACTGTTTTTTAAAAGAAAAAGTAAAAGCGGAGGGTGTGTGGGGTGTGCAAGGTTGGGAGAAATCTTTTTTTAATGGGATTAGAGTCATTATCTTCCTGTCTCCGTGGGTCCCTGAACCACAGAAGCTTGCCTCTCGACTCCGGAGTTCACCAGGCTGTGTTCTAAACATAAAACAATCCTGTAATTTCCTTCAAGAACAAAAGTTTTCAAAGAAATGACCTGCACAGTGTCCCCCTCAATAAAGCAGAATTGACTTAATGGTCTGTTAATTACTCCATCCCTGCAGGGGGAGGGAAGCTTCCCAAAGGATTGCTACAAACCCTCTGTTGATTGAAGCTGTGCTCTGTCCCCAAATGTACAGCTGGGGCTGAGCCATTGAAAACCCAGACAAAACAAAATCCCTGATAAATAATCCTACCTAGAACACAAAGATTCAGCGTACAATTGTTGAATCTTTGCTGGAGTCTCAGAGAAGACCAGAGGGAGCGCTTTGGGGTTTCCGGTAATCTTTAAAGCTTGAGGCCAGGGGTTCCTGGACAAAAGTTAAAAAAAAGAGCTTGTATGATTTTTCTGTCCCTTATCTTCCTGTGTCTCACTAGTTACTCTTTTTTAAGACTCTGACTGTACTTCTTTTGTCTAATCTGTTGTGTTTTTTGTTTTTTTTTTTGCGCTAATTACAGTTTGTTTCATCATGCAATACATTTTGGTTTGGTCATCTTTTCTGGTTGCTCCTCTGTTAATCATTTAAACCTAAGAAGACAAATTTGAGTATCATAGTAAATAACAAAGTAGAGAATCAAAATATATAGGAGATAGATTTGGGTTGTTATACTCCATGATTTTTTAAAAGATTTTATTTATTTGACAGAGAGAGAGAGTGCACTGGGAGTAGCAGGCAGAGGGAGAGAGAGAAGCAGGCTCTCCCTCCCTGCCTGTTGAGCAGGGAGCCCAATGAGGGGCTCCGGACTCCATCCCAGGACTCAGGGATGGTGACCTGAGCCAAAGGCAGAAGCTTAACTGACTGAGCCGCCTAGGTGCCCCTCTCCACGACTTTTCACATCTGTAAGGTGAATATCTTAATCATGCAAGTACATATGTTTCTAAAACAAAAAAGTTTAAAAACTCTACTTGAGCCCAAGCAAAACTGAATAATCATCCAGTTAATTTGGCAGCAGAGATAGTTAAGGCAAAAATTTTATTTTTTAACATGCCTCTTTAAGGAAGTAAATACATGTAAACATTTGCTACACTAATTGAGAAAGTACTGGTTTCAATTTGATGTACATTTGACCTTTATGGGTCCATTTAAATAAAACACTGCAGAAAAATGAAATGCGGCAACTCTAGAGATGGCTTGTGAAAGTGATCAAAATATGAATATGACCTGTTTTGAAATTTAGCTTTGTCTGAACTAAGCGATAATAGAGTTTGTGAAGCCAAAAGTACCATCACGTCTCATGGAAGTGACCCTTAAGGATCATTTATCAATGGAAGCCAAACTGCCTTCCCTGACACAGTTGACTGGAAGCTGTGTGGTACGTGAGCTATTCTATGTAACACGTGGGCATGGGGAAGTTTAGCTCAAAGGTGATTGGCATTCAGTGTGTGTCCATAATTGTACTTCATAGAGAATCATGGCAAACACACACTTTTCTGTCATCGGGAAAGTATAAAAATCTAGTGATTCAAGAAAAGATGAATCATTTCAGTTCAGCTTACTGCAGTCAATGTGGAACTTTTGGTTTTCTGTCTGGTTAGCTGTTCATCCCAGTTATATGAGAAATGGGATCCAGGTACAGGGTGAAACCAGTGATCTCTGTAGCCCAAATAGGGTTTTTCCTTTCAATAAAACCCTTACAAAAGGCCATGTTTGCCTGTCTCCTCATCGATGTTTTCAGGATCCTGGTTTCCCCCAGTACTGTATAAGTAACAGAGAAGCCTGAAAACCAGAAGCCATTGCTCTTGCTAAACAGCCTTGAGGAATACTAGAAGTGGAGGAGGCAATCAATTTGTTTCTAAATGTTACTAGAATTATATTATGAATAAATTAGACTTCAAGATTGAATAAAGGACAGTTTTAGATATTATACTGACTGACCACGTAATGTAGAGTTGGGTTAATTTCTCTTTTTCTCCTTTGCAGAGATTAATGCACTCCAAGATGAATGCTCCTTCCCAAAGGATATTTTGATTTGCAATTTTTTTTTTTTTAACCCTTAGGCCCTTGATTTTCCAGCATTTCCTTAACCTGTGGATTACTGTTTTCAAAACTCTTAACTGAGATATTTGCTCTCTTCAGGACACAGAGTACATACATGGTTTATGACAAGTAATTTTCATCATTATTGGTTTGGACAAGTTTTTAAATACAAAATGTGAAGAACATGCATTGTATTTTTCAAAGTAAATGTTAGGTCTAAATACAAAGAATTTACAAAAGAATTGTAATTTGAAGGAAATCACTAACAGTAAAAACTTTTTGGAACTTGTTTAATTTTTGGGGGGGGGAAACAACAATTTTATTTAAAACTTCAGTCAAAGGCTAACTTGTCTTAGAGCTGGCTCTTACTCATTGAACTGAAGAGTCGCCAGAGAGGAGGGAGGTAGAGATGGATAGGAGAGTGCTTTGCTCTAGTTTTGTTCCCCTGAGCTCTCCGTGTATAAACCCTAAACCTCATCTAACTTGACAGTGAGGGGTGAGATGCTTTTCTTATAGTTATCTACTTGACCACTCTTTTATTTTTCTATAATTAACTTCCTTTGAAATTGTATGTGAAGGTTACTTATCTAAAATATATACCATCACGTATAAAAGAATGTTCTAGAGTTTGTTGAAACTAGAATTGGTTCAATGAAGCATTTGATGTTTCTCTACACTTTAAACTTGAAAGAAAAAAGTGGAAGTGAGAGATGGAATGTAGAGTCAGCCAAGCAGGGATGAAATGGATTCATTCAATGGGGCAGGTAAGGCAGGAAGCATGGTGGCCACCTTTAAAAAACATAAGACATTTCCGCTGCTAACACAGTATCAAGAGTGACTTCTATTATTCTGACCCTTTAATACATAGGCTTTAGGTCATTAAGACACTACTCTAGAAAAAGGAACATTTTTGCTTTTTTTCCAAGAGATGAAAGATTTGTGTGTGACTTTCTCTTCCTCCTCTGTCTTCCTCTTCAATCAATTTCCTCATTTCTTCCTCATCGCCTCTCTCTTGTTTCTCAATGATCTCATTATCTTTCTACTTTATTCTCCACTCCAACTCATCACTCCACTCTTTGTCTGCTTCCACTTGTCCTTCATTGCTTTAGGGGAGCATGGGGTTTGCGTTCCCCTAGCCTCCTCATTGTCCTGCTTCTCCGGCAAGTTACGGCTTCCAGGAAGCACCCATGCTCCAATAATATTCTTACTCATAGCCTGTATTATGTTACAGAAAAATGAGGCACAGGGAAAGTTGTTCCGGCACCAAAGGTTTTGCAAAACGTGTTAACTTTCAAACGCAGCATTATCTTGAGCATGCTTCTCTAGGTGACAGGGGTATTGTGGTTGATGCTCTGTATGTTTTAGTGGTTTGTGTCAACTTGAAGGAAATATTTATATTAGCAATTAGAGCAAACACAAAGTTCTTAATATGTGCCAGTCACGTTTATAAATAATCAACATATTAACTCATTTAATCCTCACTGCAAGCCTCTGACGGTGCTATTATTACTCTTCCCACATTTTCAGATGCAGAAACTGAGGCACAGAAAGTAACCCTCCTAGGGTCACACAGTTGGTATGATCTGTAGCATTGTAGCATTAGATCTAGACCAATGGTGTCCCCTGGGCAGGAGCATTGGATCCCAGGGCCAGCAACCTCACCATCATCTGGGAACTTGTTAGAGACACAAATTCTGAGATTCTCCCTTACTTGCAACCTGATAAAATAAACTATCACAGTTTCCCGGAGGCTGGAGGAAGACAAAAGATGCTTGGGTCAGAAACAAGGGATCTTATTTCTTAGTGTATAGCAAGTGTCACGAACATCATGTTTACATTGGTTCCCCAGTCCCTAGTTCCCATGATGACAGAGGCAGATGCTGCAGATGCAGTGGATTGTGTTACATCTGAGGAACCTTGAGCTTAGAAACCCCTGATCTTTTATAATGGGTTTCTAGTAAACCTGCCCAGCTTTTATCCTGGAGTGTGTTATGACATGTATAATTCTGGCCAGCAAACAAACCTACCCTCTGCTCTGGAGAGAGATACTATCTCCATCTTCCAAGGATGTTCTCTATATAAACACTCTTGAATAGACGGTCTAGAACAAAGTTTGTCAGCGTGTTGGATCACAAGATGTGCAGAAGTGCAAAAGACTTCTGGAGATTGTCAACCAATAGAGGGCTGTGATGAGTACATTCTTCAGGAATTGGCACGCTATCATCATTGTTTGAGACAAGGGCATTATCTATTCCTCTCCCTATATAGATATGATTATATCTTTAATGTGTTGGAAATGTAGGGATCCTTGTAAATAAGCAGCATTTGATATGTGTAACTATTTTTAATTACATCTGGATTGTATTATAGCCCTTCTCCCGTTTCTTCTCTTCTCACTCAGCTTTATGTTTTAAGATCTATCCATCTTGCTCTCCATTTTTAAAATTGAGATATATTTGATACACAGCATCGTGTGTTAGTTTAAGGTATACAGCGGATTGATTTGCTACAGTTATATGGCAATACAATTGCCATTGTAGCATTAACTAACACCTCTATCACCTCATATAATTATAATTTCTTCTAATGTTGAGAACAATTAAGATCTCTCACTTAGCAAATCTAATGTTTATAATACAGCTTTCTTGTCTATAATCATTGTACTATGTATTAGATGTCTAGGACTTATTTATTTAACTAAGAGTTGCAAGTATGTAGTGTTTCTTACTTTTGGCTTCTGCTGAGTACTCCATACTGTGTCCATGGCATATATCACATATACTGCTATATATATATATATATATACACACACACACACATACATATATAAAAAACATATATATAATATGTATATATAATATATACATATATATTATACAAATATACAAATATATATACATATACAAATATGTACATATACATATATATATAAAACATATATATAATATGTATATATAATATATATATCTCCTCTTGCATCTGTTCAAGAATTCATATATATATATATATATATTCCCAAGATATGTAACTAATATCATTTGCTCACTTTTCTATCAAGAAAAGTGTCTTTTTGGTTTTAAAAAATTCTTGTATAATTTAGATATTGAAAGTTTTAGATATAATGATTATATTCTTCCAGACTAATACCTTAATTTTGTGTTTTGGTTTTTTTCTGTATATGGTATCCCAATTTTCTCAGTACTATATACTACACATCTGCTCTTCCTCTATTGATTTCTAGTGGTATCCTTCTCCTATATCAAGTTTCTATATATTTATGGGTCTGTTTCTGAACCCTTTATTCTATGCCATCAGTATATTAGTCTATTTCTATGCTATTACCAATGTATCATTATTACTATGACTTAGTATTATCTTTCTTTTTTTTAGTATTATCTTTCTTAAGAGATTTTATTTCATTTTTTAAAGATTTAATTAATTAATTTAGAGCATGAGGTGGGGAGGACAGAGGGAGAGAGAGAGAGAGTCTCAAACAGATTGCAATCTCACAATCCTGAGATTATGACCTGAGCCAAAATCAACAGTCAAATGCTCAACCAGCTGAGCCACCCAGGTGCCCTTTTAAGATTTTATTTTTAAGTAATCTACACCCAACATGAGGCTCAAACTCATAACCCCAAGATCAAGAGTCACATGCTCTACTGAGTGAGCCAGCCAGCCACCCCATGTGTCTTAATATATAGTAAAGTAAATCCAGGTAGGATAAATTTTTAACAGGATGGTCTTATTTGATTCCAAACTAAATATAGTCTAAGTTGACTAGAATAATGATATCTTTAAAAAAATCAGTGCAAATATTATTACAAAATTTTTATCACCTGTTTGTTTAGGTGGTGGAGTAAGGATAAGAGAAAAGATACATGTATAAGCAGGCCACTTGGAATTATTATAATAATCTTATTTTTTCACTCTCTTTTCTCAACCTCAAAGTTAATAATCATAGGCAGGAATTCTCAAGCTTCTGGTCCCCTCTTGAGAAAGTTTAGTGTCATATTAGTCTGGGCTTATAAGCAAGATTCTCCTTAATTATAAAGCTATAGAAGTAATGCTCATTATTATATTCTACGTTTTATAATTCTACATTATTACACACTGACTATACAGTGTGCTCATCCTGAAAGAACATTTTATAGATGGATTCAAAGTGAAATAGAAATGTTTCAAACCACATTGCCTAGAACACTTGTTTCCGCTTTAGTGCCTCATTACCTAGCCTTCCTATCCAATCTTCACTTCCCAGATTATTCTTGCTTCCCTGTGGAAACTGGACCAGTGGTAGTTCCCCCTCCCATGTGTTCCTAGAACCCAGTGCATTTCCCTTCCCAATACTCACCACCTGGAGCCATTTGCTTAGCTCTCTCTCTCCCACTGGGATGTGAACCCGTAAGGCAGGACCCAGTGTCTGGAGCACATACGTACATAAAAAACATTTTGCAAATCAATTGAATGAGAAATGTTATAGAGGCAATCCAGGCTTTCTATGGGCAGTTATACATGATGACCTTTAGTTTCCCTTCCTACTATGAGATGTCATGACCATATGATACCACAAAGTCTGAATTCGATTTTTAAGTCTAGATACATTTATTTCTGTTTTAAAAATGTAGCTACATTGGAATAGGGGCTCTTACCACATATGCTTCCAGGTACTTTTAAGGGTTGGAAAAAAACCAACAACTTTATAACTTAATCAGAAAAAATTAAGAGGAAAGAGTCTCCTTATTAACCCCAACTGCTCCATTTTCTGTGTGTTTTGTTAATAGCAGTTGCCTTTAAATGAATAACGTGCATTGCTATTCTATTCATTCTTTCAATAATCTGACAGGTTAGTATTAGTAGCTCCTTTTTACAGAGGAGGAAAGCAAGGGTTAGGGTAAGTAACCTGGAAAGGGGCCCATATAATACGTAGTACAACTGCATTTTGAACGCTTGTGCTGTCTTACTTCAAAATCGGTGCTCCTAAAAGCTGTCCTACATCTTCATGAATATTCTTTTAATTTGTTTCCCTGGCTTCTCCCTCTCCTTCTTGGTAGCCGTGTTGATGGTAACTTACATAAGATTTTTCCTGTCTATTCTTTCCAGTGGTTTCCGTCGCCTCCATAATGAGGTCTTGTTTCTGGAGAATCATTAGTTGTCCTGGCCATTTTTTCCCCCTTCGTCATTCTCTCATTCAGTAAACATTGCCCTGCTCTGGGTACCATGCTCGGTTCAATAGGGGATAAGGAAGATGGGTAGCTAAAACACAGAAAGCTTACAGACCAGTGGGGAAAAAATCAAGCAAATGGCAAAACAGTGTGCTAAACACTATGATAGAGGATGCAACAGCAATCCGCATGGGCATTTCACCTTGTCTGTGGGTATGTCGAGCAGAACTGTTAGTCAAATGTAGAGGTGAGGCAACAGGCAACAGCAGAAAAACATCCAGATGCAGAGGAGGGGATTTGAGAGAAGTTTTGATGTAGTTGGAGTACAGAATTCCTCTTTGTGAGTGGGGTTACAGCAGATACGGTGCTGCATAGGAAAGTGGAGCCAGTCACCAAGAAGCACTTCAATCCATTCCCTCATCTTTTTCCACTTATATTAACTACGTTTCTACTACAATACTAAATAGGTTGCACACACAACATTTGCTATGGGCCACGCGTTCACCTACATGTTTCACAGCTATTAACTCATTTAAGCATTGTAGTAACCTGAGGTAAATAGTAAAATGCTACTATTATTCTGGGTCCAAGGGCAAGAAAACTAAGGCCCAGAGAGATTCTGTAACTTTCCCAAAGACACATAACTATCATGTGGCAAGGGTGTAATTCAAACTTGGGCAACCCCTCCCCAGTGTCTATGCTCTTAACCACTATAGTAAATTCTTTCTTGAAATAAAGTGGTGAACAAGATAGTTAAGGCTCCCTAATTTCATTCTATGGAGGAGACAGCAAATAAGCAGGCAAGCAACAAATAAATTAATATGATAGAAACAAGAGATATGAAGGAATCCAAATAGCAGAATATCATGACTTGGTTAATTAAATTTAGCTAAGGAAGTTAGGGAAAATTTCACTGAAGAATGACAGATGAGCCATAACCTGAAAGTCAGACTGAAGCTAGAGAAATCCAGATGGTGGGAACCAGGAAATATGAATTAGATGGTGGAGATGTATAAGGATTATTTTGATGTGTCAAATTGACTAGGCTACAGTGTCCAAACACTAGTTGTTTGGCCAAACACTAGTCTAGATGTGGCTGTGAAGCTATGTTGTAGATGTGATTAACATTTAAACCATCTGACTTTATGTAAAGATTACCTTCTGTAGTGGGTGGGCCCCATCCAATCATTCGAAGGACTTACAATCAAAACCTGCAGTTTCTCATAGAAACCTTGCCTGTGTTTCCAGCCTGCTGGTCTGCCCTACGAATTCCAAACTTAGGAGCCTCCACAGTTCACATGAGCCAATTCTTTCAGACAATTGTCTGTCTGTATCTATGTGAAGAGACCAACTGATACCTGATGATCACTAAAGAAAGACTCAACCTTTGCCCTCAAAAGGCTTCATTGCAGAGGGGAAGAGAGACATGAAACCATGGATTACATAATTAAGAATTTAATTATAAGAGTAGAGGCTGCCTCTTTTTTCTTCTTTAGATCTCCTTGAGCCTAAGATGAGAGCCCTAAGTAACTCACTGTCCAAGGATGTGACATTTGAAGTCAGGAGAACAAGATTCTGGTGCTAGTTCTACTCCAGCAGAGCTGTGTGACCTGAGTTCACTCACTTAACTCTTCTGAGCTTGTTTTATTCTCTGTGAAATGAGAACATTGGAATAAATGTTCTTAAGGCTCTTACTTTTTCTAATAATCTGTGATTCTTTGAGAGCAAGTGGAAGGCAGATAAAGATGAATGGATAGTTACTGATCCACTGATGAGAGGAGCAAACTTCAGAAATCTAGAATCCTAGACCATCTAGGTGGTTGTCACTAGTCAGGGAACATGTGAGTGATTGCTAGGATCCACAAACACCCATCCCGACTTTCAGCTGCTGGTATGGGTAGCTGGGTTCTGAGGGTGATGTACAGAGAGTATCCAGGTCAATGAGTTTTCCACAGCCAGAACTTTGGCCAGGTCTCCATCAGGTCTCCCAACCATGTGCAAGCTCCTTTGGTAGAAGGCTCAGATTTTAAGCAGGTTTGCTCGATGCCTCCCTTGCAACTTCCTGTATTAGTTTCCCATGGCTGCTGTAACAAAGTATCACCAACTGGGTGGCTTAAAACAATAGAAATTTATTCTCTCATGCTCTTAGATAAAAAGTCTGAAACCAAGGTGTTGACAGGGCCACATTTCCTCCAATAGTGCTAGGGGAGAATCCTTCCTCATCTCTTTAAGCTTCCAGTGGCCCCAGGTGTTCCTTGGGTCGTGGCTGCGTATCACCAATCTCTTCTTCTGTATTTACACAGCTTTTCCTCTGTATCTTTGTGTTTCTGGATCCAAATTTCCCTCTTCTTATAAGGACATCCAGCATTGGATTTGGGAGCCCACCCTATTCCAGTATGACCTCCATCGTAACTTGATTGCATTTACAAAGATCCTATTTCCAAATATTCACGGGTTTTGGGGGGACATGAATCTTGGAGAGGGCATTATTCCAGCCAGTATACCCACCCTGCCATCATTTAGCCTCCCAAGTAGGCCCAGTCTTGCCCCATCAACCTTAAAATTCAGGAAGGAAGATCAGGAGAATAAGTGAGGAGGTCATGGCTGCTTGAGAGCTCATAATGCTGCCTTGTTCTACAGCAGAAACCCTTTAAGAGGTCTGTGGACTGATAATATATGCCCTGTTAGATCCAAATAAAAGCTCATGTGCATACACATGTTTGTAGGTATGTATGTAATTTTGGTGGGATGTGTTATGCAAGGGGGGAGGAGTAGAACTGAAGTAAGGTATGGAGAGGGCTACGGACGGGAGGAAGAAACTTTGATACTCCCTAGAGATGAGCACATGTGAGCGACCATTCTGGTCTGCTCTTGGAAGAGGAAAGGATTAGGAAAACAGGTTGCTATTGAATACCTGACTGACTTAAGTTCTACCCTAAGTCCAATTCTTACAAAAAGAGCAAAGCAGCCCATGCAGAGCGTTTTTGTACCTTTAGGTTTACAGAAGTTCAAATGCAATATTTAAGTCAGAACAATTTTTTGTTTCTCCTTTAAAATGAACATTGGAAGGAGAAGAATTAAGATCATTTTTTTCCTTTTATAAGATAAAAATATCCCTTTTCTCCATACTTGTTTACCGAGTCTTTCTCCAGTGTCTCATTATTATAAATAAGTTTGAATAACCAGTTTGGTGTATACTGCTCTCTTTGTACCTAGGGTTATCATCTTACATACGTGCTTAAAATTGCATTTCTTGGGAGCTAGTCAATCATCAATTTTGGTGGTGTCTGTCGTGGGCAGCAGACTAATAAAGGTCATGATATCAGCAGAAATCCTGAACGGGAAGGTGGTCTTTGCGCAAATAAGGGAGAGACTGAAGAACCAGTCACTCAGATGAAGGAGCAAGTTCTGGTTTTACACCAGGCCTGGCAATTTTACAGGTTAACTACAGAGATGGTTCTAATCTTTATATAAATGTGAAGCTGAAAGCTGCTGAAGAGATTGGGATCAGAGCACACACATTAAATTACCAAGAACAGCCACAGAATCTGAGGTGTTAAAGTATGTTGCATTATTGAATGAAGACCTCACTGTCCATGGTTTCATAGTGCAGCTGCCTTTAGATTCGGAGAACCCCATTAACACTGAAGCAGTGGTCAATGCTGTTGTACCTGAAAAGGATGTGGATAGGTTGACTAGCATCAGTGCTGGAAAACTTGCTAGAGTTTTGACTCTGAATGACTGTTTCATCCATTGTACACCTAAAGGATGCTTGGAACTCATCAAAGAGACAGGGGTATAGGTTGCTGGAAGGTACGCTGTAGTGGTTGGGCTCAGTAAGATAGTTGGTGCTCCGATGCATGACCTGGTTCTATGGAACCATGCCACAGTGACCACCTGCCACTCCAAGACTGCCAAACTAGGCAAGGAGGTAAATAAAGGTGACATCCTGGTGGTAGCAACTGGTCAGCCAGAAATGGTAAAAGGGGAGTGGATCTAACCTGCAATAGTCATCGACTGCAGGATCAATTATATTACAGGTGATACAAAAGCAAATGGGAGAAAAGTGGTAGGTGATGTGGCATACAATGAGGCCAAAGAGAGGGCAGGCTTCATCACTCCTGTTCCTGGCAGCATGGGGCCCATGATGGTGACAATGCTAATGCAGAGCACAGTGGAGAGCAAAGCGTTTCCTGGAGAAATTTAAGCCAGGAAAGTGGATGATTCAATATAACAACCTTAACCTCAAGACTCCTGTTCCAAGTGACATTGATATATCACGGTCTTGTAAGCCAAAGCCCATTGGCAGCCTGGCTCAGGAAATTGGTCTGCTCTCTGAAGAGATAGAATTGTATGGTGATACAAAGGCCAAGGTTCTGCTGTCAGCACTGGAACGCCTGAAGCACCAGTCTGATGGGAAATACATTTTGGTGACTGGAATCACCCCCAATGCCCCTGGGAGAAGGGAAAAGCACAGCCATCATTGGGCTGGTGCAGGCCCTTGGCACCCATCTTCATCAGAACGTCTTTGCGTGTGTTCGACAGCCTTCTCAGGGCCCCACCTTTGGAATAAAAGATGGCATTGCAAGAGGTGGCTACTCACAGATCATTCCTATGGAACAGTTTGATCTCTACCTCACTGGTGACATCCATGCCATCACTGCAGCGAATAACCTTGTCACTGCAGCCTTTGATGCCCAGATGTTCCACAAACTGACGCAGACAGACAAGGGTCTCTTTAATCATTTGGTACCATCAGTAAATGGAGTGAGAAAGTTCTCTGATATCCAAATCCGAAGGTTACAGCGACTGAGTATTGAAAAAATTGACCCTACCCCACTGACTGATGACCGAGATAAACAGATTTGCAAGATTGGACATTGGTCCAGAAACCATAACTTGGCAAAGAGTATTGGATACCAATGATAGATTCTTCTAAGGAAGATCACAATCAGACAGGCTCCAATGGAGAAGGGCACACACAGATGGCCCAGTTTGGTATCTCTGTGGCCAGTAAAATCATGGCTGTGCTGGCTCTCACCAGTTCGCTAGAAGACATGAAAGAGAAAAGACTGAGCAAAATGGTGATGGCATCCAGTAAGAAAGGGGAGCCTATCAGTACCGAAGATCTGGGGGTGAGTGGTGCATTGACAGTGCTTATGAAGGGTGCAATCAAGCCCAACCTCATGCAGACATTAGAGGGCACTCCAGGATTCGTTCATGCTGAACCATTTGCCAGCATGGCACTCAAGCTTGGCCCTGAAGGGTTCGTGGTGACTGAGCAGGATTTGGAGCAGACAGTGGAATGGAAAAGTTTTTTAACATCAAATGCAGGTTTCTGGTCCCCGCCCTCACGTAGTGGAGCTTGTTGCAGCTGTCAGGGCTCTTACAGGGCACGGAGGCAGCCCCACCGTTACAGCAGGACTGCCTCTTCCCAAGGCTTACATAGAGGAGAACCTGGAGCTGCTTGAAAAAAGCTTCAGTAACTTAAAGAAAAATTGAAAATGTCGGAATATTTGGGGTTCCCATGGTGGTGGCCGTGAATGCATTCAAGATGCCTGGGTGGCTCAGCAGTTTAGCACCTGCCTTTGGCCCAAGGCATGATCCTGGAGTCCCGGGATCGAGTCCCACGTCAGGGTCCCTCATGGAGCCTGCTTCTCCCTCTGCCTGTGTCTCTGCCTCTCTCTCTCTCTTTCTCATGAATAAATTAAGTGAAATCTTTAAGCACTTGGGTGGCTCAGTCAGTTAAGTGTCTGTCTTCAGCTCAGGTCACCATCTCAGTGTCCTGGGATCAAGCCTCATGTTGGGCTCCTTGCTTAACAGGAGGGTCTGCTTCTCCCTCTCCCTAACCCCTCTCCACCCTCGCTCATGCTCTCTCTCTCTCTCTTCTTTCTGTCTTGCTCACTCTCTCTAATAAATAAATAAAATCTTAAAAAAAAAAAAAGGCAGATAAGAGGCCGAGCTGGACGTTGTCAGCGGCCTTGCTAAAGAACATGGGGCTTTTGATGCTGTGAAATGCACTCATGGGGCAGAAGGGGGTATGGGCACCTTAGCCCTAGCTCGGGCCTTCCAGAGAGCAGCTCAGGCACCCAGCAGTTTCCAGTTCCTTTATGACCTCAAGCTCCCAGTTGAGGATAAAATCAGGATCATTGCGCAGAAAATCTATGGGGCTGACAACATAGAATTGCTTCCTGAAGCTCACTACAAAGCTGAAGTCTACACAAAACAGGACTTTGGGAACTTGCCTATCTGCATGGCCAAAACACACTTGTCCTTGTCTCATAACCCAGAGCAAAAGGGTGTGCCCACAGGCTTTGTCTTGCCCATTTGTAGCATCCGCACCAGCGTCAGGCTGATTTTCTGTACCCCTTGGTAGAGACAATGAGCACAATGCCTGGACTCCCCACTTGGCCCTGTTTCTATTATATTGATTTGGACCCTGAAACTGAAGAGGTGATTGGGTTGTTCTAAACAGATTGCCTCTCTTACAGACGCTGCTCGGAACATTTGGCCAATGTCCATTCAGGCCGACTGTTGGTTAGGAAGTGTGGGGAAGTCCAGAGCAGTCAGCCCCTGCCCTGAAGATTTTAGGAAATAAAGAGCAGGAATTCCGCCCACAAGCCTTTCTTGGGTCTTAATTCCCACCATCATGTATAAATTAACATAAATCATGCACAAGTCTACTTACTTTATTGAAGTGCCACAGAATAAAGGAAATGATTGGTGAAAAAAATGCATTTCTTTAATAACAAAGGACATTATGAAGACGGGAGGCATGCAGAGGCTGTGTAGTAGGTTCTTTACAAGATTCCAGAAAAAAAAACTGTAGTAAAAAAATGTTGATAAAATTCCTGAGCCTTCCAGAGTTCATAATCTGATGTTACAATCATCAGAAAATAGTATTTCCTTCCATGGACATTATCAGTTTATGTTTTCTTACCAAATTAACTACTGACAACTTAGTATTTCACGAAGTTATACAGAAGGTGGAAAACCTTCCCTTAAAAACGTCTTTTCTAGGTTGTCATCTGCCTTTTAACTTTGGTGACTTGTTGTTTATTTACTTATTTTTAATTCTTTGTTTTCTTTTTTGTTCTTGAAATTTTTTTTCTTGTATTTAATTTCTTTTGGCTACTTTTTTTTTTTTGATTCCTAGAGAATTTATAGATACATGTTGTTATAGCCATGAATCTGCTTTTTAAAAATTATCTTTATGCTTTAGCAAATCCTTCTATATCCCAAAATTAGTAATAATCAATCTTTGTATTAGTAATTATTAGTAATTATGTGATGTGACTCAGTAGTAACAGCTAGTAATACCTAGAGGGCCAAATTTCTTTTTTCATAGTTCTCATATTTTATCCCCAAACACTCTCTTGAGATATCTCAAATATTTGTCCTCATTTTATGAATGAGCAGCGATTTATGTAGGACATTCAGAGAAACTAATATCTTGCCCAAATTTAAACTCCAGCTTCCACTCAAATGTGAACTACAGTGTCTGTGCCTGGGACTTATTTCTGAGCATGATGCAGGGTGAGAACCAGAATTGATTTTTCTCCCTTTATAACTACCCACATTTCCTCAAGTGATTTATTAATTCTCCCTCCTTTTTCCCATTATTGGAGATGTCTCTACAACACATGAAACATTTATATGTAGTGAAGATTTTCTTGCATATTGTAAGGGCTTTTTTTTTTTTTTTTTTTTGTAAGGGCTTTTTTACATGTAGTAAGCACATTAGTTATGTTCCTTCTGCTTTATTTTCTTTTGCTTTGTTTTGGGGAATAAGAAGCCAGTTTAAAAATATATTTTTTTAAATACAAATTTTCTACTTGTTTCCTTTTTAAACCTCCTTTCGTGGAGACCTTTAAAGAAACTTCTTTCTGGTATAACAGCTGCATCTATTATAAAGTAGACTTAACTACTTTAGAATGAAAACTAATGCACATTATTATTTTAGGCAAATTTTGTGGATTTGCTTCTTCAGGGATGATTTTTAGATGAAAAAGATATAGTTGGGTTCTTGAATTTTAAATTTCCCATTTCTGACAAAAGTTAGAAATATCTAGAAATATTAGAAATATCTAAAAATTAAAAAATTATCTAAATATAGTTGGGTTCTTGAATTTTAAATTTCCCATTTCTGACAAAAGTTAGAAATATCTAGAAATATTAGAAATATCTAAAAAATTAGCGGTGTGGTATGTTGCCACAGTTTCCACCCAGAGGGAAGACTAGTTTTTACTGTTTCCCAAAGAAGGTCAGGTGAACTTGAAGCAGCTTTATGCAGATGAATAGTGTAAATGACCCAGTTGTGCCCCTGGTTCAGGCTCTACATCTTTTTAGCCCCATTAATCTTCAGCCAAAACAAAATTACTGCCATAAAAGGGGAGGGAGTAAGAAGGCTTATGATAAGCTTGAAAAGAGGTGGCTGAGTGTGTATTCACCCTCAGAAAAATATGAAGGGGCTTCTGAAACTGATAGGGAGAAATCACGTGGCTCCCCCCAGAAAACCTTTGTCATACCTAATTTTGTTTTGTTTCTTTTCTGACCCAATAGTTAGCAAAAGGAGTACATTTTCAACACTCTCCAGAGCATGCCTGTCCCCCTTTGCTGTCAGATTGCCTTTCTGGAAGTGAGAAGACTTTTTGATTTTCGGAAGTAATTGGGTGGCCATCAGTGACCACAGGGCCTTTGCATGGGTGCCCATAGCTGCCTCTCCCACCTCTACTGCACGTTCAACTTTCGCCTCATTCCATACAAATCTACATACAATTTAACACTTGATTTGCTGAAACGACAATAACAACAAGCCTCTTAAATCTCCCATCTAAAAAGATTGCTTGTTGCAGAAATCTGAGGAAGTAAAGACATTAAATCTCAGTTTCTTGTTTTAAAAGTGCTGTACATACATCACCACCAACCAGCTTGTAAATTTTAGTCAATCCTCAAACCAGTCTTTTGAAGGAGCTGAAAAATGTCCCTGTGCCCTCAAAGGACACACCTGTTATCTGAAACAGTTTTTAACCAGCTTGTTAAGCAGCTTTGACAGATCAAAGACCCCAGACAATGGACACAAACTCTAACAATAGCGTAGCCTTGAGCAAAAGGTTCTGTCAAAGCCAGGCTTGTGCCCACGGCATTATGGCCGGCAATTGAAAATAAATTTTACTTGAATAAGTACCTCAGCCGATCAGAGGGACTGCCGCTGCTGAAACAAAAGCAGTTGGGGATAAGTTATTGACTCCACTGACAGCCTGAATGAACTTCATTATGCCAGCCCACTCTTGGTAAATGTGTCAGGTTTTAAACTGAATTAGGTGGCAGGTGCATGGACCATTTTGCTGCCCCCCTTGAGACAGCAGACAGCCAATCATCACCTGATTCTACAGACAAATGTTTAGATTTGTTTTTCATATTGCACGGCCATAAGTGAAAGCACATTTAAATCTTTTTTTCCCCTATCCTCCATCACCGCTGTGTTCTGTTCCCCTGAGCAGGTCATACCCACGCTTTGGTGTAATGGGATTCATCAAGGCCTGGACTGCCACCCCCATCCTCCCCTCCCTCTGAGGCACAGATTTCAGGGATGAGCTGGATTCTTCTCTTGAGGTTATTGAATTTCAGCTTTGGAACAGAAGCTCCTCTTCTGTTCTAGGAGATTAAAATGCAAGGACACATATCCCTGCTATCTCCCATCTTAAGAACTTGGAAAGGACATAAGTATGGACATTCTGATAGGTTGAACCAGAATGATTCAGTAATAGGTTGGCTTTTCAGCTGGGAGCTAGAATACAGAACTCAGATATTTTAATCTGGGGAAAGTATTTTCCACCAGCAAACATTGTAACTCCTGCCGAGGCCCTGAGTTCAAGCAGAGAGTCAGAAAGAACCAGTATTGTGTGTGTGTGTGTGTGTGTGTGTGTGTGTGTGTGTGTATCTACATCTTTCTTTCTTTCTTTTTCTTTCTTTCTTCTATCTATTCATCTATATTTGCTTGCACGTTTGCCTTCAAATCGTTTTGTTTTACAATCTTCCTTGGCCTATGAGGATAAATGCAAGATCAGCTAAACTTCAGATACTTTGATGCCAGCTCTCATTACTTAATCATGAGACACAAGACTATTAAGACTCCTAAAAATGAAAACCCAGACTTCCAACCAGAGAGGGAGAGGGTTGGCATATGCCATTGGCTGTGTGCCTTATTCAAGTTAATGAGCAAAAAAGACTTCCTTTTCTTGAGTATCTTTAAGACCTGAAATCTTTCCTCCCAGGAAAGTCTCTTTCTCTTCTGAATAATGTTTCTATCACTCATTATAAATAACTACTTTTCTTGATGTACATCTTGAGTGATAAAGTAAAAATCCTTCCAGAAATTGTCAGCCCCCTCTCCTCCCCCAAAATGCAGAAATGATAAGATTTTTTTAATCCCAAACTCAAACCTCAAAGACCTATCAACCCAGTCTTTGCTGTCCTTTTGATGGTGTCCCTGCCCAAGTTAGTTCAAATCTCCAAAGGACGTTTACCCAGATCTGGACAGTATTTGTTTCACAATATTGTTTTGCTGCATTCAGTGGTTTAATGTTTGTGTTTTCACATAAAGATAGATTTAAATTTTTTTCGACTCCTGGAAAAAATATCCATATTCTCTCATTTATGTATGTATGAATCTGGATGAGACACACTATCCAGGAATACAAAACTGGTTTTCCTCTGGGGGTACCTACAGGCCACCCTGAGTTAACACAGGGAAAGGTTCTACAGTGGCTCTCACTTGCTGGAGGCCTTCCTCCCCCAACCACAGCAGATGGTGTTTCATAGTTGGTCACAAATGGCTGTCAGCGAGTGTTTGTCTGCCTGCCAGTAACCTGTGGTTCAGGGACTCCCTCAGAGAGTGTACCAGCTCTGACTCTGCTGATAACAGCATCTGAGAAAATGATCCGTCCTTTCTTGTCAGGCACAAAATTAGCCATCTCACTTTCAAACTGTTGACAAGGGGGACATGAAAGAAATAAGGACTGTGCCAGCCCAGCTGATGTTTCCTCAGCTCTGGTTCTATGGGCCTAATGCAGATGAATCCGAAAGCAGACTTTGTGACAATGGTGTTGTCACCAAATACACGGAGTTGGAGCAACCCCAGTTCTGGTACCAGCATTTCCTGCAGTGACTTGCTGGAACTCTCCACTGGGGGAGTTTCAATCCTTAGAGCAACAGATATTTTCTCAACGGGGGGCTTCAATCAGACTTCATGCACAAATGACCTTTAGTGGCATGAGCTCGGATGAAGGGGGAGGAAGAACAGAACGTGGAACAGGGTCTGAGCATCACCCCTAGCTGGAAGTCAGGAAGCCTACTCTAATGCCTTTGGGGATACACACAGAGCCGGCCCTAATGAATCAATGTGGGAGAGGATAAGGGTAGAGGAAAGAGCATGAAGGAGAACAAAAGGAAGGAAGAAACAAGTGGGGGACTAGCCAAGAATGTGGGAGGAAGGTTATGGGCCAAGCATGGTGCTTGTTGATGTGTTGTTGACCAGATGTGTAATCCTCCCAGTGATTTCCTAGGAAATCTGACTCTGGAAGGTTGAGGAACCAAACTAGAAAGAGGCAGAACTAGCATTCCAATTCCAGCCAGTGCATTGGAGACTAAGAGACTAGACTCCAAGGTTAGGATCCTGACTCAACACCTGGCTAACCTACTGGCTGTGTAAACTTGAGCACGTGACTTAATCTCTGAATGCCTCAGTTTCCTCATTGGTAAGATGGGGCTATTAATAATATCTATCTCATAGGGTCATTGTGGAGGATGAAACAAGTTAGTGTAGAAGTACATTGAGCTATACTTAGACAATAGTAAGCTCTCTCTTCTTTACTGCTTTTATGTTTGTCAAGAATTTACTTCACTGTTTCCTTATTCGTAGATAATATTTCTAGAATTCTCACTATCGCAATCTTTCTTCCAATGCTCTTGCATTTCTAGTTATTGTTTATTTTCTTGTTTAATTTTTTTTAAGCAGATGAATCTAAATTCTAAGGCTGTTTTATCAATTTATAGAAGTGAAAGAGCAGCAACTTTGTATCAGAAAGTGGCTGAATTCCATTTATGCCATTTCTGAGCTATATAATCCAGGGCAGTTTACTAAACTTCTCACAGCCTCAGTGGGATCTTCTATATAGTGAAAAATACTTCCAATTTATAGAACTACTATCATGACTAAATGAGAAAAGGTAGAGTGCCGAGCACACCGTAGGTATTCCATAATGATAGTTACTATTGTTTTACTCAATGACTAAACACTGGCTTATATCATGTAGCTTATACATGTCAACCCCTATGTGGGCCAGAGATGCTGTACCGGGGTGTCTGTGTTAGGTGCCCAGATTGATGAGGCTGATGGATGAAACTGTCCTAAATGTATCTCTTCCTCCTTCTATGACATTTCTCACATCTAATTCCCCCAGAAGCAATATTCTGAGTAATGACCACCAACTGCCATAACCCTTTTGTCTGGCATAGGAATTTCATTTCCTTACCCCGGACTGTGTCCCTGCTGCTCAGAGCAAGGGGATGCTCGGACCTCAGGGACCCGGCCAGTGGGCTCGCTTTCAAGTAGCACTAGCCTCTGTCAGGTGAGGTCAGTGTGGTGATTAAGGGAAACATCCTTCAACCCTTGTAATCTCTCCAGGAGAAATGAGAGGCGCCTCCTGCCAATTGTTAATGATAATGGTCTTATAATTCCAACACCACATTTTACCCAGGAGGATCCCAAATGCTTTACGGATTGGCAAATCGCTTCACCCACTCTGCCTGTGGGCGTTAGGTGGATCAAACTTGGAATGAAGCCATTGCAGGGAACATTACCCTACTGGTTTTTTTTTTTTAAATATGCACAATGATATGTGTCTGAGTAATTATAAAACATAGGAATGTAAATTCTTTGCTTACATGCTTTATTTAGAAGTAAAACAGGAGTGAGAACAGAGAGAAGAGGAAGATTTGTGCTTTATATTATTTTTAATAAAAGATTACTCATTTTATTGCTTCAGGTATGAAACTCCCATATGAAGATAAGCTTATTTTTGCAGGTCATTAACAGAGGGACTTAAGGACAACAATTCTTAAAGTACTCACCAAAAGGAACAGAAGGTAGCTCTAAATTATGAGGTAAATTAAGGAGAAATTTATAGCAGATTTATAAAAATAGTCTTTACACACAGATTTTAAGCCATACTTCTTTTTCAGATTATCTATTACTGTGTAACAGTCTATCCCCAAACCTGGTGGCTTGAAATAACAACCATTTAATTATATCCCATGATTTTATATATCGGGCGTTTGGGCAGAACACAGTTGGGCCCTTCTGTTCCGTATAACATTGACTGGGGTTCTTTCAGTGGTACTTGGCTGATCTCGAGGGTCAAAGACGAGTTCACTATCATACCTGGAGTCTTGGCAAAAAAGGCTGAGGAGACTGGTTCAGTTGCGTCGCTCTCCATGCAGTATCAGGACATTGCCATTAAGTTTCTCCTGTAGATACTAGAACCTCTTACCTAGGGGCTCCTATGGCAAAGAGGGGCCAACAGCAAGTGTTCTGGAGAGAGGAATGAAAGCTTTCAGTCTCATAGAGCCAAGGCCCAGAAATGCCACTTCTTTTTGATTCTATTTGTCAGTGCAGTAACACAACCCACTTAGATATGAGGGAGTAAGACACAGACCTCAGTTGTCAACAGAATAAGTGTCATAGATTTTTGTATCTCTGTTTGTTTGTTTGTTTTTAATTGGCCACACTTTAACTAAAAGCACTTGGGGCAGAAATTAATGAATGAATCTTTGTACTTTGCTTTGACCTTATTCTAGAAAGGCATTCTCTTAACTGAACTTTGTACTTCAGTCTAAGTTCAGCGTCAACAACACAGAAGCTGGGAGCATGGATTCTCAGAGGCTTTTCTAGGAATCTATTAGCTGAAGCCCCCTACTACAAGGGATATATCCTCTAGAGACTGTATTCTATTTAAATTTAATGTGTTTTTTAAAAAAGAGAGAGAAAAAACAATGAGTAAAGCTTTTCTTCAAGGACGAGATAGCTCCAAAATCAGAAGATAGCTCTAAAATGAGACAGAAAAGGGAAAATTCTGCCACTGGAGTTCTCTTCATTCCCAGGGCCGACCTATCCCCAAGGGTATGGCTTTTAGGACCTACTGGCAATAGCAACAAAGAAGTGGACAACAGATGAAAGATTATTCCTAACACAGAGATGTCATTAAAACAAGCTGTACAGTATTTGTGTTTTTCTGTATCTGTTTTGTCTTCTATATATTATGTAATATATATATATATATAGTATTATTCCTCCTCTTATTTATTAGGTGCTTATTATCACTATTCCACTTTTTTCTAACTTTTAAGTCCATTGCTTTGTCTTAGACCCTACTAAATACCTTAAATTTCTTTCCTGCAGCCCTAGACTTACTGTCTTATTGACTTTCTGCCATCCCTATCTTATTAATCTCCAGCTTGGAACAATCTCCATATATCTCTGTAGCGTGACTTTCAAACAAGGGACCATTGAGATAATCCAACATTTGAAGAAATGGGATTTGCATTCTTTAGCGTGGCTTTGGCAATCACATGAATCTTATAGGTTGTGACTTACATTTCTCCTTTACCACATGAGTTGTTCAAATTTTCTTTTTTTTTCTCTCCTCCATCTTGTGTGCCTTGGGTGCTTTTGCTTGGTGGAAGCCAGTACCTGCCTGCTTGCAAGTGATTGGAAGATATAGTTTTGGTGTTTCATTGAAGAACATGGGATTTACAATGACTGGAGAGGCAAAAGATTTTTAAAGTTACATACAACTGATGGCTAGTCCAGTCTACTTGTTGATTGCCTGATATGTATCCTTCCTTTATATGCAGCCTCCCAAAAAATTATAGCATCAACTGCACACTCCTATCTAACATAACACAACTATCCCTCAAAAATGAAAACATCCTCACATTCTCTTCAAAAAAGCAAGATTCAGTCTCATTATTTACTGACTGATTTCAGCATTTTTGGGTGATGTTTACTCCTCTCCATTATAGTCACAATCTCATGTTGGTTTTCTGTAACTTTTGATACTAGATTTTAAAGTTAACCACTGCCAGTAAAATATATTTATTGAATTTGAACAATCTGAGACATGTATCATTTGCAAGTTTCATCTTATTAATGCTATTCCACTTCAAATTTTAAAAAGAGGGGATCCCTGGGTGGCTCAGTGGTTTAGCGCCTGCCTTTGGCCCAGGGCGCAATCCTGGAGTCCCAGGATTGAGTCCCACATGGGGCTCCCTGCATGGAGCCTGCTTCTTCTCCCTCTGCCTGTGTCTCTGCCTCTCTCTCTCTCTCTGTCTCTCATGAATAAATAAATAAAATCTTTAAAAAAAACAAATTTTAAAAAGAAGAAACACTGTCATTAAACCATAACATGCTATTGTAAGATGCTTTCCAGTTTCTCAGATGTCTACAGTACAAAAATTTACATGCACATTTCATGAGTACTAACATATGAAGAAATAAAAGAGAGTAAAAAGGAAAAGGAAAATTGATGGATCTACATACATATTAATGAATATATATACATGACACAGCAAGAACAAAAGAGTTGGATATCACAGTCCTCATTTCTGCCAAAGATCAAAGGCCATGGTTGATATCTGTAACTTTCTTCTTCAACTACCCCGTTTACATTTTTCTCCAATTGTTCATAACAGTAAAGTTACTCTATGTTGCCATAAAATCTTCTACACAGTAACACTCAATTTCCATACTTTACTTGTGTAGACTGGTAACACTAAGTTCATAGGTCTGCACGGGTCTGGAGAACACACTTTGAAGAATGCTGCTCAGCTTTACCTCCCTTGTCTCCTTGTGGGTAGATTTTATTTTATCCACAAATCCTTACCTTATTTTGTATAGTTGTTTCTACTTACTGGCAGGGTGTCCCCACTCCATGATTTTTCTATACAGTAAACATCTTACCTAGGAAAGATTCTGTACTGTACCTGGTGTGCTGATGCAAGCCTTCATTCCTGAGGCATCTTAACTCAGAATGGTTTTTCCTGCATGGTACTAGAGTTTTTTTGTTAATTTTTATCATCAAGAGCATCTCTGAGTTCCAGACATTGTCCTTTTGGATGTACTATTGAGCAGCAATTCTGTTTACTCTTGAGAACCTGAATTAATTACCATAGCCAACTCAGGAACTACCCCTCCTTTTAAAAAACTACTTGTCCAATAGTGTGAATTTTTAAAATACCGAACTTCTAATTCAGTGGAAATATTCTGAGTGAAAATATTTCTTCAGGATTTAGACTTAGTAATATGCAGTGCCCAAAGTAGGGGGATAGGTTGCAAAAAATGTGAGTCCCTGGGTATAATAGTGAGAAAGCCATGCCTACTTTTACCCTTTGGTGAAATTCCCCTTACTCCCACAATCAATGAAGACTGGCTATGTGAAAAACAACACTGTATATTGTTTATTCACTCAGAGCATATACTGCATCCTGTAAGCAAATAGTACTCTAACTTTGCTAAGTGCTGTCTCAGATGGTACTAATACTGAATCTTCAATAGGACAATACATTGTTCCATAAAGCCAGCTGCTTCCAAGTAATGGGGTGCATGTCATGATTAATAAGGCCTGTGGGTATTAGCAAATTTCCCCACATCTTTTTCACCAAGATCATTTTCTTATTTAGAAGCAGTATTGAAAGAGACACAGTTATGGTTTTAAAAAAGGGCAATTTAATAAATTCTGCATATAGTGTTATTAGCAGAATCCTTAGTGGACAGAAGGGAAAGTGGATATTCATACTAGGTACCTATTCCATGCAGGAAAATCTGACTCCTTCATGTTGCAAAGGGTCCAGGGTATTCAGTCTGACTTCAGATTGAGGTTAGTACATCTGAAGCACAGTGCTGTATAGGGAACTCAGTGTTGACTTCTGGTGACCAAGGTAAGCACACAGCATATCCTTATCTAGATCAGACTTGGTGAGGCAAGTGTTTGTGTTGAATATATGCATGGTCTCCATCCCTGTTACAATGACAGTTTTGTTCATGAGCCCATTTTGCACATTCTTGGAATGGCTGGAGAAGAGACTGAATGACCTGCATAAAACAAGTCATCATCTATTGTTGAGAGCCTTCTTTAACAGTTTGGGTGAGCATTCAAATGGCACCCAAACATATTTACACACTGGGCTGATTCTGAGAGGTCTATTTCCTTACCCCTTCCTCAAATGTTATCATGAATATCTAATCTTTTCTGTCCAAATTCCAAGTGACTGCTAAAATTATAAGGTAGCAGTTAAGATAGAGTATTAGTGCTCATCTTTCTGTGACACTGAGATAAAATAATTTTGATTTTTCCCACCCAGAAGTTTTCCCTTGCCTACTGTCTTTGAATAGTAACTGATGAAAATTGTGGTGTTCCAGTAATCCACTTCCAGTGAAGGTTACTAAATGGTGCAGATTCTTTTGTAATCTCAGGTCTAAAGACTTTCCTTCTTTAGCCAGTGGGTCTATAGAAAACAACTTGATAAAGCTACATATTTGTTTTGTGTTCTAGAACTATGGTTAATGTTATGAGTACACATGAAGTTTGCTGTTGTTGGGTGGAGAGTTCTATAAATGTCAACTAGGTCAAGTTGGTTGATTGTATTGTTCAAGTATTATATCTCCAATTATTTTCTATTGTTTGATAATTGAAAGAGGTCTGTTGAAATCTCCAGCAATAATTGTACGTATGTCTTTTTCTTCTGGTAGTGTTATTTTATGTCTTGTATTTTGAAGCATAAACAATTAGGATTGTTACGTTTTCTTGACTAATTAGCCCTATGGTCATTATGAGATAACTCTTTTTAACCTTGGGAATATTCTCTGCTCTGAAATACATTTTGTTTTATATTAATATAACCTTTCTGTCTCTCTTTTAATTCACCCTATACATGTATCATTATAATTATGATTACTTTGTATTTATATATTTTTCCATCTTTTTACTATTAACCTACTTGGGTATTGTTAAAAGTGAGCTTCTTACAGGTAGTGAATAACTGGGTCTTAATTTTTAAAAAATTCCACCTGACAATCTCTGCTTTTTATTTGGAATATGTAGGCTATCCATATTTAGTGTGATTTTTATGTTTTTATTTACATCTAACACCTTGCAATTGGTTTATTTGCTCTATTTTTTTCTAACTTCTTTTCAATTGTTTGGACTCTAGGCTGATAGGTTTTCTCCAACTCTTTATTTCATTAAGTGTTGCTGCACTGTTACATTGTTTCTAATATTTTCCTAAAACCTTCTTCTTAGAGTCTATTTTACAGCGCTCAGTTGTAATACACTGTTTTATACTGGAGTCCTGCTGATGGAATAGTAAACTATTGAGAAGGGAAAGCATTCTATAATCTATTATTAAATCTCCATGTTTTTAAATTGACCCAGTGTTGCCCTGGGATGTGACCTTCAAAAGAATTGCTTAGCTTTTTTTTTTTCTCCTCTGTGGAGACAGGAAGTCTAGAACAGGCTGGATTGACTAACACTCTTGTAAGGCAGTTTCCCCTGTGGGTGGCTCTTTGGGGATATTTCAAAATGGTTATTTATTTTTTCCCCCTTGAATGATGCATGTGGAAAAGCTTTTTCTGCTCTTTACTCTAGGAACCTATTGGGGCTCCTGGAGTTAATACCCATGAAAGTGTGGGTCCCTCCTAGGACTGAGCCATCAGGAGTTTTAACTCTCAAGCTTGTCCACACTCAGCCTCCACTAATTCATCAATTATTCTTTAAGTGTTTTTACTGATTACTGGCTCCAGGAGCTTCTGCTTTAGGTAAGCTATGATACTCCGTATTTACCTCTCTCTCTTTTCCAGTTTTCCAAGTGACAGTTTACCCTGTGTCTTCATTTATCTGATGGATCTAAAAAGACTTGTTAATTTTCAGTTTTTCAGCTTTTCAGATTTTAGACTGAAGTCTGGTGAGACTTCTGATCTCTTTTTATTTTCCCATCTTTTGATTTATCTTTTTGAAAATATTTATCATAATTATTTTAAGGTCCTTGTCATCTAAATTTTACACCTAAATTTTAGAGTATTTATAGGTTATTTCTATTGTTTTATTTCCTTTTTGATTTTGGTCTCATAGCCTTATCTTGGGAGGATTCTAGTAATTTTTATACATAAAATAATTGCAGAGGTTCCATATGATGAAATTTTCCTCTAGAGAGGGTTCATCTTTCTTTTTACTGGGCAGAGAGATTGCTTGCTGGCCATCTTAACTTAAGCTGATTCAGGACTGAATTTCAGCTCTAGAAAGGCACAGTCTACTTCTGGTTAACCCTTAACTTTCCTAAGTTTCAACTAGGAGTCTGTTGTATTCTATGTGGGCCCACATCCCTATGAGAACCCAATTTTAATCTTTGTTTCATAAGATACAGAAAAACTTTGCTCTGACTTTAAGAGGTTTCGAATTTTAGCACTTTCTTAAAGCAGCCTCAGTATTCAGCAAATGTAGGAGAAAAAGTAACAGCCATAGGCCTTGTTATGTTGAGTTGTGTCCCCCCAAGATTCACGTTAGAATCCTAATCAGTGACTCAGAATGTGATTTTATTTGGAAATAAGGACATCATATATGTAATTAGTTAGGATAAGGCCATACTGGAGTAAGGTGGGACCCTAATCCAGTAAGATTGCTGTCCTTATAAATGGGAGAAAATTGGAGATATATAAAATTTGAAGAAAATTTGGAAAGAATTTCCAAAAAGTTGGAAAGAATTTCTAATATTAGGATTAGTATATATATATATATATGTATATATATATATATACACACACACACACATATATATATAGAGAGAGAGAATTAGTATAAAAGAATTTCCAAAAAAGTTGGGGAAATTCCTAATATTAGGAACTCATGAGAGAGAATCCAACAGAGCGTGAGATTAGAACACAATATGAGAATAATGTGGAATATTATGACTATAAACTTGAAAATTCAGATAAAATGGATAATTTTGCAGAAAATATAAATTACCAAAACTTACTCAAGCAGTATAAATAACTAGCCTTACAATCTTTAAACAATTCAATCAATAGCTTAAATATACTCACAAAAATAGTTCAATCAGAATGTTTTTACTGGTGGATTGTTCCAAATACTCAAATAACATCTATTTCTAATTGTATATACATTTTAAAAGAAGATTTTATTTATTATTTGACAGAGAACAAGGGGAGGGACAAAGGGAGAGGGGGAAGCAGGCCTCCCGCTGAGCAGGGAGCCCCACCTGGGATTCAATCCAGGGACCCTGGGATCATGACCTGAGCTGGAGGCAGATGCTTAAGTGACTGAACCACCCAGGTACCCCCCAATTGTATATAAATTCTGTCAAAGAACAGAGTAAAAGGTAAGGCTCCCCCAACCTATTCTATAAGAGAAATGAACCTTGAAAGCAATACAAGACAAGAACAATATTAGAAAAATTTCAGATATATTCTACTAACAAATTTAAATGCAAAATCCTAAATGAAATACTGGCAAGCTAAATTTACTGATATAGATACATATAATACTATATATAATAGATTTATAAAATATAATTTACAATTCATTTGTAAAAACTTACAATATATAATTTGTAAAATATATATATTCTTTTCCAATTTAACCACAGATATTTATTTATTTACTTATTTTTAAAGATTTTATTTGTTTATTCATGAGAGACATGGGGAGAGAGGCAGAGACATAGGCAGAGGGAGAAGTAGGCTCTCTGTGGGAAGCCTGATGTGGTACTGCATCCCAGGACCCTGGGATCATGACCTGAGCCAAAGGCAGACACTCAACCCCTGAGCCACCCAGGTGCCCCAACCACAGATATTTAAATGGTGGTTATATGAATATTTGTTTATAGTATGTATTATAAGTATTCATTTAGATGTAAGTATGGTGTTCACTTTTTATGTAAATAAGCAATTTGGATTCTTCTCAGGCATACAAGGATAGTTTAACCTAAAAAGCAGTCAGTTAAAAAAAAAAAAAAGCAGTCAGTTAACTAACATCAACTCTACCTCTCCCTTGAAACAAGTGAGAAGCCAGCTATTCACAGACCTTGCCCTATGCCCTATGAACCAGCAGGTTAGGAAAGTGATATGGTAAATCTTAGCTGGGATGCTCTGGGGATTTCTTTGCTTAACACAACTCCAGCTGGTTCTCTTGGTTACTGAACAAAGGCACATTGGGCAACCACAGTCAGCCAGTCTTGTCTCTGTCGTTTGGGCACCATTCTTGCTCTCTTTCCTCTAGTTCTTTCCTGATGGATTGTTGTATTATTTGCTATTTAGTATCATTTGCTTTTTGCCTTCAAATACCATGATTTAGTTTTTAACATCTTATTCAGCTCAACTAAAAATATGTTTAATTTGTGATAATGAAGTTTGAGTGATTTTTAAAAATCTTGATTATGTTTACATATCTGTGACTCATTCTAATAAAATGATGCACAATTTTAGGTCTCTTTCCTGAGACTCCACTTCTCTTTTATTTCACTAAAAATACCCAAAAAGTGAAGAATCTCGAATGTTTCCCTTTGTCTATCACACTGACATACTAATGTAGCAAGTTTAAATCTCAATTTCTAGTTCCTTCCTACCCAGCTTATTTCTAAATCTCTCCTTTAGTGAATCAGACCATTTAACCAAACCAGAATGTTGGATTCATCCAAAGCCATTCCCTCTCCCTCTGCCTCCAACATTAAATTAGTCATTAATCCTGTCAATTCTATCTTCTAAATATCACTAAACCCTTCCTCTCTTTTTTAGTACCTCTGACACTATCTTAGATCAGGGGCAACTGTAGTTATGAGCCAGATCTGGCCCATTGCTTATTTTTATGTGGTCTGAAAGCTGGTTTTTACATTTTAAGTGGTTGAAAACACTGATTTGTTTTTCAATCTATTCCAAGTAATTCCCTATTATTTTGGAATAATATTTTGTGACACATGAAAATCATATGCAATTCAAATTTAAGGATCCAAAATGTAGATTTATTAAACACAGCCATATTCGTTCTTTTCTATGGCTGTTTCAAGCTAGAAAGGCAGAGTTGAGTAAGTTGTAACAGAGACCATATGGCCTGCAAAGACTAAGTATTTACTATCGACCCTTTACAGAAAACTTTGCTAATCCCTGCCTTAAATGATGATCCAAACATTTCTTGCCTGAGTAATCTTTAATACTCTTCTAATTGGTTTCTTTCTCTTTGAATTGGTTGCCTCATTGATCTACCTCCCAATTGCAAGAATTGTCTTCCTAAGGCATGTATTTGGAAATACATTCCTTATTTTATAATTCTTCATTTTCTAACATTCTATGTATGAATTTCTCAAAGTAAATGATCAATTTAGCCCATTTTTCCCATCAGAGTAATATGAAAAAATAAAATTTTACTTGGTATCTGATGTCCCAGTAAATGGCTCTTTACCAGAAAACTTAAATATTTACTAATTCTTAGGAACTATTGTATCTACTATTCCTAAACTATTCTTCAAAAAGCATAACTCTTTAGTCAGCCAAAATTAACATTACACTTAGCTGGGTGGCTGAATGTTTATGACAGAATCATGGAGTAACTCCATAAAAATAGTAATGAATATCTCAACATGATGTTGATTAATACTCAGAGTTTCTCTACCAATATTTTAATAAGAATATAAAAAAGTTTCACATGAATTCCCTCTAAAGTAAAATTCACCAACTTATAAAACTGTGGGCAAATACAACTACATTTTAGATGTATAACATAAGTGGAACAAACTATTATGGTATCAGTCTAGTTTTATTCTGCTGCTCAGAATGTCCTCAAATAACTAGTTTTGGTTTGCTCTGTGATTCAAAGCAAATCTTTGATATCCCAAATCTTGGGTATCCAACTGAGTGACATAAATTTTCTTAATTTTATCTTTATTTTTTTTTAATTTTATCTTTAAATTAGGAAATGTTTTTAAAATGAAATTTGCTTGATGCTGAATACACTAAAATATGACCTAGATGTTTGAACACCGTTGCAAAGAAAATAGGAAATTAAAGAGAGCAAAGTTGGAGATATGCTGATAAATTTCTTAGGTGATGTTTTTAAAGATTTATTTACTAATTTGAGAGACAGAGTGAGTGAGAGAGAGAGAGAGAGAGAATGCACATGCATGAGAGGGAGGTAGGGGGAAGGGTGAGGAAGAGAGAGAGAGAATCTCCAGCAGACTCCCCATTGAGCAGAGAGCCCAAGCTAAGGTTCCACTCTGACCTCCACACGGGGCTCTTCATGGGGCTAGATCTAAGATCCTGAGATCATGACCTGAGCTGAAATCAAAAGTAAGAAGCTTAACCGAATGAGCCACCCAGGCACCCCCTTGGGTGATATTTTTAAATAGTCTATTGGATTATGGTTGCTCTCTTATTCAAAGAACTACCTGAGCAGTCTCCCAATTAACATTTCCACACATCATTTATATATTTTGTCATAGCCTGGACGTTAATGAATTACACATAATATACCAATACAGACCTTGCTTACCCTTGAGGCAAGGGGCATCCTTCCACCCTTTTCATATCTTTGTTGTGATAAAGAAGCTCCATTCTATAAAGAGATCCAAACTTGCAGTAGCCTAAGCTTGTGGCCTGGCAAATTGTTTCTGGTTTATTTAAATCACAAGAAGATTGAGGAACTTACCTTGTTAACTCAAAAATAATTGAACGAAGAATGAGGAAGAAAACTATCTTGTAAAACAAATACATGCATATTGGTGCACACAGAGAGATTGATGTGGGAAATACAACATGAGAATGATTAATAGTGACAGTAAAAGCTCTATTTATCGAGCTTACCATGTTCAAGGTGACTTAAAAATAGCTTTTGAAGTTTGAAATTTATGTTATACTAAGTACTAAGTACTATTTGAGTCCACAGTAGTTAGCATATGTAATAATAGCAAATAATTATTAAATTATAATACAGCGGGATGACAATGGCAGGCTAGGGCTGGCTAACCACATATATTAATTCATCCATAATGGTGCCATTATTTTCCTCATTTTTCAAATGGGGAAATCAACGCACAAAGCTATTAATTTGTAGAGGCAAAATATAAACCCAAGCCATATGTCTCAAAGAAGCATATTCTTAACCATTTCAAAATACATTCTCTCTGTTAAGTATTCATTATATATTTACTCATCAAATGAATGATGTCAACAATCCATTAATCAATGAATGAATTAATTAAATAATGAATACACAACAAAAAACAAATGGTAAGACCCAGATATCATTTAGTTGATTTCATTAAAAGATATGCACCATAAATTATTTGGGATTTAAAAGCATAGGGCTTTTTACATTAGGGCTGGAACTATTTGGTTTGGTTAATCCATTCTATTGGATTAAAACTAAAAAAAAAAAAAGAAAATAAGTAAATAACCACAATTTTCCTCATTTTCTGTATCTCAATCATAGAATGCAGTAAAACCCTCTCTTCTATAAGACAGTTTTCCTTAAAAAGAGGCAGGGAAACTATATCTCAATATTTGCTTCTCTTTGCAGAATGAATGTATATTCTTGTACTTATCCATAATTATTTATAATCCTTTGACCAAATGCTGTGAAAGAGGATAAAAATTCCATCTTTGAGACCTGATATCCTTTTTAATTAACATAACTACATATAGGAATACTAATTAGATTGATATAAAACTGATGGCAATGCCAAAGAGCATAAGTATTGATACTTAATAACATCAAATGAAAGAAACTAATGAGTCAGAATGATTCCCAGAGCAGAGCATATAGAGCTATTAAAAAACTTATTTGTGTAAATGAGGGACTGATTAATTTAAGCCATTGCTATGAAGTTTAGAATGATCCATTTATGTTCATCTAACTTCTCATATATTTTGCAATAAATGTGGTATTTTTACAATTAATTTAAAAAATAGTTTAATTTTCTACCTGTAATTAATTCATTTTTTAACTAAGAGGGATGAAAAGTAAACCCATATGAAGTTAAATTTTTCTGGAGACCCACAAAATATTTTTTCTTAACTTACTTTTTTTTTTTAATTAGGAATATAAGCCAGATGTTCTTGGCTGCTTATAAACATTCCAAGTTATGTTTATTCATATAAGTTTAATACCAGGAAGAACAATCTAGTTATTCTTGAGGTTGGAGTTTTGAATTAGTGCTACTCTTAAATGTAAATCAGTCAGTTTGTTTATTGGGAAATAAGAGATCTTAGAATACTTAAATTAAAAATTAAATCATGTAACTAGATGTTAGGGAAACACTGAGAAGAAAGTAAATATGGGAATAAAACTCCACTTGGTACCTTTAAGTGATCTCAAATCACACTTTCTAAACAACTGCTAGCTTAAATCCTTTAACTAAACCCGTCTTTTCTTTTAGTCATTTCAACCAAGGACTGAAAAATCTATTTTTGGTTAAATTATGGCAATTTTCAGCAAATATTTGTTGGATAACTAGATGATTCTCTAATGTTCTAAGAGGTTCAAAGGCTGTTTAAAAAAATATATATTAAATCAATGAACCAAGAGAGGCATCTGGGTGTCCAGGTCAGTAAAGTTTCTGACTCCTGATTTCAGCTCAGGGTTAAGATTGAGCCCTGATTTGCGCTCCATACTCAGAAGGGAGTCAGCTTCTCTTCCTCTTCCTCTCCCTGGCCCTCCACCTGCTCTTGGGCTCTATCTCTTAAATAAATAAGTAAATCTTTTTTAAAAAATCAATAAATCAATAGTTTGAGTTTATAACATTAAGTACTTATTCTGACCATTTTTTTTTTCACCAATTAGAAGCTTTAGCAATGCAGCAGACTTTAACATTAACCTCTAGGTACATTTCACTCTAAATAGCTGAAGTAAAAGTGTGATTTTAAAAATTGATTATGTATAGTATTCTTGATGTACTGAATATGAAGTTTATTTATTTGGAAAATTAAACAGTATAGAAATCATTTTAATGAAAGCAAAAAAGATGAGGCAAGATTCTGAAGAAAACTGATTAATTTTGACAAGTATTTTTCCAAACTTCAATGCACAAAATGTGTATAAAATATTTGAACATGATCATTTTATATTACTATTTCATAACATGCTTTATTACTATTTGTAAAATTTATTTTCTAATTTCTTTGCTGATTAAAAAATGAAATTGATTTTTGTATATTGATTTTGTAGTCCCCATATTATACTAACTTGTTAATTTTTTTAAAGATTTTATTTATTTATTTATTTATTTATTTATTTATTTATTCATGAGAGACACACAGAGAGAGGCAGAGACACAGGCAGAGGTAGAAGCAGGCTCCATGCAAGGGAGCCTGATGTGGAACTCGATCCCAGAACTCCAGGACCGTGCCCTGAGCTAAAGGCAGACGCTCAACTGCTGAGCCACCCAGACATCCCTAACTTGTTAATTTTGATAATTTGTGTATATATTACATTGTTTCATTCATATAGAGTTCTGTGAATTAAGATAATCTCAACTTTTCCTCACCAATCCCTATACTTCAAAAAAATTTTTTCTTGTTATCTATGACCTTAGGTTTAATGTTGGATGGAAATGGTGATATCAGACATTGTTGTCTTATTGCTGATTTTAAATGCTTTAAATATTTCACTATCTAGAAAAATGTTTGCTTTTTAAAAAAAATACATATATGTTGAATTTCATCAAATGATTTTCCCTGCGTCTATGAAAATAATAATACTATTTTTCTTTTTTCCTCTTTTATTGTAAATAGTACATTATAGATGTACTAATTTTAAATATATTTGCATTTTGTTAATGTTCACTTTTTTTAAGATTTAAAAATGTATTTATTCATGAAAGACAGAGAAAGAGAAGCAGAGACATAGCTGTAGGGAGAAGCAGGCTCCCTGCAAGGAGCCTGATGGATAATGTTCATGTCTTGATCATAACCAATTATCATTATAAAGTCAGGTTTCCTTTTTTCAAAAAGATTTTATTTATTTATTTGAGAGAGAGAATGTGGGGGAGGAGCAGAGAAAGAGGGACAAGCCAGACTCTGTACTGAGTACAGAGCTGACACAGGGCTTGATCCCATGAAATTATGGCCTTACTCAAAACCAAGAGTCAAATGCTTAACCAACTAAGCCACCCAGGCACTACCAAAGTCAGATTTTCTTAAAGATAACATAAATTATTTCAAAATTTTTTCATATAGATTGTTTACAAGGACTGGGCAGCAACTAACTCAGGGCTTTAATCTTTGAGAAAGGAAACAACTGAGGGTAGCATAACATTTACCCTGACTTTCTTCATAAGAGTATTTTCTAAACTGTGGTGTGGGGTTCAGAGTCCAAGCAGAGAGTGAAAACCCCACTGGGTGGAGAAAACAGAGGGCAGAATTCGGGGTTGCAAGGCTGTCAGGATTTAGGGGAAGAGTGCCTTACAAGAGGAAGGCTACAGATAAAAAGTTCCAGAGTATGCATTAAAGATTTTCCTCAGCTGATTCCTCAATACATACAACCAGAGGAAGATTCTAGCAGACTTAGCAGATTATAACTATGGGAGGCTAGAGTCCTTTGCAGAAATTTTGGGAACCTCAGAGGAATTTGGACTCATTTAAAAGAGAGAACTAGGTGGACATTCTGTACTAAGAGTAAGGGCTATATCCTAAGAAAGAGAGCAAAATGAAAATAGACTCAACTTTATAAAGTTTAGCAAAAAGATCTGGCAGGTCAAATTAGTAAATAATAATTTAATTACCTGTCAGAAAAAGAAAAAAAAAACAGAATGAATAACCCTCAGAGGAAGATAAAATAACCTAGAGTGTCTACAATGTATCATCCAATTGTCTGGCATACAATTTAAAAAATGCAAGAATGCAAAGAAACAGAAAATTTTACTATTACTGAAGACATGAAATAACCAATAGAAGTAGTCACAGAGATGATCAAGATATTGGAGTTAGCAGAAAAAGACAACAGAATATTTATAAGTGATACATTTATTTTTA